>NC_090923.1:1369333510-1369654694 GCF_040938575.1 Ambystoma mexicanum
TGTGGCACATGTTAGCATTCTAGTTTTTTCTAGGTGCGTGCATGTTATCCTTCAATCGTTCCTATCCAGATGCGACGCAGGCCAACGTCTATCTAGATGCGTCTGCCTGTCTGGATATGTTCGTCCGGTACGTAACAGTGGGAGAGTCAATTGGGCTTTTGTGTGGGTCTAGGTATGTGGTCAGTCTCTGCAGCCTTCCTTTGTGGCTATTTTCCATGATGTTGTATGCTCTGTCAACTGGTTGGTTCTTCGGTTTGAGTGTTTGTCCAATTTGAGAGTGGTCGAGGGTGGAGTTATTTTCATCATTGTTTTAATGTCTGGGGAATTCTAGTGCGTCTCCGTTGTGGTTACGCTTTGAAGAGCCATGATTTGAGGAGTTTCCTGAATGCTAGGTGGTTTGTTGTATTCCGTATATTCTTAGGTAGGTCATTCCAGGTTTTCGGTGCCTGGTGAGAGAAAGACGATCCTCCGAGTTTTTTTCTGTTGTAGGGTTTTGGTTCCTGGCGTATGTCGGCGCTTGATCTTAGTTTTCTAGTCGGTTGGTGTAGGTGTAGTTTGTCGCTTAGGAATTCTGCACCTTGTTTGTGTATTGCTCTGTGCGTGATGCACATGGCCTTGAACTTTATACGCTGTTTCAGTGGTAGCCAGTGTAGTATTTTTAGCGCGGGTGTGATGTGTTCTCTTCTGGGTAGCTTGAGGAGGAGTCTGGCTGCTGCATTTTGTATGCGTTGCAGTTTTTTTAGAAGTCGTTCGGGCATGCCCAGGTATAGGCTATTGGCATAGTCCACTCTGGACATGATCAGAGCGATGATGGAAAGTGTTTAGTTGGCGAATGACAGGAACGGTAGGATCCTTTTTGCTGCTTGCAGGAGGAAGAAACATTTCTTGATTACCGAGTTTACTTGTGGCTCCAGAGTGAGGTTGTTATCCATGAGGACCCCTAGGTTTTTACAGTTGATGATGGTTCTGGTGTGCTGCCGAGCTCTCTTGGCCAGGGGATGTAGTTGATGTCTCCTCCCTTTTTTGCAACAATCATTATCTCTGTTTTGTCTGGGTTGATTTTGAGATGGTTGAGGTTCATCCAGTTGAATATGTCACAAAGGCACTTCTCTAGTGTGGTGTTTTCTTCTCGGGTGTCTTGTATGTTGAAGATTATTTGAGTATCGTCGGCGTAGTTGTAGCATGTGAGGCCGTGTTTTTTGATGAGTTTGATTAATAGGTACATGTAGATGTTGAATAGAAGCGGGGAGAAGGATGATCCTTGTGGTACTCCGCACGTGGAGACTCTGGGTTTTGATTTACAAGGTTTCATCCATATTGTTTCTGTTCTGTTTGTTAGGAAGGATTTGATCCATAGTAGGGCAGTGTCTGTAATCCATAGTCCTTCTAATCTCTTTATGAGGATGGCGTGGTTGACAGTGTTGAAGGCTGCAGACAGATTAAGGAGAATCAGGGCGGTGCTGTTGTCTGAGTCTGCGTTTGTTTTTAGGTCGTCCCATATTGAGAGGAGAGCCGATTCTGTTCTTCTCATAGGTCTGAAGCCAACTTTGGCCTGGTCGAGTAGGCAGTGCTCTTCTATGAATTCTTGGGTTATCTGGTAGACGTACGTTTCTAGTAGTTTGGCTATGTAGGGTATGTTGGAGATGGGTCTGTAGTTAGATAAGTCTTCTACGTTTCCTGTTGTGTCTTTGAGTAGTGGTTTGATGTGAGCCGATTTGAAGGCCTGCAGTACTTTACCTGTTGAGATTGAGAGGTTGAGGAGGTTCCTGTGGTATTCCATGGGGGTTCCTTGTTTGAGAATTGTTTTGTATATGTCCGGAGGGCAAGGGTCTTCTGGAGAGCCCGATTTGTTGCTTTGGTTTACCAGTTTGATGAAAGCCTCAACTGATATTTCTGGGAAGTTTTGTAGCTTGTTTGTGCATTCCTCGTCTGCGTTGGTGGGGTTTGAGCTGTGAAGGCTTGGTCTGTTTTGTATGGTGTGTTGGATGGAGGTTTTTTTGTTTTTGAAGTGGTCTCCGAGGTCCTCACAAAGTTTTGTCGATGGCATTGGCATGTTGTTGCAGGCCGGTGGGTTTTTTATTTCGTTCATGATTTTGAATAGTTCTTTTTGAGCGTTTGGTGCTCTGAAGATTCGGTTGTCGTAATGTTTCCTCTTTGCTTTTTGTATTTCCTTTTTATATGCACGGATCTGTTGTAGGTATTTCAATTTGTTTGCGGTGTTGTTGTTGTTCCTCCATTCAGATTCTATTTTTCAGTTTTTCCTTTTCATGGCGTTGAGTAGTGGGGTGAACCATTTTGCTGTAGTTTTCTTGCGTGAGGGGGTGAAGGGCTTTTCTTTGGCGATGTCGTCAAGGGATGTTGCGATCCAGGTATGAAGTAGGGCAACTTTTTTGTCTAGGTCTGCTTCTTCCATGGTTGATGCTTGTGGTTTGCTGAGTTCTAGGAGCTTGTTTAGATTCGAGTTTTTTATGGTTCTCCAATTTCTTTTCATCATGATCGGTTGCTTTTCTTGTTTTTTTTGTCGGAGCGGCCGTTGTGATTATGAACGGAATAATGAGGTGGTCGCTCCAAAGTATTTGAATTAGGGGTGCCGTGGTGATGAGATCCTTGTTGGCGAAGATTGCGTCAAGTGTGTGCCCTGCTGAGTGGGTTGCTCCTTTGACTAGTTGTTGTAGGTTCATGGCTGCTAGTTGGGCGGTTAAGGATTTTTGTGTGGTTGTGGTTTCTTCGTCGAACCAGATGTTGAAATCTCCGAGGATGATCAGATGATTGTAGTTGATGGCTAGGGTAGTGATTGCTTCCGTGAAAGCGTCTACGAAAGTCGCATCGTAGGTTGGTGGTCTGTATATCAGTATGAATTTCAGGTTGGTTTTGGGGTTTACTGAAAGTCTTAGTATTAAGGATTCGCATTTATCGATGTTTAGTGGGTCTTCCATTTTGATGGCCAGTTGTTCCTTGTGGATGATCGCTAGTCCCCCCCCTCTTTTGGATTGTCTGTTTGTTTGGATGAATTTGAAGTCTTCAGGCAGGCAGTTGTTGAGGATGATCTTGTAGTTGTCGTCTAGCCATGTTTCGGTTACAAATAGGATGTCTATGCCTCCTTCTGACAGGAGGTTGTATATTTCCGTTGAGTGTTTGGACATTGACTTTGCGTTTATTAGGTTACAGTGGATTCTCTGGGTGAGGTTTTGTTTGGAGGTTATTTGTTGTTTGAGTTTGTAATTGTCTGTTCGTGGGGTTTCCACATTGATGTCGGTAGGATGAAGAACGGCGACAGCTGCTTCTTCATTGAAGCGGTCTAGTAAATTGATAACGGGGCTGATTAGTCTTGGTGTTTCTACTGTGATGCTACTCGGATGAAGATCAGTGGTGGTTTCTTCATTGGGTCCGGTTGTTGGGTAGGGGGCGGCGTTGCTAGTTGTTGGTACTTCGCCGTATTGTGCTGGATGTAGTGGAAATCAATGTTGCCCCTCTGTTCTTGTAATGTAAGGGGTAATGGGGTCGGAGCCCTCCCACTCGCTTGTTGAGTGCCCCTGTCTTTTTTCTGCGTGTATCAGGAAATTGTTTACATATTTCGATGTTTCCGTGTTGGGGTGTCGGTGTACCGTGGTTGTTGCGAGGTAAGGTGTGAGGTATAAGGATTTTTCTCTTGTGGATTTTATTGCGGTTGTGGCTGTTTTAGGCGTGTTTTCTTCCAATGGGGGCTGTTTCTTGTGGGTTCTGTCGGTGTTGTGTGATCGCATCTCTTGTTGCATGATCTTGTTCTCTTTCTCGGCGTCCTTTTCAGGTACGGGCCATTTTCCAGTCTAGGTGCAGGCGTGGTATGGTAGTTGGTCCTTTATGCTGTGCTGAATGGTCTCAGTGACCTCGGTTTTCCTTCTCTGGATACCCTGGGGTGTTCTTTGGCTCAGTGTTGTTTTCTGTTGGTGGGTAGGGTATGTTTCCTAAGGGTGCACTGTCAGTGGGGGGGGTTAGGGTGTTAATGATCTGCTGGTATGGCATTTATTTGGGTTAGGTAGTGGTGGGATTCCGGGATTGGTAGAGTATAGGGCTAAGCGCAGTTAGATTATTTGGGAGATCTGTATATTGGGTGAGAGTCCTATCACTGCAATCTAAACATTGCACAGTGCCGTTCGGAGACAAGGTCCCTGCTAAGTTTGAGACACCTGCACAGTGGGAGAGACGTCCACCAGCGCAATCTAAACGCCACCCAGTGCAGTTTGGAGACAGAGCCTCTGTTAAACTTGAGAGACCCGCGCAGTGGGAGAGAGGCCTGTCAGTGCAATCTAAACATCCTACATAGCAATTTGGGGAGAGAGCCCCTGCTAAATTTGAGAGACCTGTATAGTGGGAGAGAGGCCTATCAGTGCAACCTAGACATCATATAATGCAATTAGGAGACAGAACCCCTGCTAAGTTTGAGAGACCCGCACAGTGTGAGAGAGGCCTCTCAGTGCAATCTAAACCTCATATAATGCAGTTTGGGGACAGAGTCCCTACTAGATTTGAGAGACCTGTATAGTGGGAGAGAGGCCCATCAGTGCAACCTAGACATCATACAATGGAATTAGGAGAAAGAACCCCTGCTAGATTTGAGAGACCCGCACAGTGGGAGAGAGGCCTATCAGTGCAATCTAAACCTCATATAATGCAATTTGGAGACAGAACCCCTGCTGATTTTGAGAGACCTGTATAGTGGGAGAGAGGCCTATCAGTGCAACCTAGACATCATCCAATGCAATTAGGAGAAAGAACCCCTGCTAGATTTGAGAGACCCGCACAGTGGGAGAGTGGCCTATCAGTGCAATCTAAACCTCATATAATGCAATTTGGAGACAGAACCCCTGCTGATTTTGAGAGACCTGTATAGTGGGAGAGAGGCCTATCAGTGCAACCTAGACATCATCCAATGCAATTAGGAGAAAGAACCCCTGCTAAATTTGAGTGACCCGCACAGTGGGAGAGAGGCCTATCAGTGCAATCTAAGCCTCATATAATGCAGTTTGGGGCCCGAGTCCCTACTAGATTTGAGAGACCTTTATAGTATAGTGGGAGAGAGGCCTATCAGTGCAACCTAGACATCATACAATGCAATTAGGAGACAGAACCCCTGCTGATTTTGAGAGACCCGCACAGTAGGAGAGAGGCCTATCAGTGCAATCTAAACCTCATATAATGCAGTTTGGGGACAGAGTCCCTACTAGATTTGAGAGACCTGTATAGTAGGAGAGAGGCCCATCAGTGCAACCTATACATCCTACAATGCAATTAGGAGACAGAACCCCTGCTGATTTTGAGAGACCCGCACAGTGGGAGAGAGGCCTATCAGTGCAATCTAAACCTCATATAATGCAGTTTGGGGACAGAGTCCCTACTAGATTTGAGAGACCTGTATAGTGGGAGAGAGGCCTATCAGTGCAACCTAGATATCATACAATGCAATTAGGAGACAGAACCCCTGCTAAATTTGAGAGACCCGCACAGTGGGAGAGAGGCCTATCAGTGCAATCTAAACCTCATATAATGCAGTTTGGAGACAGAACTCCTGCTAAATTTGAGAGACCTGTATAGTAGGAGAGAGGCCTATCAGTGCAGTCTGGGGTCACACAATGCAATTTGGGCGCAGAGGCCCTGCTATCAATGCTGTTTGCGGCAGTTGGCGGTGATTACATTGATCGGCATTGGTTTTGTCTAGTGGTCTGGTATCTGGGGTAGAGTTGTACCTCTCCCCAACCCAAGCCACCCTACCTTACGTGTCCTTGTAGTTGCTGGTTGACGGCTGGCCACTGGCTTCCCCTGCGGACACCTGCTGACACTTCCTGGAGCCGCCTCTGTTGGAGCCGCCCTTGGCCTCGGGGTCCTTAGCCGCAGGGGGCTGCCGGGCAGAGGGCCGCCCTGGGAGGACCAGTTATGAAGGGCTCATGGCCCAATCAGAGCCGGGGGGGCGGGTCGGGAGGAGGGAGGGATCAGGAAGGAGGACGGTGCGAGAAGGGGGAGAGGTGGATAGAGGGGCGCTGCAAGGGCCTAGGGCCCGCTTTGGATGGGCTTTGGAGGGGGGAGCAGGGCCAGGCAAACTCCTCACTCCCCTGGCATCCTCAGATGGAAAGAGGCACCGGTGATCTCGGGTCGATGGACCCAGGAAACACGGGCAGAAAAGCCCAATCAGAGCAGGGGGGGCTGGTCGGGAGGCGGGAGGGATCGGGAAGGAGGACGGTGCGGGAAGGGGGAGAGGCGGCTAGAGGGGCGCTGCAAGGGCCTAGGGCCCGCTTTGGATGGGCTTTGGAGGGGGGAGCTGGGCCAGGCAAACTGCTCACTCACCTGGCGTCCTCAGATGGAAAGAGGCGCCGGTGATCTCGGGTCGATGGACCCAGGAAACACGGGCAGAAATGCCCAATCAGAGCAGGGGGGGCGGGTCGGGAGGCGGGAGGGATCGGGAAGGAGGACGGTGCGGGAAGGGGGAGAGGCGGCTAGAGGGGCGCTGAACGGGCCTAAGGCCCGCTTTGGATGGGCTTGGAGGGGGGAGCTGGGCCAGGCAAACTCCTCACTCACCTGGCGTCCTCAGATGGAAAAGGGTACCCCCGGAAAGCGATTAAAGTGGTGAGAAAAAGAGCAAAAAACATTGCAGAGACACCTGCCTGACCAAACAATAGCAAGAACCTCAGGAACACATGGCATGAGTTACCAGATCAGCCCGATTAGCAATGCCCTAAGAAAAGGGATTCTAAAAATCTGGCATATTTTGCACACTTCAGATATTACCCCCATTAAACCACAGTTCACTTTTAAAAAATTGCAGTATCTGAAGAAAGTGCTGGTACATACATATGAACAGAAACATCCACAAGCAGTAACGCTACCCAACATGTGGGGACTGTCCTCTATTATAGGGCACCATAGATGTGGGAACTGCTCAGTGTGTGCGCTGATACAAAACATGGAAAACATAAATCTGTGCAGCCTAGCATGAGAACTTAAAGAATTCTCAAACTGTAAAACCAGTTGGGCAATTTAAGGGATACAGTATCCGTGTAACCTAATCTACATCGGGAAAACAAAGAGAGGAGTCGCCAGAGAATCTGTGAGTACAGATCATGTCTCAAGAACCAGGTTCCAGAAAAAACAATGGCCCGACACTTTGGGGCCAAAAAACACAAATACAATGACTCTTGCTGGTTCATTATATAAACAGTAAAATCTCTCTCTAGGGGAG
The DNA here is from genome assembly GCF_040938575.1 of Ambystoma mexicanum. Classification (NCBI taxonomy): domain Eukaryota; kingdom Metazoa; phylum Chordata; class Amphibia; order Caudata; family Ambystomatidae; genus Ambystoma; species Ambystoma mexicanum. The sequence goes on from NC_090923.1 coordinate 1,369,340,721, forward strand.
GTCGGGACAATGCATTGAAAAAACTTGAGCAAAAATGGATACAACGTCTTGACACCGTCAAAACTGGTTTAAGCACCAGCATTGAATGGAACTTATTTATCTGGATAGATAGGTCAGGAGTCTGTATTTTGCAGGTACACCTGATCTGCCATGTGCTTATAATATTACTTACAGCACAATCATGTGTAACTAATAGCCATTAACTTGCATGTAGATACTATAAAAATGTAACATAAATCGATGCCGAAACATATGAAATATGATTATGTAAGTTCACTCCTGACTACGTCTTTAAAGCCACTAGAAGATGGGCATCGTTCCATGTTGATTTGCCAATCTCCGCTCTGCCTCAGTGACACATCACATGTGCGAGGCATACAGTAAATGTAAATAACGCCCCAACAATTTCACATAGGGCATAGACAATACCATGTTCTTAAAAAACGGTAGGTCTACATCGGCTAAATTAAATTGAACAGAGCGCAGAGCATCTAATTGGAGGAGTAGTGTTGGCCTCAATAAGGAATAAGACATTACTCATACCCTCACGCATATAAAAACAGTAAAGATCGAAGATGTCAGTATTGACAACACCACAAACCCACTGAAGGAACTGGTTTGATCAATATGCTAACAATACCCACCACGTTAAGATGGCTGCTAGATATCCAGTCGTTTCGTGATGCCGCGAGACAGCAAACGTAACCACGGCTCCACCACAGAACGTTTTGATCATAGGATCTCGAATCACAATCTAAAAGGGAAGCCCTTTGCCTCCATGTTGTCAGGAGAAAAGCAGAAACTCTAGTCGGTGACACACCTAGGAGGCACCACACGATGGCTGGTTAAGTGTGTTTGTTACACATTGATTCACCTAGAAATAAACCCTGCTCACGTCTCAAAATTATTTAGAATACTCAGAGTGTTTTTGTGACGCAGTGGTTGACCAGCGTTCACCGTAATTTTATTAAAACTAGAGAGGGCACCCTTTAGAAAGCAATCCTTAAAGTTTACAAATGCGGAATAAATACCACGTTGATGGATAGCTTTTATGTACAGGTTTGACCAATAGGAACTTTGGTCAAAATCAGTTGTATGTAAAGCAACTTTTTACAAGGAACCTCACTCAATAGCACGTCTTATGTATGTTATATTACAGATTGGAACAGAATACTAAGGCATAGTCGCACGATTGGATTTTGTGTTATTAAACAAGTGTATATCCTTATGAAGGCCCCATGGTAGATAAAAAAGAAGATCGCTTAAGGATGGGCACATTTTTCTGAAGGGCCAAAACATTGGCTAATGCAATGAACCCCGTTACTATGGCTTCCATTGTCCCAGATACTGCATATGTATGGCCGCAGTTTGAGGAACCTACATTAGCATGCCCAGGACAGGGGGTTGCAGAGAACGTAACAGCAGAGAAAATAACAGCCAGCGTTCAAAACAACGGCGTTGATGTTGCCCCCAAAATGAAAACAGAACGTATTAGGCAATCTTGCCTGTTTAAATTGCCAGGTTTGCAATGGACAACAACAATGGTAAAAGCAAGTACACCATTGCTTAATTCTACAGAAAAAGCAGTTATGTTAAGTTATCAGCTGGAAAGATCGGTTATGGAAAAACTATTTCCTAAGGTCATGCAGGACAGAGTAGGGGGCAAACGCCTGCCGGTAAGACCCCGTGGAGAAGGAAACATCTGGAAGCCAAGAGGACTAAACTCTAACGGAACCCGATTTTTTTATCAAGCAAAGAACTCAGGCTACGGGGACAACTTTGTTGATAGCGCAAAAAACACATTGAGAGATACAGCGAGCATCCACACTGAGAACATTTGCTGGAAATGTCCTTGGTAGTGGAGACCGCGGAGGACCATCATTTCCAATCCCTACAAGAAAAAAGGTGGGCACCTTAGGACAAGGTGACTTTTCAAGCAATATTGCATTTGAGACAAAATGACCTGAATTTGACTGGAATGCACCAAAGTACATGTCCATGCAAATATTAATCTCCAGTGTCCTTCAAGGATCCCCGAAAAGAGGGAGAACAGAGATTATAGTAGAGCGAGATGAGGCTCCAAGGAGATCGACAGAGACCATCATACAAACAACACAAACCACCCAAATTGTTGGGAGTCCACATCGTAACAGATCAAACGGGTCCTTCACAAGGTCTATCGAGAGAGTCTGATATTCTGCTTATTTCAAACTTAACAGCAATAATGACCCCGTTTGTGAAACTATACGAGCAAATGGGAGATCAGCTTAAAGATCAGACAACGATGTTGGCGATGCTTCATTCGAAGATGGTCTATGTAGAGGGGTTTGTCACAGGAATCCAAAATAATTTGGACATTAGCACAGCCAAAGTTGCGAGCTTAGTCCATACTATATCAGATACTATCATTAAAGAAAAGCAAAATAGAATTTCGAGAGGATGTGATCTGATGGAATTGTTTCTATCAACCTGTCTGGTTACAAGACAACAACCCTCCATGGCGACATAAATGGAGACATACGACTTATCGTGTGGTTCCACAGAGATCAGGATGAATCAGACTAACCAGGAGAATCCATCTTTTGAGCGTCAAATTCTAGAGAAAGCAAGTTCCCTAAACAAAGAGGAGACATCAGAAACTAGCAACGAAGAGACAATTGACACCATTGGTAACTCTGTAGAGACAACAATGGGCTCAGTGGACAAAGTCATAATAGAGCACTCAGAATTGGCAGTAAGTGACCCAAAAAAATGTGTCAATGGAAAGGGTGCTAAGGATTCCAATTGCAATCAGCCACCAAAAATGTGTGAAATTTACGCAAAATCAAAGCCAACTCAAAAAACAATCGTAGAAAAAAAACCTTTGATGCAATTGACGAGACAGACTGGGAAAGCGAATTCTAAAAGAGGAGGTGGGGATACCACAAGTAACACAATGAGGAGGAGCAGGGGGGAACCTCTGAGTTGGAAGAACTGACTTACGATCCTGCATCGTCAGAGAGCGACAGAGATCTGAACGAACATATACAGTTAAGATGGCATAAGAGGCCCTTAGGCCCAAAAGCCATAAAACAGATGGGACGTCAAGGAGTGGAAGCCACTGTATCACCTGTAAAAACACAGACCCCTCCCATAATCCCTTGTGAGATACCGCAACAGGACGGAACTTTGAAAAATGTAGAAACAAGTCATACCTCCTTAAGAATTACACAACAATGGGCCTCATTACACGGTAGGCGGTAGGGATTTACCGGTACCGGTAAAATACCGGTACCGGTAAATCCCTGCCGCCTTACTACGAGGTCCCTTAGCGGGTTGGAGTTTTAACGCCTGCTTTTTGCAGGCGTTAAATACCAACCCGCTAAGGGACCTCGGAGCTAATTACGTCACCGCTAAATTGCGGTGCCGTAATTAGCGCCTTCCCCATTCCCATTGAGCCCTATGGGGCAGAAATGGGAATGGGGAAGGGCAATGGCGGAAGGGGGATTTACCGCCCCTCCAACCTTGGGATGGGGCGGTAAATCCCCTTTCCGCCAAGGCGGTGCCGGTATTTTACCGGCATGAGCCATGGCGCTAATAGCGCCATGGCTCACCGCCTACCGTGTAATGAGGCCCTATGTGTCTGTAACGGCAAAGATCTGAACTTGAATTCCATAGAACAAGATAACTTGCCAACTTCCGTCTTAATGGTAAAGGAGAAGGAAAGAAGGACTAATGATCAGACGGACAGAGGAGACAATCACCAGAAGTTGACAAACAACCAACTATTTGGAAAATTATCCAAAGAGACAGGAAATGCTGGAAGTAAAGTTAGACCTGAGCTGTTAAAGTACACTACCCACTTGAAGAAAGTCATACCCTGCACAATAAGGAGTCATATGTGATATCACCTTTAAGAATCACTAAACAGAGGAGCAGAGTAGAGGAGCACAGTGATCTCAATGTAAACAAAATGTACGAAAGAGCAAATAGAAGTATGAATACAACTAAAGAAAACTCTACTATAAGTCTGGCACTAGAAAGAATGATTCCTTTGAACGATGGCCTCATTTTGAATCAAGCCAATGTGATCTGGCTACTCCATCACGTTCCTGGTTTGAGACCTTTCTCCACTAATGATCTGCTCACAATCGAATTCCCAGAAGAGAGGATGGACAGGGTCATTCTCCATCTAGTGACACCTTGAATAACACAGTTACTAATGAAAGGGGATTCGACTTGATGAAGCATAAAGTGGAAACTGTGGAACAGCAACAGTTAGTTTGAACAAAGTTAGAACCATCAAGAGCCGTAAGGTTCATAGTGGAAAAGGGCAGAAGGCAGTTTGAAGTTACAGAAAAAGTGAGTGGATCTAAAACATCACGGGAAGCTGGTACACTAGGACTTAGCGAGAGTGACAAAAGACCAAAAGAAAAGGGAGGAGGGGAGGAAAACTGGAAATAGCTGGCTGGGCTTTTGGCTGAGAAGATAAGTAAGCCATAATGCCAAGTTACCCCTGAGAGCAGGCAGTTCAAAGTGGCAAGCTGGAACACTAGGGGGTTCTCTCGCCTGTTTCTCTAAGAATATCTGGCTGTAGCAAAGTATGATGTAATTTATCTGCAAGAAACTTGGTTGAGAGAACCCCCAATTCTAGATGGGTATACAATATACCTTAATCCGGCTATAAAAGGAGCAATAGGCCGGCCTATGTCTGGCCTCTTGATAGCAATTAACAATCAATTACAATTTACTCTGTTAGAAGAACTAAATCCCAGTCCATATATTCAACTTTGGTGGGCAGAGTACCTACAGAACAAGACGGACCATACAAGATTGTGTCTCTTATAAATCTGTACTGGAACCCGAGAATGGAGAATTGAATAACTTTCAGGAGCAGGTAGTTGCTTTGATCGACAATCAAAGAGTAAAATGGAGAGACCCTTATTTCCTACTGTGCGGGGACTTAAACTCACAATGTTATGATAAAAATGGACGGGAACTGGATTACGATCCAGTGATTACAACAGCACCCAGGAAGAGGGGGCAACACTGGAGAACCGTTATTAACTCGAGAGACATATTGATCCTAAATGGGACTACACATGGGGACACGCTGGGAAAGGCAACATGGAGAGGGAAGAATGGAGGCCAAATCATCAACAATATGTGCATGTCTCGCAATATGATCACGTCAATCCAATCATTGTTGGTTGAAGAAAAGTTCTCTAGTGATCATGATTTATTGACCATGACCCGGTCTTTTATAAAACAGACCTCAGCATCCAAATACTCTGTTGACCCTGAAGTGATCCCAGGAAGGAATAGATTGAGGATCCGAGGGAACAAAATAACACTGCTCACAGAAAACATTAAATTGACCATATTCCAAACAGTCACGGAAAAAGGTAACCATAATACACACTACTCTCGGCTATTCAAAGCTTTTGAAATTAAGAAAATGACCGTGAATAAACCAATTATTCCTCATCGTCATGTATTTGATCAAGCTGTTTTGGAGAAAAAGAAAGTAATTAACATCTCCATTTGCATCCTGAATAAGCAAGCAACATCTTTGGCAAAATGGAGATTCATAAACTAAAACAACAATACAGGAATTGGTGTAAAGTGCATAACAAATGTCTAATACAACAGGATGATGAAAACATGCTTCAAAATATAAGGCTAAAGAATACAGCTGAAATCTGGACCTTGATTAATGGGCTGGACGTGCCTCAGGAGGCTCTGGTAGCAAACCTGACTCCTTCAGCAATATGGGTGACATATTTTTCTAATTTCTTCGACCCTGATCAATCGGAACCATCAATAAAGCCAAGGGAAATCAGAGTGTGGGATCAATTAGACATCAATGTGTCATCTGTACAAGAGATCATAACTAAACTGAATAACTCTAGAGCCCCCGGGCCGGATGGAATGACCAACGCATTATTGAAAGAAGATCCCTTGAAATGGTCAATCTTCCTGATGACGTTATTTGACCACATTATCGAAACTCAGTCAATACCAGCTACATGGAAAAAAGCTGTCATCATCCCAATATACAAAAAAGGACTCAGATACGATCCATCCAATAACCGCCCGATCGCGTTGTTGGACGTGGCAGGGAAGGCATTTGCCTCACTCAGATTAAAGACCTTGGTGAAGTGGAGTACTGAATCGAGCCATAGGGATGAGTGGCTAGCTGGCTTTGTCAAGGGTGTGGGAACGTCACTAAATATCTTTATTATTAACATCTTAAAGTCTCAAGTGGCGAAAAACAGAGAAAAGAAGATCTTCATGGCCTTTATAGATCTCACAGAGGCCTTCAATACTGTTAGTCGACCCAAAATATGGAAAAAATTACAACAATGGGGATGTCCGAAGAACTCATTGGAAGTAATTCAAGATCTTTACTCAGAGACATCTATGCAAGTAAAGATTGGACAAATCGGGTATGCTTACAAAAGAAATTATGACAAACAAAGGGCTTAAACAGGGATGCCCATTGGCACCCAAATTGTTCAATTTGTTTATATCAGACACAGAAGACGCTTTTCTTAACATTAGATGCTTCCCTCCGAAGATCGGTACATCTATGATAGGCCAAATACTATACTCAGACGATGTAGTTATGCTGGACCAAACGCCTGTGGGACTACAGAGACAGTTCGAAGCATTGCAAAAATATGTGGAGGCTAACAACCTTAGGATTAACCCATCTAAATCAAGGATCATGACTTTTCAAGCATGAAGGGAGCGGCCGTCTATAAAAACCAAGACATGGCACTTGATGGGAAAAAAAATCCCGGCGGTGAAGTCACTAATATATCTGAGAATGTGTCTCAATACAAACAAATGGGACGGGCTAAGACTAGAACTCCTGAGAGCCAAAGAGAAAAAATCTGGCTAGTCAAGGAAAGATAATGCTGAAAAGATTTTGTGGATTTTCATGTCCCCACTGATCTCGTTCTATCGTATGAAGGCCCTCCCAATTCTAACGTATGGAGCAGAAACCTCTTTTACATTCAACGCTGAGAACTGGTCAAAGATCAAGGGGATTTTTTGGAAAAGAGTGCTCCATCTACCTAAGAGAACTCAATTCAAGCGATCCGAATGGAACTTGGTCTTACAGAAATGAAAACTACAGTAGTCTGGAAATCCCTCTGTACAGAAAATGTCTGGATGTTTCGAAGACAGGATGCTTTGCGGCCCTAAGAGAAGCATTGGCAACTAATAGTGACACGACATTGTCAGAATGGAGATCGATCTGTCAAGCAATCATATCGAACTTGGATGAATCTGAGTTAACATTGCTGGAGAATCCATACAAAGTAAAAAAAAACGATATATCCAGGACTGGATTACAACCCATGAAGAACGTCAGCTGCAGAAACTGTATGTGAAACCCTTTCAAGAAGCAAGATAGCTGAACTAGCTGCTAAAATACCTTATGCTATTTCCAAGCTGGTATTTTAGGTGAATGATTGAATACCACCTGGGATTAAACTAGTGGTTGCGTGACATGTAATGGGTAGACCGTGTGGTCTAACAACTGCGTCCAGACCAGTATGTTTCCCAAAATCAACTTTCTTAACATCAAGGCATAATTCACAATCAAGATATGTGGGTGCTGGTTTCGTGACCTGTGATGGGTGGACCGTGTGGTCTGACAACTGAGCTTAGACCAGAAGCCATTACAAGTTTGTCAAACAGTGAAGAGGTGTGGACATTTGCTCTATTTGTCTTGGGGAAGGGAGTTCCAAGACCCCAGTGTGAAAATAGACTTTAGCTAATATTGTCTTGGGGAAGGGAGTCCCAAGATTGCTGTGATGTGGAGAACTTGGAGAAGGGAGTCCCTTAAATCTTCATTTTGATGTGAACTGTGATATCTGCGAAGCCACAGAAGGTAATTCAGAACTTGTACAACCTTTGCTGAGAAGAGATTATAATGGAATTGTGTTGAACTTGAAGAAGAGAATTTTATGGAACTTTGAAGTAACAATTGTTGAACATTTGGTTTGGAACACTGACTTTGGTTGAGAGCATTCCTCGACTAAATTTGTGGTAGTTGTGAGGACAGCATAGCTTTTTGACACAGACAGATTTTTGCTTTGGACTTCCTGACACAGACTTCCTTTAGATTTCTTTAGGCAGGGAAATCCCGCCATACTATAGGGTTAGTTAGGCGTTACACCAGCCTGATCATTAATAAAGTTATTGAAATTACACTTTCATTGTCTGTGTCATCTCTCTTGATACCATGTCTATCTCACATGGTGTAGAAGGGAAACCAGGAGAATCCCCTTTTTTTGCCAATATCGCAGACACACAGCGAAGCGTGTCGGAAACCACGAGAAAGAGAAACCAAAGACTCATCCTGACAGAACATTGGAAAGAAGAAGGAAATGCTTATCTGGTGACACAGACCCTTGACACTACAGATAAAGGGGAGAGCGAGAGATCCAGGGAGCGAGTCACAGAGAATCACACTGAAACCCTGCTTACTCGTCGCAGTGAGGGGCAAAGATATCACAAGATAAAAAATTACTCTGAAACCCTGCATACCTTTCCCAGTGATGGGCAAAGATATAAGAAGAGTGAAGATCACTCGAGGGCCCTGCATACTCACCCCAGTAGTTGGAAAGAGTACCAAAAGTGTGTGTCATACAAAAGCTCATCATATTTGTTCTAGAGACGATAAAGAGTACAGAATTAGCAAGAATCAAACGGAGACTCTATCTACATTTCTCAAGGTGAAGAGAAAGAGTCTGCAGAGTGCAGAGAACAAGTCTGCAAGGGCCTAGGAAAATCCCTTGAGGGAACTGAAAAGACTATTAAAAGGAATAGCCAGAGACTATTTGTAGATACATTATTAAAAGGAACTGTGCTGAAAAACACGTTAGGGAGTCATTCTCCTGGTTGTTTGTTGTTTTTGTATTAGTGGTAGGGCTAGAGTAGCCTAGCTTTTTGACGGAAGACAGGCTATTTACTTTGGACTTTACAACTTGTGACTAGTGCCCCAGTTTACTTACCTTGGGTAGGGAAACCCTTAACATAAGGAAAGTTAGGCATTTTCTTATTATTTAAATAACATAATTGTTAACATGGCACACAACTGTCTGTCTCCTCCTTCTGACCTACCACAGAGTGGTATCGAGTTGTGTGGGTCTTAATACCAGGCAGCTTCAGCATCTGCTTGATGAAAAATTCAAAATCCGGTCCCTGGTCAGGCTGAATCCTAGCAGTCTAACTATAGCACACAAAGTATTTCTCCCACAACACACAGTCAGTGGTCGTGGTACGGTTCTATGTCATTTTACTGACCCCTTTTTTATTTCTAATTTTTTTTCTTGTTGCAATTAATTACTTAATTTCTATTTTGGTGGTCTCCCAAGCGCTCCCGTTGCCTATATTCTTAACACTACCCAACTCCCCCACCCCTTTCAATCCCTTAACCCACCTATATATTTCAAAGTGTTTTACTGAAGTAATTTCATCAAAGAAAATGACATCGAAATAAATTATGGCGATGAAAGAACACAGTAGTGGTGGCACGCTGTTATTTAATTAAGTGTTGTTATGCTCGTCCTTTTTGCATAGACTTGAATAATAGCCAGGCAGTTAAGGGGTTAATGGGAAATGCCTGCATGTACCGAGTGAAGTGGTCTTTCATCACCAGAATGTTCTGTAAACCTCGCCTATTCATCCCCAACTTGAGAAAGTCGATGCTGATGAGGTCCATGGGCCTGGGACTCTGCAGGTGATGAAGATAGACTGTAGGACGAGCAGCTGTCATCCTGGTAACACTCCTGGTGCAGTGCTGTCAATAATACTCAATATCTGTCGCTAGTTTGAGCCAGAAAAACCTTGTGCGGACCAACCCAAAGGTTCTATCGCTTCCAAGATGTCCATGTTGGTTGTGGAATGCATACAATACAGCTCGGCAGAATCTCTTTGGAAACACCAGGCGATGTAGCTGCTGGTTACAACTTTGCTCTCTGTTAGACCCAAGGACTAAATCAGAAGTGGTGGCTTGACACGTCGTGAAGTAATTGAGTCTTTCTGACAATATACCCCGCAAGAGTACAAAAGGACAGATTGAAGTGAGTAGTGCCCGAAAATTGGGTACACCCTGGTACACACAGCTGGCTGCAAAAGAAAGCAAAGGATTAGTATAATGTCAGTGAACAACACCAAAGACTTAAACAGCAAGAATGTGATGGGTAAACCTTGGAACCAGAACAGACTGATTACAGAGGCAACAGAACTAATCAAAGAAACATAATGGCTGCCGTGCAATCTGCTTAGCTATAGAACAGTGTCAAGAGTCGTGAAGTGTCCCAAGGAGAAGTAGTTATAGCAACAGAAGTAGAGGTTCCAGGATAACAGTATTCTTCTATTCCCGCCGGCACGAGGACGCCTAAACCAAAAGTACTTGATCCTTGCGCCGATGTGCCAATGTCCCCCAGTGTCTTGGAAAATCCCAAAGCCGATGTGTATAGTCCCAAATCAACAAAGAATTGAAGAGACGTGAAGAAGCGTGGCAATCCCGTGAGCGTTCCGAGTCAGCAGTAGGTGAGAGCAAAAATACAAAGGAGAACCGTGACAATCCAGCAAGCATTCCGAGTCAGCAACAGGCGAGAGCTAAAAGTACAAAGGAGAACCGTGACAATCCAGCAGCGTTCAGATTCAGCAAAAGATGAAAGCAGAAGTACAAAGGGGAACCGTAGCAGTCCGATAAGCGTTCCGAGTCAGCCAGTTAAACAAAGTAGAGCCAAATCATGAGACAGAACAGGAAATCCGATATACAGACCGTGGAGTAAAGAAACCAGGAATCAAGAATTCAAAACGTAGAGCAGCTTTCAGAAACAAATTCAGAAGCGGCGCCTTGCAGGATGGGCGGAGTTATATCATGAACAGCTGACAGCACGCACAATGCGCTGCCGTAATCCAGGAGCCATACGTCTGTGGATTGGTAGCAAGCGTTTCCATGACAACCCATAGCGTTCTCTGAAAGAACGAATGCTCTTAAATGAAACTGTGGCCTGAGGCTTTTGCAAACGGCGTTTAACTCTCAAAGATTCAGACACGATAGCAGAGTTGCTGGGGGCACGGGCTGTTTCCTGCCATATATGGAATGTCCAAGAAGTGGGGAAGAAGATCTAATACCACGATGGGACTTTCAGAACGGAACGCTGACACCCTCCTTGTACAGGATTCCGCTCTTCTGCACGAGCGTCTTCCACACCTTCAGCATTGCAGCTTGCCCCGGGTCACAAAAGACATCTCTGGACACATCCACTCCCAGGATCTTGGCTTTCAGGAACTGAGCGATGCCAGGATTTGCTAGCTGTGACATACATATCTCATCTCAGGTCATACATGGCAGCTCAGATACCTCCAGAATGATGACATTGCAGTAGACGACGAGTACCAACTCAGCTGAGGATCCAAAGACAATCAATGCCCCTGGCTGTCTCCCGCTCACTTTCAAAATAAAAAAATATTCCTCTAGGGTGCACTACTGGTTTTCACTTATTAGTAAAGATATTCTGGATTGCCAACTGATTGAAAATATTTTAAAGTAATTTCAGGTGCCCTGGGCATAGCTCTCACTAGAAATCAACTAAGAAAGTTTATAATCCATCAAGTATCGCTGATGAGTCAGCCAGTCACTCTTATCGAGGTGAATAACCCCTTCACAAATGCTTTTGGTAATTAAACAAAAAAGACTTTAATGGCATAAGGATCCAAAAAATATAAATGATGCAGAATCAATAATTTAACAAATTTACAATGCTTTCATGATGCCTATAAAGGAACACTGGCATGTAATAATTGGCAACATTGTCACAACGTGATAAAGGGCAGATACATTAATCATCCTTATACTGGGAAACAGATTGAATTACGACACACAACACCATGTGATTCTACAAACATAATTTATGGGATTCGATGCCCATGTGGTATGTTTTATGTGGGTTTTATGTGGGTCTCACCACTGGAAAGGCCAAATTAAGGTGAACAGAACACAAATCAAATATCCGCACTCGACAATTACATTCACCAGTAGCACAACATTATAAAGAAGCCCATCACACAATAGCGCAGATGAGATTTGTGATTTTGGAACAAGTAAAGTGTCCAAGATGAGGTGGTGACCTGAACACTTTGCTTCACCAAAAAGAAATCTATTGGACAGATCGCCTAGAGGCCTTGAGCCCTAAAGGGATGAACATTTAATTTGATCTAACATACTTTCTGTGAAACATACCTGTTGCTGGGAAAACATTGCAGTATGTGTATTTGCCAATGTATGAATCAGAATGACATGATGATATTTGCTAATATGTTGTTGTAAAGCAATCAACACATAAGCAAAACATGGGGAACTGCTTGCCCCTCATGTGGTGGGTTTTCCTGTTTCAGCCATAAATGATTAGTGATATATTGGGGACGATGTGTACATGATTGAAATCGGCTATTAGTTTATGGTCAGTGTTTGTTGCTTCTATGTAAGGTGGCATTATAAGTGCTTTTGTGTATGTCTGAAAAGAGGAATTGGAGTAGAGTAGTATGTGTAACATGTACTATATGGTTAATATCACAGAAATAGTCAGTGTGACTATATTTGAGTACCTTTAAACGTGGAGTGAATGAGTCATGGGTTTGGTAGGGCCAAGAGATGGATCAAGAGATGCCCATACCCTTATATTTACTCAGTAACTGATATTTTTTCGTATATTTCCCAATTCAATATGGACGTGATCATGGCATCCTGTTTTGTGAACCAGTCACGTAATCGCACAGGACGTCGCACATGACGTCCTCGACACGTGATGGCTACGATTAACCTAGAAATGCCGGTACAGGATGGGAGGCTGTTTTAACAGCCATTTCCCTGTTTCTGTATCAGGCATTGTTCTTGTAACTTGAAGGTAATGAGTGTTGGACCAGTGAAGTTTAAATGGTGAGACATACCGCAGGTCTTTAAGTGTGACACTGAATGGTCATTTATGATTGTGTTTTGGTAGAGCCGTTTGTAATGAGATGAACTGAACTGTGCTTTGGCAGTCGGATTTGGAACAACTTCATCACATTGGATGCTCTATAAGAAACTAGCAGGTTAGTTGTTGGACTGGTTATGCCAAGCCTTGATTCAAAGATATGCGAGATGTGCAATGTGAGATGATTTGACAGTGAGAGACTGCATTTGTATTCCTTACAGCTCTCCAATTGGTGATTATTCCTTCCAGTTTAAGAATAGACAGGTCAGTATTGTCTTTAATAGAAATATCTGATCGGAATAATGCATTTAAATAGAATCTGATTGGTATCCTTTCTTTAAAAGTTTTATTAGATTGTTGGATAAGATAACAATTACACCCGATGAAGGCCCTCATTACAACCCAGGCGTTAAGGGGTTAACGGCGCCGTAAAAGGTGGCGGCGCCGTTAAACCTTAACGCCTGATTACGAGGTCCCTTTGCGGGTTCGAGACTTTAACGGCATCTTTTTGCAGGCGTTATAAACCAACCCGCAAAGGGACCTTGGTGCTAAGTACGGTGCCGCAATTTGCGGCACCGTACTTAGCGCCTTCCCCATTTCCATTGAGCCTTATGGGGCAAAAATGGGAATGGGGAAGGGCCATGGCGGCATGGGGAATTACCGTCCCGCCAACCTCGGAATGGGGCGGTAATTCCCCATTCCACCATGGCGGAGTCGGTAAGTTACCGGCATGGACCATGGTGCTATTAGCACCATGGTCCAAGGCCAGGGTCGTAATGAGGGCCATAGTGTGATGTTAATGAGGGAGCATCTCATTGGGAAAACCATCTTTTTGCTGATGTGGTTTCGCTCTGATTGAACACAGAATGGTTATCTACACTTATGTACTCACAATAATTTATATGATCTATGTATGACATACAAAGAGAATTCACATAAATAAATACAGAAAATGTACTCTATCGATTCACTATAGCACACATTTCCATCCCTGACTCATGCCTGCCCCATGGCAAGCTGGAACACAAGAGGTTTTTCTCACTTACTAACGGACACATCGCGAACATTAAACACATTCGATTTAACCTTATTGCAAGAAACTTGGTTAATGACACCACCAATTTGGACTGACCACCAAATTGCTATTATAGCGGCAACAACAGCGGCTAGAGACCGAGCTGCCTCAGGCTTGCTTATAGCAGTTAGAATTGACTCACAATTACATCTTGAGCCTTGGCTCTCACCTGATCCTGGGATTCAAGTGGTCAAGCTATCCACCACAAACACTCAGCACCCATTCTATCCCATTACAGCAGTACTGAACATCTATTGGAATCTGTTATCTCCCAACGAATCACAGTTCATTGGCAAGATAGAAGCAATTCTAGACCTTACCCTGCTAGACTTATCCATTCAGACTACCATCATTGCAGGTGACTTCGATATGAACTGCATTTCCTTGAGCCATATACAACTTAACTCTAGAGCTACCAAATGGGTTAATCTCATGAAAATCAGAAAATGTGTATGCTAAACGACTCATCTACTGAAGACTGTCCACCGGCCTTCACGTGGTCAAGGGGCCTGAGCACATCAACCTTGTACTATGAATTCATTTCGTCCGATGCAAACAAAAGCATAGCCTCCTTTAGAATTGCGCCAACTTCTGCCAGTGATCATATGATACTTGAAACTCACTGGGTCCCCATGAGTTGCAAGCTACACAACATCATATCTTTCCTGTCGCACTCAACAATGGCAGAAATTGTTTGCGGTGGAACCCGCAGCTAATAACTACCCTAAAGCAGAAGCCCACCAAAACTAATAACCACAATCGGGCATCTGCGCCAATGTTCTACACCGATCATTTACAAATTATTATTCAGTCGACCCAACTCAGCTCTCGTCCAATATTCAAACACAAGCATAACTTTAATTCACCTATTCAGGATCTAAAAAGAGAATTTCGGCAGGCATTGTGTCTTCTATCGCTCAAAAGATGCTCTACTGAGAGAACTCTACTTAAGACCAGATACAAGAACAAAATTAAACAGATGTTAGCTAGCCAAAAACAAGCTTATGCTGAGAAAATGCTAAAAGCTTTAATGACTAAATTAGCAGGAGAGATCTGGCGCTTAATAAACAAGTTGCCTTCAACTGCCCTTAAAACTTTAAAACTGACCACAATACGCAACTCCAAGTGGAGTAATCACTTTCTTAAGCTTCTCAATAAACACTTCGCTGTGACAAACATTCCCATCTTTGACATGCCAGACCTTTCAAAACTCGAATTTGATACATTAGACATCTTGATAATAATAAAACCGTTAAGTATGTCGAGAGCATCAGGCTCGGACAATATAACTAATGCAACTTTGAAAGCTAATCCTGAGGCTTGGACCGCCGTCCTTGAACTAATATTTAAAAAAGTCATGCACTCTGGTCACATCCCTCCATCTTGGCAAGAAGCCATCATTTTTCCAATTTTTAAGAAAGGAGACAGAACCGATGCAAATAACTATAAGCCTATTGCACTCCTTGACGCACCAGGCAAGATTCTAGCAAGACTCATTTTACGAGACTTCCTAAAATGGCTTTTAATGAGCAACCAACTTGATACACACCAATCAGGATTTGTTCCAGGCATTGGCACGACCCTAAACTTAAGACTACTATCTGCCATTAAGAATCAAGCCCTTTTAACTAAGCAACCAGTTTTTATAGTTCTAATTGATTTTAAGCAGGCTTTCGATTCAGTCCCTCTTGACATTTTATGGAATAAACTTTTTAACACCAATTGTCTTCCATATATTATCTATCTAATACACCAACTCTATTACAACACTTCTATTAAGGTGAAACTCACGACCAGTGGTCTATTATCTAACTCCATATGAACAAACACTGGCCTAAAACAGGGCTGCCCCCTTGTGTCCATTCTTTTTAACTTTTTTATTAACGATATTCACACAGTTTTTAAATCTGTTCGATCATTAACCTCCCCGCACCCTCGAGTTGGGTTAACTGAGATTTTGTATCTTCGTATCTCTTATACGCAGATGATTTGGTGATCCTGGATAGGACCCCCATTGGATTGCAAAGAAAATTGCCAGCCCTGACTGCTATGCCAAAGCAAGCAACCTCGTTATCAACACTGCCAAATCAAATATACTTATCGTCCATCACCACCTCTGTTTAACAGGTTACACATTTAATTGGATACTTTCGAAACGATCGCTATCTCAGACTCGTAATCTATACCTTGGAGTGAACATCAACTCCCACTGATCACCCTACTAGTGTAAACTGTCCAGCAGAATACGTCTTCTGGCAACGCAAGGGAAAGCGATTCAGCGGAAGCATGGGTCATTTTAAATCTATCCGGCCATCATTTTCTATCTATCCGGACATCATTTTCTACAACCAAAAAGTGGTTCCCATAATCACGTATGGTAGCCAGACAAAAGCACTGTCCCAATCCTCAAGGTGGAACACCTTGGAAGTCATTTATTGGAAGACCGTACTCCCGCTTCCACAGAACACTCTGATTGCTATTATCAGATTTGTGTTAGGACTTACCTCTCTCTTTGAAACTGTAATATGGCTAATGCTGACAACATATAGAAAATGCTTACTGTCAACTAGCACCTCAGGTACCCTATTCCCGACACTCAAGACCCTGCTAGAATCTCAACCCTCGGGTCCTTTGCAATCATGGAAATCCTCTTGTCTGACCTTTTTAAAAGATGCTGATATCTCATTGGAAATATTATTAAATAATCCTGAAAGAGCAAAAACTAAACTCTTGGCAATGGGACTGGATATCCACCTTGGAGAAATGTCAGTCCAATGTAACATTCAAAGCAGGAGCATGTATAATGAAATCGGCAAATGCATTACCGCAATATTTTGCCAAATTTCCAGATCCGGTCTATGCCGACACAATACTTTGCTTCCGATTCAATCTTTGGCCTACAAAAGTCAAATTAGCGTATGGTTCTAAACTAGCTAAACCTGGTATAGTTTGCAGATTCTGTAAACTAGAAGACTGCGCAGAGACAACCCAGCACCAAATAACTGAATGCTCCGTCCATCACAGAACTGAGGAAGTGATTTTTTCATAAACACTGTAAGCATATAACTACATTGACAAAAGAACAATTTTGGGGCACAGTGTTTAACGCAACCAAAATTACACTAAATATTGCCACTGTGAAATTTGTTATATCTGTGAACCTTACTACACCGCACAATGCTGATGGGATACACACTGACTGACTATCCCTCATGCATCCAAGTCAGCCTGCACCAAACGAAAAGACCCATAAGCCCCACAGCTTCTCAAATGAAAGGAAAGCATGAACTTGTAGCTAAATCCTGTAT
Source organism: Ambystoma mexicanum (assembly GCF_040938575.1). Lineage (NCBI taxonomy): Eukaryota > Metazoa > Chordata > Amphibia > Caudata > Ambystomatidae > Ambystoma > Ambystoma mexicanum. The sequence goes on from NC_090923.1 coordinate 1,369,358,090, forward strand.
GCAACTGTTATTTTGCTTTTTAACGTTGCTTCAAGTCACGATTGCATGATGCCAGTTATAAAGCTATCCCATTGAAATCTAATCTTATTTAGTTTCAAGTAATACTGCACCACTGTGATGTGACTCGTAATAATGGACTATTGAACTTGGTATATATGATAAATGTTATGATTTTAGTTCATAGGTTGTCTTATTATGTTTGTTTGCACCAATTCTATGTAGATCTATCCTTCCCCCACACCCTTACAGTATATTGCAATGATGGGTCATGAAGCTGGATTTTGATCAGCCCGTACTTATCACATCCTTGCTAACATCCAGCTGTTGAGTCTGCTAGGGTTATGATTTTAACTTCTGTTTTTATTAATTGTGGTTTTAACTAAGTGGTTGCTAAAATGATCTTAATTTCTAGCTTATTTAATGATCTTTTACAGAATTGGCTAATAATAATGCTAGTTTTCATTTTTCTTTGCATCACCAGTGATTCTATTTTTGTCGTGTGAATTCGTAATTGTTAATCATTGATTCTGTATCGCACTAGATGTCTAATTGAAAAAGTTGAAATATCAACTAAAACACATTTCTAATAATAAAGAAAAAAAATACAGCTATTACTTCAGTGTTTGAATAACCCTTCAATAAATATGCCCATAAAACTTCACGATCAATAAAAATCTATTCTATAAATAAACCGTATGAAATACAAGAGTCGCTTATATTTCAAGGCAGAGCAGTCTACAACCAGATGTTTTAAAGTTTCCATACAACTTAAATTTAATTTGTACAGAACCTGCAAAAGGCCTCATCACTGGAACATGCATTCCTTCTAACTAATATTTCATTAGTAAGGAGCAGATTAAAACGAAGTCTCACAAAATCTGCTCTACCCTTCCAATTGGTATACAGACTCAGATAAGACACTAGGCAACCAATCTTTTTATGATCATTTTTTAGATTTGATAAAGATTCATAATTATGCATTTTATCGATTGTCAACCGGCCATCATCTCTGTAAAATTAACACTTTATCTTCATTAAGTTATCTGCTAAGTCTTCCAAAGCAAAACTCAAATTAACCAATATATTCGAGCAAACAAAATATTTGGGTGGAGTAATACATTTATAAAATCAATACAAATATTTCCAGTTAGCCCTGGCTACTGGGGACCTAAACCCCAACTCATATCTAATAACAGACATATACTAAAGTTATATACTTAAAAACAAGTGATGAGCAAAACAAAATGTTACCTGTGTGCGTGAATCGCACAAACATTCATTTCCATAGCCAATTCCATCTATATATTAAGCTGTAAATTATACTAGACACTCTAACTACACTTCTATTGCTCTTCAAAAAATGTCTTTCAAAATATTTAACTGCACAAAAGCAACTACACTAGATATGCAAGATTACATTAGCTGTTGCATGAAAATACTGTTTTTACCTTCCTGACTGGCACCCACCATTTACATTGTCAGATCACTGTTAATACAATAAATGTGGTCCAGGGGCTTCGGAAGCTGTATTTGCAGTCAGTTCTCTCTAAACATTTGTGCACAATTTCAATCTACGCATGTGTAATGACTAATCAGTAATATCGTACTTCTCATTGAACATAAGCATCAACATACAAGATTTACACCCACCTCTTGGTTTGATCTTTCGCAGGAGTTAACTGGATCTGATTGATGATAAATGAGGTTCCTCCTAGGAACCCCTCAACAACCCTGCTACAAGAGCTGGGACATAAAGGAGCCCCCAGGGAAAACCCCCGAAGGCAAAAAAACCCTGTGTTCGGCTGCTAGGGTTCGTGGAATCCTGAGGACAGCTGGAATTATGTGGTTCCTCAACTGGATTCTCTGTGAGGATGTCAGTTGGGATGGACACTGAAGTAGAAATATATATATAAATATGAGAAGTAGGATAAGTCAGAGCGTGGACAGAAAAGATAGACCTGCGTGTAACAAGGAAAAGGTCTTACCCCTGTATCCACTGACCAATCCTTAACGAGACGTTAAAGTGGCTGGGGTCTGACACCTAATCTCACAGGGCTATAGATAAACAGAAAAGTTAATCTTAAAGATAGCTTGAGGAGTAAATCTAGGAAGCACAGAGAAAAACTTCTCTTACTGCCTGATAAGAAATACTGATGGAAATGATCTTTCTTGCACTTCCGGGTAAAGATTCCTGTTTCTTAGTGCACGATGTATAAGATCTGGTGTCCTATTTACAGAGAACAAACTTAATAGTGCCGAGGGTAGAAACAAATTTGCCAGTGGGAGCAAGTGAGAATATGTACGTATGTACCGTACCTAAAGGCACTCCCGAAGAAGTCGTCAAAGTCAGGGGGCTCTGTGGAGGTTGATAAACAAACAGATGAAAACCCTGCTGGTCCGGCCAAGATGAAAAGAAAGGCTGATTGCGGTCTATGACAACAGGATCTACAATCTACAGGATGTACAAAAAGGGAGGTAGTTAGTAATAGTGCAGAGAGCACTGAGAGTAAATGAAAGCAAGTAAGCTAAAACAGAGAGTGAACTTACGGAGCGTGACACAACTCTGGAATAGAGAAGCAATGCGAGTTGCAATCGGCGAAGTGTCCGGATATGCTGTGCGAAAGCCAGGGGGCGTGGCTAACACGCCATTAAGATCCGGCAGAAACGCTAGAGCATTACAGCCCGTTCCGTGTTCCGACATACTGGAGGATCCTGGAACAGCTTGCACAACATGAACAAACGGGGAGACAGACTGGTAAACAGAATGGAGTATGACAGTATGCCCCCTCTTAGATCTAATCTCTCATGGTTTTCCAGGGTGTTTCTGATGAAATAGTTTTTATCGATTGTGGTGCATGAATAGCAGATTTGGGTTCCCAGGTTCGATCTGAAGATGTGTAACCCTTCCAGTCCACTAAGTATTGCAGCCTCCCACGATGTATTCGGGAGTCGCAAATACCTCATACTCAGGTCCTGTGGATGTGATAACTGGTGCAGGTCGGGTGGAGATACGGGGATGAAATGCATTCCGTTGATCTGGCTTCAATTGAGAGACATGAAAAACAGGATGTATGCATGCTCATGTTTTAGGAAGCTTGAGTTTAAATGCTGCAGTTCCCATTGCGGCGATCACCTGGAAAGGACCCATGTACTTAGGAGAAAGCTTTGAGGGTTTAAGATGCCTGGGAAGAAATTGGGAAGATAACCACACCCAATCTCCTGGTTTAATCCCTGGAGCAGGGGTTCGGTTCCGGTCAGCAAATCGTTTTACTCTGTTCTGAGTATTCTTCAGAGCTTCTTTGGCGAGATCTTGACCATGATGTATCTGTTTTAATAAGGAATCAACGCCCGGAATCTTATTCTCCTGGGTTCTTTTCTCTGGAAATGATGCTAGGGGAAATCCATAGGTACAATAGAACGGGGATGTTTTGATGGCAGAATGATATGAATTATTGTAAGCATACTCTGCAATGGGTAACAAATCCTTCCAGTTATCTTGAGCAGCAGAAATGTAATTCCTTAAGTATCCTTCCAAGGTTTGGTTAAGTCTCTCGGTTTGGCCGTTGGTTTGAGGATGATAACCCAAATTTAGGGCTCGAGTGATTCCCAATCTATGACGGATATGTTTCCAGTATCTGGATGTATACTGGGATCCTCGATCCGAGATTATAGTTTCGGGTAGGCCATGTAGGGAAAAGATCAGAGAAATAAAGGTACGTGCCATTAAGGCAGCAGATGGAAGGTTAGCGAGTGGTAGAAAGTGAGCCATCTTAGTGAAAGAGTCTACTACTACCATAATGGTAGAACATCCTCCGAAGGGTGGTAATTCAACTATGAAATCTGTAGAAATTACTTGCCATGGCCATGAAGGTATCGGCATCTTTACCAGTGTTCCAAAAGGGGAATGTCTTGGACTCTTGGACTGCAAACAAAGAGGACAGGATTCCACATACCTGTGAATATCCTCCTTAAGGGATGGCCACCAAAACTATCGAGAAATTAATTTGTGAGTGGTAGCATTACCACGATGTCCTGAAGTTTTAGAATCATGGCACCTGACAAGAACCTCCCTTTGTAAGGATTTGGTTGGGATGTATGCTCGATTTCCCCGGAAGTAACATCCCTCTTTCGTACTAAGGGTGTCTTGTTCTTTTTTAGACAGTAATTTTAAAGCTGAAGGTCCAGAACATTTTTCCAGACGTTGTAAGAAGTCGGGAGACTTAGAAACACTCATAGCCAGACAAGGGAAAATTAGTTCTGATTTGGTTGAGATATTGTGATAATTGTCTTTACGAGACAAAGCATCAGCCTGTAAGTTATTCTTCCCAGGGATGAAAGTAAATACAATCCTGAAAGGGGAAAAAAAATGAGCCCACCTTGCCTGTCGACTGTTACATGTTTGTGCATATTGTAGACTCTGTTAATTCTGATGGTTTGTCCTAACTTCTATGGGATGTTGGGCTCCCAACAGTAGATGTCTCCACTCTTCGAATGATCTCTTAATAGGTAGTAGTTCTTTGTCAAGAACTGTGTAATTCAGTTCTGCCAGGGAAAAAGTCTTTGACAGATATGCGATGGGACATTCAAGATCTTGCTCATCCTTCTGTAATAGAACTGCTCCTGAAGCATACTGTGATGCATCCGTTTCGATGATAAAATCCTGGGATTGGTCCGGAGTCTTCAATATGGGTGCTGTGGAGAATTTTCTTTTTAGTGTTTCAAATGCCTTTTGTGTCAATTCGGTACAGACATAAGGAACCCCTTTCTTTAGAAGGTTGGTGAGAGGCTGATTAGGGCAGAAAAATTGGGTATAAAACAACGATAAAAGTTGGAAAATCCTACAAACCTTTGAATATCCTTGCAGGATTTTGGAATAGGCCAATCTTGAACTGCGGTGACCTTTTCAGGATCCATGGCAATGCCCTGGGCGGACAAAATATAACCCAAGTATGTTACCTTAGATTGGTGAAAAGAACATTTTTCGAAATTGCAATATAAGTGATTACTCAGTAGTCTGCCTAGTACTTTTTTAACATGGGATTCGTGTTCAGGAATGGTCCTAGAGAACACCAGAATGTCGTCTAAGTAGACTATGACGTAATGCAGCAATAAATCTGAGAATATGTCATCCATAAATTGCTGAAAAACCGCCGGGGCATTGGATAACCCGAATGGCATGACTTGATATTGAAAGTGTCCAAAAGGAGTCCGGAAGGTGGTCTTCCACTCGTCTCCTTTTCTTATTCTGATCAGGTGGTAAGCGCCATTGAGCTCCAATTTGGTGTAGATGTTTGCTCCTTTGATGGCTTCAAGGATATCCGGAATCAAAGGCATAGGGTACCTATCCGGAGCAGTGATCTTGTTTAACCGCCTGAAATCAATACACGGCCTGAGTTCCGTAGAGTTTTTCTTGGGCATAAAGAAAAGGGATGCTGCTGCCGGCGAGGTTGATTCGGTTATTAACCCATTCTTTAGATTAGTGTCCAGGTAGTCTCTCAGAACCTCCTTTTCTGATGTAGAAAGGATATACATCCTGCCAAACGGTAATGGTTGTTCTGGGATGAGATCTACGGCACAGTCATCTCTCCGGTGAGGTGGTAGTTGAGTATATTCGACCAGGGAGAGGACTTCAGCAAACTGTTGGTATTCTGCCGGGAGACCTGCAATGAAATTAAGTGACGTAACCTGCCTGGGGAAATCCTGCATAGAGGCATCAGGGTTAGAATGATTCTCTGATGGCCCCATCTCTGTGTGACCGAAACAATGAGTCAGACAGAATTCCAAACCCAAAAAAATGAACCTGCCGTCCAGTTTATGAAGGGGTTGTGTCTTCGGAGTCACTGTAAATCCAATATGATGGGATAATGAGCAGCTTGGATGATGTCCAAGGTAAGAGTCTCTTGATGAGTAGTGATAGACATAGATACTGGTCAAGTCTGGTTGATTATAGGGCCAGAAATTAAAGGGCTACCATCGACACTTTCAACTGGAACAGCCTCTGCTTTAACCGTCCTGGGGATATGATGTAGCATGGCCCAACCGTCATCAATAAAAATCACTGCTGCACCACTGTCCAGTAAAGCTGATACCTCAGGTAGAATAGTATTTCCAAATTTCAATATGACACGTAATACCAGCATATTAGTGAAAGGTTGATTACTGCCTTGAAAGGTTTGCAAGAGGGTGGAGGAACCTGGATTAGACACAGGACCCCAGACCGCGGTTCCTCCTACGGCCGGGCTTTGGAGTTTCCTGACCTTCTTCCTGACCTTCTTGGAGGCGTGATAGGACACTCCTGTACCGTGTGTGTGTTTGAACCACAGTACATGCAGAGTCCCTTGATCTTCTGAAAGCTCTTTCCTCCGGGGATAAGGGACCCCTGCCAGTTGCACCTAGCTGCATTGGTTCTTCGGAACTAGTTCCTTTATGAGTAGAGGTTGGGGTGGCAAAGGTATGAGTAAACTACGAGTAAACTTCCCTTTGCGCCTTTCACTGCTTCTTTCCTTTATTCTATAGTCGATCTGCATAACTAGCGCTATAAATTCTGTCAGGGAAGATGGACGAGGTACTCTGGAAATCTCGTCTTTTAATTCCTCTGATAACCCCCTCCGGAACAATGTTACCTGAGCATTATCCGACCATGTCGATTCGCTAGCAATTTGCTTGAATCTGCTAATATATGTTAATATGTCCTGATACCCTTGTTTTAAATCTAACAGATGCTCCTGATTGATGATTCTTATTTCCTGTCTTCTGAACATAGTTTCAACACTGTTACAGAAGGCAGTGTGGGAATCAAGGATGGGGTTATTTGTTGTGACCAGAGGGGTTGCCTAGGCGAGAGCTGGACCCACCATTTGGGAAATCATGTATCCAACGCGATCTCGGTTAGAATGAAAAAAAGGATTTTTAAATGAAAACTGCACAGCACAGGCGTCGAGAAACTCCTTAATCTTGTGTGGGTTTCCGTCGAACTGACCCCCTGGCAAGGGCCCCGAGGGACCTCCGAACAATGGGGTATTCGATTAGCAGCTGCCTGTTGTGCGGCATATTGAGCTGCCTGTTGCTGATTCTGCTGCGTTTGCCGAAGGTTGGCATTTTCCTGTTTAAGGGTCTGAACTTCTGCAGTCAATGATTGAACTGCAGTTATCAGCTGCTGTATCTGTTGATCCATGGTTAATAAGATGCTTGTATGTTGACCCTTAGCTCTAGGCCAATCGGGCGTTGCTTGCTGTAATGACTAATCAGTAATATCGTACTTCTCATTGAACATAAGCATCAACATACAAGATTTACACCCACCTCTTGGTTTGATCTTTCCCAGGAGTTAACTGGATCTGATTGATGATAAATGAGGTTCCTCCTTGGAACCCCTTAACAACCCTGCTCCAAGAGCTGGGACTTAAAGGAGCCCCCAGGGAAAACCCCCGAAGGGGAAAAAACCCTGTGTTGGGCTGCTAGGGTTCGTGAAATCCTGAGGACAGCTGGAATGATGTGGTTCCTCAACTGGATTCTCTGTGAGGATGTCAGTTGGGCTGGACACTGAAGTAGAAATATATATATAAATATGAGAAGTAGGATAAGTCAGGGCGTGGACAGAAAGGATAGAGCTGCGTGTAACAAGGAAAAGGTCTTACCCCTGTATCCAAAGACCAATCCTTAACGAGACGTTAAAGTGGCTGGGGGATGACACTTAATCTCACAGGGCTATAGATAAACAGAAAAGTTAATCTTAAAGATAGCGTGAGGAGTAAATCTAGGAAGCACGGAGAAAAACTTCTCTTACCGTCTGATAAGAAATACCGATGGAAATGATCTTTCTTGCACTTCCGGGTAAAGATCCCTGTTTCTTACTGCACGATGTATAAGATATGGAGTCCTATTTACAGAGAACAAACTTAATAGTGCCGAGGGTAAAAACAAATTTGCCAGTGGGAGCAAGTGAGAATATGTACGTATGTATCGTACCTAAAGGCACTCCCGAAGAAGTCGTCAAAGTCAGGGGGCTCCGTGGAGGTTGATAAACAAACAGATGAAAACCCTGCCGGTCCGGCCAAGATGAAAAGAAAGGATGATTGCGGTCTATGACAACAGGATCTACAATCTACAGGATGTACAAAAAGGAAGGTAGGTAGCAATAGCGCAGAGAGCACTGAGAGTAAATGAAAGCAAGTAAGCTGAAACAGAGAGCGAACTTACGCAGCGTGACGCCACTCTGAAATAGAGAAGCAACGCGAGTTGCAATCGGCGAAGTGTCCGGATATGCTGTGCGAAAGCCAGGGGGCGTGGCTAACATGCCATTAAGATCCGGCAGAAACACTAGAGCGTTACAGCCCGTTCCGTGTTCTGACATACTGGAGGAACCTGGAACAGCTCGCACAACATGAAGAAAAGGGCAGACAGACTGGTAAACAGAATGAAGTGTGACAGCATGTGTGCAATTTTCACTGAATATGTGTGTTTAACTTTCAAACTACGTCTGTTCACTTGCCTTCCTATCTGCAGGTTTTGGGCAGTAGATGCAATATTCTCCATTAAAAGGTACAATGGTAAAAGCCCCCTCGCCTTTTCACATCACACATAGGTTTGCCGGTGTATTTCAGGGTAAGTGATTGCATGAGTTTTACACTTTGCAGGATTTTCTGTGAACAGAATGCATTCTCTGAGCTACTTCCTGTTCTGCAAGTATCTATTTAATGGCTAGTCTCCCGCTGACTGCAATTTTAAATGACTGCCAGGCGATAAAGTGTCATGACCGTTGTATAGTCTGAATTACTGACCATGCCAGAGGAACAAACAGATTCTATTTTAAATGGTGCTTAATTTTGCACAATAAAACTGAATTTAAATTTCACAAAATAATGCCAATTATGCACACACACATATTACACCATGCACTTGGTTTTGTTGAACATGAAATCTGAGCTGTACTTCCAAATATAGAACACCGTCCCTTTTTATCTTACAATGCCCCTATGTCCCTGTTAAAAATAGCATCCCCTTTCACTCAAAGAACCCCTTATTCTCTGGATTTGTCATGGACAGCACTATAAGGAACATCTGTATTTAAATGGGGCTCAGTACTTCTATTTTAAATGTGGCTGCATTTATTTGGATATCATCCTGAAGCCTCCCAGTTTGGTGTTCCTCCAACAACAAGTCATCTTTTAGCTGCTGCTGATCAGGCTGATATGGGCTGCTCCTCTCCTTCTTAATAGGGACATCCTTGAGAGTCAAATTCTGTGCCCTGATTTCACAACGAAAAAGAATCTATAATCAGTTGTGTAAGTATTTGCTTCTTCTAGCCATTCGGTTCTATCTCGGGCCAAGGTGGAATCATCTATTTTATATGGCTTGGACATGAATTTTTTTACTTGGGCCAGTAATTTAGATACTGTACAGGGCATAATCTGGAAAGAAACACTGGGTTTGGCAAAATCTAGTCCTAATATGATAATCAGACACAAGTTAGGATTGCTTTTGCTCCATTATAGGGTCCTTTGGAGGCAATTGTCATGTTATGTAAAAATAATTAGTCCGAAGAATTCTCTATATTTGGATTTTGGGGAAATTATGAGAGCTGAGCCCTTGTATACTGTAAACACATTTGGGGAGAGGATGTCAAAGCTCCTAGAAGCAATTCACTCGGCGGAAGAACTTGTGTCGATACCATCTAAGACAAAGGCTAAAATATTTTGGATTAGTCAGAAACAATTGAACACTTAAATCACTTCCACACCTATAAGGAGCATGCGCAATTTCCTAGAAGAAACAGTCGACCTAAGTACATCTACCTTTTTCCATGTAATAAGGTTTGCGGCTTTTATATACACTTTCGATTAAATCAGCTGCAAAATAAAATTTCCCGAATGCTAAAACCGATCTCTGATTCAACCTTCTAATCACAGAAATCAAGGATTTATTGTACGACTTGGATGAAGTGAACCATGGGAAGGCACTAGACCTAGGGCCTCATTACGAGGTCAGCGGTAAGGGGTTAACGGCGCCGGTAAGGATGCCGGTGCCGTTAACCCCTCACCACTGTATTACGAGGTCCCTTAGCGGGAGCCGCTAAAGGACCAGGGAGCTAATAACGGGCCCGTTATTAACGGGCCCGTTATTAGCTCCTCATTCCCATTGAGCCCTATGGGGGCTCGAATGGGAATGGGGATGGGTATTTTTAATGAGGAATTACCGGGTCCTCCAAGGTTGGAATGGCCCTGTAATTCCTCATTCAAGGAACCCGGACCCGAGTTTGGAGGCAGCCATGGCGCTAATAGCACCATAGCTACCTCCAAACCCGTAATGAGGCCCTAGTATCATCAAGGAAGATCATTTGGCACCATTCGAGGTAGCCCAAAGATCTGATCAAGAGGGCGGCAGAAACCTTGTTTTTCGGGCAAACAGCAACCACAGGGTCACAGGGGAGTATGATCCAGACATTGTTCAAATATACCCGCAGTCGCTTGGCATCTCGTCCCCTTACTCCTCTGAATCTACCACCTCTGAGGCCATTTGTAAGGTTAATATCCAGTTATCATCTCCGTCAATGGAGCCGGAGGGTCACTTCTCACAGGCCAATGATCATCTGGCCACCTGCTTGCTGCCCTTATTAAACCATTATGAGCCCCTGGCTAATTGTTCTTTGGTTACCTAGTTTGCTGATGCTTCCACTAACAAGGACCAACTTTGGCACGTTTTGGCCTGCAAGAAACTGAGAAAGCTTCTTAGAGTTGTTCTGCTGAAGAAGAAGAGGAGGTTGCCACCTCATGGCAGGCCCTATTCAACCTGTAAGGTTGGCCTACAGACTAGCCCTTCTGAGATAGATTGTTTCCCCGACAGCAACAGTAATCTTGTAGGTGTGATCAAGGAGTCTGTTCCAGCCTCCGGCCAGGAGGTTTCACTTACTGCCATTGTTGACCAACTGTGTGTTTTGGCATCCAAATTTAAACTCATCACGGACCAGCTAGTTGTCTTGGCAGGGAGGGTGGGTGATGTATTCATCCGTCCTCCTGATAAGGCTCTGTTATGCTCACCTGGTCTCCACAGGGGTGCCGAACGGAACTGGACGGTCCGATGTTGAATGGCTCCTTGTGCCCCCTCTGATTCTCCTGTCACTAAAACAGGTTTGCCTAAAAGGTTAAACGAAATGTTACCCAACCGTAAGGAGGAGGGCCAGCTCCCACCTCCCGTGGCCTTCTTGTGCACCCCTCTGCTATGTCTCACCTTAGCGTTATGAATGGCAGACTCTCCATCCTGCGACTGTATGCAGGGGTGTGTAGTAGTTCAAGGATCTAGTTACTTCACTGATCCTGCAGAGTTCCAGACAACAGTGACTCAATGGGGTAAGTCTTTATACCAATGATATGGATTGCTTTAGAGTTCAAGTTGCCAAAAGTTCACTTCTGTCCCTCTTTCTTACAGGTTTCCCCTTGGTGCGAAAAGATGAAGCAGACTTCTTCCAAGGAGCGTTGTGCTGAATTCCAAGGTAAGTTTCATACCAGCATTATGCGAGAAAGTCTTTACATGCGGTATTGTTGTTCTGCGTAACTAACCTGCTGTTTCTTTGTATTCTGCAGTTGCTGTATCTCCAGGGCAGAGGTCACGTGGTGGTGCCTTGCAGGGCCGCTAGGAAATGCAGCCTTCGGGTGAGTCGTAGCGCTGCGTAAGAGTTAATGTCCAATGAGGCCTTTCCCAATGCACAGCTAACCTGATGTTTTCTTTGTGTTCAACAGGTGCGGCAGCTCCGGAGTGGCGATCAAGTGATGGTGGCGATCAAGTGATGGTGCTTCGATGGATCGCTGGGATGAGCAGCTCTCGGGTGAGTATTAGCGATGCGCAGGATAGCAATGTAGTTTATGTGGTCTGCGCGGCTAACCTGATGTCTTTTCCTTTTCAGGTCAGCAGAACGGAAACTCCAGAGCGATCGAGTTGGAGCATCAGGAAAGAGCTTTGTTCTGTTTTCTCCTCTCTCTTCCTTCCTTTGCAGGTACCTCGTGAAGAACTGGACGGGCGTGGCTGAAGACAGGCCTGAAGTTAACAGACACGGTGAGCGTTACGCTGCAGGAGTGCAGAATAACGCAAAGCATGTTCTGTTCTGAGGGCGTGGTTTATATAGCCTTCAAGAAGTAGTTCCCAGGTAAAGTAGTCCCTCCAGCCACACGCTAGGAAGTAGTTCCTCAGGTAAAGTAGTCCCTTCAGCCTGCCTCAGACTGGTGTGCACATGGTTCTCTCGCCTTTGAAACCTGCTTTATTTGTGATGGCAGCATGAGCCTGACCAAGTCCAGGAAGCCCTTATGGAATCCTTTGGGGCCTTAAAGGTCCCCATGGGTGCCAGTACCCTGGGCAGGTTGGTCTGTTCCTGATGTCTGGGGGCAAGGACCGTGACAGGCTCCTAGTGGCAGTGTTTGATTTTCCTCCAATTCGTCCCCTGCCGCAAAAGACCCTTATGCTCAGGAGCCAACAACTATTGATAGGGGTCAGAACAATCACCAGGAGAGCAGAGTTCTGCCCATGACCTTATCTCCGCCACGGACAAAATCAACTTTAAAAGGAGGGCTGACTATTCATAATGATACAATGATGCCCCCCTATCAGGTGCAAATCTAGCTCATCTGAGATGTCACTCAGAACTTCAGTGTCTCCATTCCCAAACCCATATCCGTAGAAATGGTCATGAGGCTTCCAGGCCTTCTGTAGTGATGATTCCTTTTGAAAGCCTTTGGGGATGTTGAAAGATTAAAGAATAAGTGTATCTCTTGGATTCGTAATACAAGGGGCTGTCTTTCAATCAACAGAGATGACATTTTGCACTGCACTAGAGGGTATGTTCCCAACTTCGTGTTTTTTTGGCATCTCAAAATGTTGTCAAAGGTCTGTTATCAATAGACCTTAGAACTTATCCCCCAGAGGTGTCCACAATTGGCATCAGGTCCTTCGAATACTTCAAACTGTTCACTGCAATCAGGGCTTATTTAACTTTTAGTAGTCATGTAAATGGTTCCCATGCACGCCGGATCATCGTAAATCATACCAATAGTAACCACATAAGAAGGCCCAATGAGTCTTTTTCGAACTTGTACTCAGTGAACTGACTGGGAGGGGTACTTCCGCCTACTGAATACTGAATAAAAAAATGGCTACAAAATGCTTTCCTGGAACATTGCTGGGATGAATAGACTGTTGGAGGATACAAACTGGTGCTCTTACATCCAAGGTTTACAAATTATAATATTGCAGGAAATATGGGCAGTACATCCTGTTTTTCTTCAAGGTTACCAGACCTTCCATATACCAGCTTTGAAAGGGCTCCATGTTAGACCGCCTGGTGGCCTTCTAGAATGGGTGGACATCACATTAGGCTGGAAGATCGAAGTCAAGGACACTTGTTCTGTTGATTTGCAATTCCTGTTTATTTGGCTAACTAATGATGACTTGATGCATGTTTTTAACATTTATAACAGGCCTACACTGGGACTGTCAACTTTGGCTTGCCTACAGGATCTAGTGAATGATATGTATTCTTCTCACACCCAGTCTAGTTTTACCCTTGTGGCCTGTGACTTCAATTTACAGTTTGAGCTGTTGAAGGACTTAGTGGATCTATGGGAGGACCAGGATATGGTCTGGAAATGCCCTCCTTGCCCCCCACATACACACCGATTGACCATGGATGTGGCTTGTAGCATATCGAATTTGAATCTGAGAGCCTTTAACAGGAGATGAGTCAAGATTCAGCTAGCATGGAACCACCTTCACAGCCTTCACAGCCACACCAGTACTATGCTAATAGATTACCTGCTGATCTCAGGGGAAGATTGGGCAAGGCTGGGGGACTTTCATATTGGTAATCGGTTGGAGAGTGACCGTTATCCCCTGGATTTTGAAATTCTGGGTATATCGCAGGAGACTGCTAGTACAAGAGCGTTTCCCAACGCCCATCCCCTGGAGCTCCAGGGACATGCACGCAAATCTATCAAATGGCTGAAGGTGCTAGATCAAGTGCCTTAACCTGATATTTATGCACCAATTTTAGATAACATATCCGCTATTTGTGATGAGCAGACTGACAGCAGATCCAGCCAAGAAGAATATGCCAAGTTAAATGTGAACCTTCTTCCATTTATTTCTGCTAGTCCCAGAGAAATCAAGAAAGGGCTAATGAATTAGCCAAATTGGTTTGACAATGACTTCTGCATAGCAAAGCGGAAAATCAGGCTGCTTATTAAACGATCAGAGGCAGTGGATACATGTATTTTACGTAGACTACAATCTAATTACAAAAAGCTAATTATTGAGACAAAAAGGAAATTTGTCACTGGAAATGGTCCCTATTAGATAATGCATTAAAATCCAGAGATGTGTGCCTCTTTTGGAATTTGCTATCTGGGAGGGAGTGAAACAGGACAGGGTTTTATATTGCACAATAGGGGAAGGCACCTGATGGTGTCATTTCTCTAGCTTATATGGAGTGGACCCTACTCCAGGCCCAAATCTGGCTACTATGAGCCTAGCCCCTGTACTAATCTTGCCTTCTCTGTTAGTGAAGTAGCAGTTGCCCTCAGGTCACTGAAAGATCATGAAGCTGCAGGACCAAATTTGATCCCAGCAGATATCTTCAAAGACGAACCAACTATCTGGGTTCCAGTGCTCTCCAAAATCTTTAACGCAAACCTGATTAGCGGTCAGATACCTACCTCGAGAAAAAATCTATAATAGTTCCTATTTATAAAAAAGAGGGCAAAGAACAACCAGCAAATTATCGCACAATTTCACTTCTGGACGCTGCTGGTAAGCTTTCTGGAAAATTGCTACACTCACGTCTACAGGACTGGGTGGAAGGTGAGAATATGATTAGTCACCTCCAGGCTGAGTTTTGATTGAACAGAGGTACCCTGGACCACTGCTTTTTGTTACATTTGCTGATCCAAAAATATGCAGCATTAAATAAAATGCTTGTTTACTCTTTTTAGATTTAAAGACCACTTTTGATAGAGTTTCCAGGGATGCTCTATGGCAAATCCTGCTATCACGTCACACCTCCATTGATCTGGTCTCTATTATCTCTGCACTGTATTATAACAATAAGGCCAGAGTTTGTTATGGACTGGGTGGTGAGATGACAAAGGAGTTTGACGTTGTCATGGGTGTCAGGCAGTGATGTGTCCTGGCACCTCTCCTTTTTAACATCTACATTGAAGAAGTTATTGATGCGTTAATGGATCGGTGTCAGGACCCCCAAAGATTGGCTTCAGATTTAGCTGGAGCCATAATTGGTTCCCAACTTGACTACTGCAATATCCCCTTTGCTGGCAAATCAGTAGAAAACATGGAGAAGCACCAATCCATCCAAAACAGTGCCCTCGAAGGGACCACATCTCTGCTGCTAGGAAACAGGCACACTGGCCTCTGGTCAAGGAACGTGTCCTCTTCAAAACACTGGCTATAACCTATAAATCCATCAACCACACAGGCCCTCAATACCCAACACATAGAATAAACAGACCAACTTTTTCTAGACAAACCAGAACACCATATGCAAATCTACTCACAGTGCTCAAAGTCAAACAAGCCAGAGCGGGTGGCTCCAGCTTCCCTTTCATCGCTGCCATGCAATGGAACTCCCTTACACCCCACCTTAGAGCTGAAACTTCCCACTTAACCTTCCACAAAGCCATCAAAACACTGCTATTTGCCTGATCTCCCCAGCTGCTTAGCTAACCTACATCATGCCATATAAACCTGCTTATGTCAATACCTAACTGTCAATAATATTTTTCACATGTAACAAGTTAAGTATGTTCCAAGTAACTAAGTTGTCTTCTTGTAACAGCGCCTCGATGCCAGTGGACTGTTTGTGTGCCTTATACATTAAAACAATTAAATAAATAATTACTTGCCACCTCTACAAATGGTTTTAGGCTGGCTCTGATCATTTTTCAGACTAAGTGCAAATCCCTTGGTTTAATTTTAAACTCGGAGAAATCAAAAGTGATGATGTTTAAGCCTCCATTTTCTAAAAAGAGAGCTATATCTTTAACTGCAAGCTACACTACTATTGAACAAGTCACTTACTATGATTATTTGGGTGTGCAACTCTAAGACAATGGTGGATGGGGTGCACAACTCTCTAGATCAGTGATTACACATTGAAAAAGTATAGTGGTGGTATCCTTTCCTTCTTTTCTAAACATGGGAGCGGTGCTATATCACCATCTCTCGATTTATCGAAGAAGCAAGTGCTTACAAAACAGCTGTTTTGTTTGGTGCAGAATTGTGGGGCTAAACCTATTCCAGTAAGTTGAGAGCTTTTGAGAACAAATTTCTTAAAAAACTATTATTGCTCCCAATTAGTATACCCTCAGCCATGCTCCATTTGGAAATCAGTCAACTGCCAGTTGCGACCCAATCCCCTATTAAACCTGCTATATATTGGCTTAAGGTATGGAGCTCAGAGGATTTAGTGAAATATCGTGAAGGGCTTCTACATGTCATGAGTATAGCGGGAGGGAGGAGTCTTAAATGCTTTGGGCATGTGAAGGCAACTTTTCAGAATGTAGACAAGCCTGATCTCTGAGAAACCCCATGGGCCCTTTGCATTCAGGAAACCAAGCAGCTGAAAGACTGCGTGACTCAGAAAGAGCCTTGGAAAATGTGATTGTGGCTGTTGCTTCTCTAATGTTGGGTCCAGATTACCTGGAATCCAGAAGGGAGAGCGGGTTCAAAGCCTATTTAGATATAGTTTCCCCGCTGCTAGAGAGATCCTTGTATCTCCGTTTCAGACTTGACATGTTACCTGTTTCAGTTTTCACCTTACCATGGAGGTTTGATGCCTCAGCAAAGTGGCCTATGTGTGGTATTTTTTAATTAAACATTAGTGCATTTTATGGTGAATTGTGAAAAATGCTTCACTTAAGGTGTTTGTATTTATGCCAAATCTTTATTGAGCATGTTATCCGCTAGCTATTCCTGCATTACAGTGTTTAAACCAGTGTTTATCTCCTTATGTTACTTATGCTATTGCTCATTTTATTTTTTGAGTATGGTGGCAGAGGAACAAGGCCCTGAAACACGAAAATGTTACCATTGGGTTCAATTGATTTATTTGATTTATATTACTTCAATTTTCCGTCCCTTTGAATGTATGGTATATATTAAAGTCTTTGTACATTGCGATTTTAATACATTGTCTGAAACTGTTGGGTTTAGTCGGTCTTTTAGCTGTACAAATATTTATTTATTTTTAGATGTGCATTATTGTAAGTAAAATAAAACGGTATTATTTTATGAACTGTTATGTATTTTTTAGCCAGAAAAAGTATTTTTGACTGACTGGCTGATATATACATCTTTTATTTTGTGTAAGGTTTATAGTTTGCAAACCAAAATCACAATAAAAAAAATACAAAAATAAAATAAAATAGGGACATCTTTCTGCAGCCTCTTTCAAAAACCAGCACTCCAGATAGTGTATGTTCTGCCGCAGCCAGCCATCTCCTTCCAGTGATACCCAGAAAAATGTTGATCATTTCCTGTCCGTCTGTGTGCACGCTATTTTATAATCAAAACTCCTCCACTAATCGTGTTTTCTAAGTAGTCAGGGCTGTAATGAATCCTGTGAAGTCATCACTGAACCCTATCCTGAGATCTCCTCCCATGTGAATAAGGGGCAGCAGCTGCTACCTGATACTAACCGTGGGGATGGTATTACGAGGGAGGATCACATGAGAGGAGATCTCAGGATGGGGAGAAACACAGTATCCTTCCCTTATGAATGAGGAAGACCACATAATTCCTGAATCCTTCATGGATGATTGTCATTTTCGAAATCCCTCCCACTTTAGGACCCAAAGTACCCTTACTTCAAATCATTATGAGCAGAATAACATTCACACCTCAAATACACATAATTCATATTTAACATATTGTTACTCTGATGTTTTCGACAACAATCCTATGGACTACAACTCCCACAATGCCTCGCGAAGACAAGGAAGAGGAAGGAGGGGTTAATAGGGATTGAAAGAAACACAGGCTAGTTGTTATAGTGTAGATCAGCTGTGTGGGTCATTTAAAAGTGTCTTTCACTTTCAAGTCGGCTTTGGAGAGCAGAGCAGCAGAGTGGGCGAAGCGGGAAGCAGAACCACGAGTGAAGGCAGATGCACGGGAATGAACCATGCAGGAGAAGGCAGAGGCTTTCAAGCTGCTGCTTGTCAGCCTTAACAGAGTGGCGGGAGACCCAGGGAAGCGTAGCAAGCACTAGGGAAGAGCCACTCCAGAGCTGGCAGCAGCGGCAACGCTTTCGGGAGAGCGGTCATGCCGGAAAACAACAGCTCCACTGGCAAGTGAACGCAGAGCTTGTGGGGGAGCTGAAGAAAGGCCTGCAACGTGTGAGAAGCCATTCCCAAATAAGGACTTCACCCCAGCCATGTGTCACAGGTTGGGAAACACCACTGAGTTGCACCAGTGATCGTGGGCACCTAGGGGTGTACCGACAGGCCCCAAAACAATTGAAAGTACATATTCAATACTGCCCAAGTAAAGCAGAAAGATTGAATTTGCATAAATCCTTGTGCATGGAATGCCAAGATGGGGAAAGTTGGGGCAAAGATTATTACAAGCAGATAAATGTTAAAGAAGAAGTTAAAGGTCAGAAGTTATACAAGTCTCCATATCTGATATGCCAATATGGAGAAAGCTGGACCAAATATTGCCACAAGCAAATGAACATTGGTGAAGAAGTTAACTTGAACAAGTCTCCATATAAGACATGCCAATATGGGGAAAATTAGAACAAGCAATATCTAAAGCCAATACAGTAAAGACAGTGCAGGAATACAACTGGCTATACTGAAGGATTGAGAGAACATTGGAAGAGGTCCTGGTAAACAAAGTACATCAGACAATGACCCTTTGGGGAAAATATACCTGGCAGCAGAGTATACCAGAGGATCTGCAAGGCCCAGAGGGGGAATACCTGCGAGGGGAGTACACCAGGTAAACCTTGTATAGTATAGGAAAGTAAAAGACAAAGACATTGTGAATAGATATCTGGCAGGAAATTATGTCAGGGGATCTAAAGAATCTGCTGAAGGATTCCTGGCAGGGGAATATACCAGGAAGTTATCATTGAAGCAGGTTTTGTATAAAAGGGATATTCTTTTCCAACCATGAGAAGTTGTTAAATGAAAGATACGTTTTGCTATCATTGACGTGTTTGCTGTATAAAAGAGACACTGTTGCCAGCTTTGAGAAGTTGTATGGAAAAGATATTCCCACCCTCCTTAAGGGAACATTGTTTGGAAAAGACACTTTTTGTTGTACAAAAGCGAACATTGGTTGGGAAAAGACACCTTCACCATTAAGAGATCATTGTTTGGAAAATACACTTTCACCATCCTTTCTGAGAATAATCATGGGGAAGGGAAAAATCCTTTGGATCCAATGACGTATCCATGGAATAAACCATTCTTCTCTTCGATATATTTATTTGTTTTACATTTGAACACTTTTTGTTGGTTTAAACCTAGATCAGAGACAATTTCCCTTACACTTAATTGTTTCATTTCTAGTGTAATGAGGATGCCCATTCCTGTCATGAGGATCTACCTGAAGCATGTCTCCAAGTGCAATGGCTGGTATGACTCTGATCTAGCTTCTCTGAAACCTTGCCCCTGTCATGAGGATCCACCTGAAGCCTGCCTCCAAGTGCAATGGCTGGCATGACTCTGATCTAGCTTCTCTGAAGCACAAGTGCAGAGTTGCTGAACCGAAGTGGCAAACCTCGGGTTCACCCTCTGACAAACTGGACTGTCGCCTGCTCCAAAGGCAATATCGTTTTACTATCCGCTCCAAGAAGAGGGCCCACATCCAAGCCCACATCTCTGGAGCCACGAACAATACAAATGAACTTTTCAAAATCTGCAAGGAACTTGCCAATCCAACTGCAGTCTCCACCTCTCTCCTCCCTTCCCAGGCTCTCTGCACATCCTTGGCCTCCCATTTTGCATCCAAAACTCAGGCCACCCTGACTTCATTCTCCACTACCTCCATCCCCACTCCCCCTCCTGGTCTCATCCAAACAGGTGCTCCCCTGCTCTTCTAGAACCATTAAGGACAACATCTCCTCTCTCATCCCGGCTCTTGCTGACCTCTGTAACCACTCCTTCACCACTGGCTCTTTCTCCCTATCCCCCAAGCACTCTCTTGTTAACCCTCTCCTAAATAATCAGTCTGATGACCCTCTTGCCCGGCTAACTATCGCCCTAGTTCTACCACCCCCCTTCATGGCTAAACTCTTGGAGAAGTTGATCCCTCATACTGACTGAACTTTTCGGTTGCCTCCATGACCATCAATCTGGATTACAGGCATCTCAAGGCACGGAAATTGCCCTTCTGAACGCCTGTGAAGACATGCTTGCAAATCTTGACTCTAACTCTCTTGCTGGTCTCATTCTCCTTGATCTCTCCTCTGCCATCAACACAGTAAACCATTCTATCCTCATTAAACGGCTCTGTGATACCCTCAGAATCACGGACCGGGCACTGGACTGGCTGACCTCTTGCCTCACTAACAGCCCTTCCCAGTTGCAACTGGGCCCTTTCTCCTCCGCCACCTCACTCTCCATCTGCGGCATCCCCCAGGGCTCTATCCTATCGCTATGGCTCTTTCAATATTTATCTCATCCCTCTGGCTCACTTGATCACCTCCTTCTCTCCTCATTTCCAGTGTTATGCTGATGACACACAGTTTTCCTTCAAACTTCCCTCCACTACCTCCTCTTACTCCTCCCTCATTCCTGACTGACTGACCACCATCCAGGCATGGTGTGCGGCTAACGATCTCTGTCTTAATGCCAGTACGACTAGAACCTTCTCATTGGAACACCTGCACCCTGTTTCCCTTGTACCCTCTGGCCGCCCTCCTGGTGTCCTATCCCATAATATCCCATGAGGCCAAAAACCTTGGGGTCATCTTCAACTCCTCTCTCTCCTTCACCCCTCACATCTTGGACCTTGCCAAGAAGGCCCACTTCCAGCTTTACCTCCTTAGAGGCATTCCCCCTTTCCTCGCCTTTCCCCAGAAGCTCAATGTCTCCAGAGCTCTGGCCCTCTCTAGGCTGGACTACTGCAACAACCTCTTCCTCAACCACCTCCCTCCTCCCTAAGCCCCCTTCAGCTAATCCAGAACAGGGCTACAAGACTTATCCTTGGCTTCAAGCCCATGGACCGTATCTTCCCAACCCTAAAATCTCTCCACTGGCTCCCAGTGGCCGACAGGATCAAATTCAAGACCCTCTGCATCATCCACAAGGCTTTCTGGGGCTTGGGATCATGCTATCTCCAACTTTCTCTCCCTAAATACTGCCCTGTCAGAGCCCTCCGCTCCTCAAACTCCACTCCTTACTGTTTTTGCCATTGTTATTTCCCCCCTGCTCCCTCCCTATTGTGGCTTCTGGTGCCTGGAAACACCATTTTATTGTTTAGACACCTAACAAATGCTCAATAATTAAAACCAAATAAAAAAAACAATGGTCAGATATATTTCAAGAACAGTTTACTTAATTTTAATGACAAGACACACTGATCTTTAGTTATATCTTCCTTGGTAGAGAAACTCTCTTTAATATAGGGACAGAGAGGCCTTTATCCAACCCTTTTCTTTTCATAAAGATGTCTGATGTTGAGAACATTACCACTTTGTATCCGCCTCTCAATTCTGACCCCTCAGAGGGCCCTTCACTCCTTATCTTGTGACTGGCAAGGTGGGGCTATCCACCCTAGTCGTGTGACTTGGCAATGGTGGGATTTACACTACTTCTAATGTTAAACTAGCAATTTCAGTTGTGTAATATAACTTTTGATGTAAAGATGCAAGTTTAATAAAATAAACACCATTATAATCTACACATCAGGACGCACAATTTGAGATGCTACATAACTCTGTGAGATGTATATTTTTGGAGATAAGATTTACTTTAATGATTTTCATAATTTTCATCATTATAAACAAGGTGAATTTTGTATCTGCTAAACAAACACTTTTTATCTACAAATCACAATTTTTCCCTGGTTCCAAGAATCTTCCACTGTACAGTTATCGATTTTATCTATTATAGTTTTGGGTTGAAATGCAACATGAAACATTTTGTTCAGCATAACAAGAAATGTACGCTAAATAAATGCCACTTTCAGCCAACAGAGGTCTTCTGTGTTACATTGAAAGCAAACTCTTTTCCATAATACTACTACAGGAAAGCTCAAAATATAATTTTTCTTGGGGTAAACTCTGTCATGTGACCAGAGCCTGTAAAACTGGTTTAAATGGATTTCATGCAGGTGAATCTTACTGTGAAGAATACAACAACATTGTGTGATCTGAGTCTTATGACACATTCCTTTGGCGAGGGTTTACCACTCCAAGCTGAACCCAGTTTGCATTTAATCATCATTTATAAATGCATTATTTTTCTCTAGGCATTATTTATCACACTTTTACAACTGGAAAAAAAGAATTGCATTTTAAAATTACAGATGCATTTTCTCTACACATGGCATCAATAATATAGCAACCTGCGGAGAAATAGACGTCTTTTAGCTTCAGTGCTGTAAAATAAGTGTTCTGGGGCAGAGGCTAAGTTCTTTGAATGACAATCACACTCCATATGCTTGGCGTTAGCACTTTCACATGTGACAACATTCTGATTCCCACACTGAAGTTCTTTGCATGTCCTTGGCATTGAAAACCCAGTATCTAGACACAATGTACTTAAAGGGCCTTAGAAATGGTTACAGTTTGTGGAGTTCTCTTTTACTTTGTTAAAAAATAATTTTCGGATGCGTAGATAATTACTTGTATCTCTCATGTGCACCCTTTTTTATCATGGTAGCAATTAAGAGGTGGAAATCCAACATCAAACAAACTCTTTTGAGCAAATTCTCCCCCTCGCCCTATATCGAATCAAGCTCCATGTTTTCAATTTACTCCAGGGAAATAGCACTTGGCTCCACAAGTACCCACAACTGATAAAAACATGGTTGAAACCATGTTCAAGGACTGATGATGCTGGCTCTGCAAATCGGTAAGCTGGATGCATAGCCAAACTTTGAACATTTGAAGGGATCCAAGTCTATCCTGCATTGTCTGCAAAGTCTAATCCAGGGCTGATGTTTCCATCCACCAGCGTCAGCGAGCGGCTTCTGCATCTGTAAGGTGGCTTGGAACAAACTGGGCAAACACAGGGGCTAAAAGGTCAGAACAGATGGAAATACTGGAAGGTAGTAAGGTCCCCAAAAGCAGAAAAGAAAAGGCCAAAAAAAACAAAGAGATGTCTTCCACTGGGGTGAAGTGGCAAGGACCAGGACCCCTGAGTGGGCAAGGACCAGGACATCTGAATGGGAAGTGTGAGAAACCGAAGGGTGTCTCACTTGCTAGTTCGCGAGGATCTCTCTTTCAGGTGGCCTGGGCCCAGCCATCACCTTTGGGTCCAGACACTGGGGGTGGACCAGTGCGGGAGGATCACCTGGGTGTGGGATCCTCTGGGAGTGGGGGCAAGGCAACCGATATTGAGATGCAGTATCCCCCTTGCCCGTGCCCATACCCCATCCTATTTTATAAGATTCTCCAACGTTCCAACCCCCCCAACCCCCCCCTTTCTACACAAACACTGGGCCGAGGGAGAGGAGGACTGAGAGTAAAGAGGCGAACACTCATTGGACATGTCCTGTTAATAAGGTCAGGCAAAGTCAGGCACTTACATACATTTGATACCCATTAGCTCCCCCCACACGGATAAAAGGCAGAACATTGAGACACACTGTGAGCAAGGTGAGACACAAGAAAGAGCGGAACTTTCGGGGCAAAGGCGAACCCACTGGAGCAGGACGACCGATCGAGAGACCAGAGCGAGAGGTAGGGAAACCCTAAAGATCCCTGCAGAAGGTTGTTTCCCCCGGGGAACCATGAAGGATGCACAGAGAAAGCCAAATCCCAGACAAGAAGAAGCCTGTGTTGTGTTTCAAGGGCGCAAGCAACCCTCCCGGGTGAACGGCAGAGTTGGGGAGGCGAGGCCAAGCCTGTGGTATCAACCTTGACTCGTGAATCAAAGCCACAGAGAAAAGAAAGAAATGCACACTGGGAGAAACCAGAAAGTGTCTCACCCACTAGTCCCCCCCCCCGGGATCTGTCATCCAGTAGGCAAGGGCACAGCCATCACTTTTGGATCCAGTTCCTGGGGGTGGACCAGTGTGGGAGGATCATCTGGGTGAGGGGCCTTTAGGGAGTGGGATTGGGACACCAGATGGTGAGACATGGTATGGATATTTACAAATTTTACCCCTACCTCACCCTCATTACAACACAAATACTTTCTCACGGACAGCCCGCTATGAGAGAAAATGGACTAACACCCGAACCGTATACCTGACATATTCCATATACAATGGTCAGGCAAGGTCAGACAATTACTGCACGGTCGGCTAGGTTTATTTTTCTTTCGCTTACATTTAACTCAGACTTTTCCTTTCCGCCTTGTTCTCCTATTCTCTTTTTTCCTACCTCCTGATTGTCATTCCGTGTACATACTGTTTGTCTCTGTATTCCATCCGGATTATAATTTTGTCGGGATACCTGTCTACTTCCCAGAGACCATTTCCTTCCCAGCAATTATCTACAAGCTTTCGTGGAATCCCCTCATATGTATTGGATTTATCTCTGAGTCTATTTGGCATTCAGCTTTGGGAGAAACAGCCTAAACACTCCTTAATCTTTGGAACTACTCATCACTTCTCCTGCAGAACTTGTACCAAGGGTTTTTTCTGCCATCCGGCTTTTCCCTTGGGGCTGAGGCTGGCCCCCTGGGAGCCGCGAAGGCAGGTTATGGTAACTGCCAAGGTGGCCTCCGGAGGGGCCAGACCTTATTTGCACGAAAAGAAGGTTCGAACTCCTAAGGATCAGACTCCATCTAAGAAGAAGGAATGTTCAAGAGTCAAGGCAGTGTTTAAGGATCCTATATCTGAGGACTCAGGTGAGGAGAAGGGGGAGGTGGAGCCGAAGCTTGACAGCATACAACGCCCATCTATAAACATGGGGTCCTTGGAGCAATACCAAGAACATGTAGCTGAAATGCAGAACCTGACTGCTGAAGTTCAAGCCTTAAGAATGGAAAACATAGTCCTTCGGCAACAAGTGGTATTACGTCGAGAAGACCACAGAGATTTACCTACTATGCCTCTCTCGTTTGGCAAATATGATGGCCATCCAGGAGGACTTAAGGATTTCCTTGACGCCTGTAAGGTATGCTTTACTTTTAGACCCCATGCTTATGAGACTAGCCGTTCCAAGGTTGGGTTTATTATAGCTAACCTCACAGGAAATGCTTTATCATGGGCAACACCCTTGGTCTCAAATGATGACCCTTCCTTGAATAACTATGACCAGTTTGTGATTGCCTTTAAGGACCGATTCGATAGACCAGAGGTGCTTTACTCCTCTTTGGAAGCTATATTGGATGTCCGCCAGGGAAATACAGACGTACAAACCTATATTTCCCGCTTCCTCAGACTGGCCGCAAAGGCGGACTGGCCAGATTCGGCTCAACAGACTATCTTCAGAAGAGGTCTTCAGGATGAGATTAAGGATGAGCTTGCTCGAGTAGCTAGACCCTTTTCGTTCAAGGATCTGATGACTTTGTCTCTCCAGATTGAATTTAGGTTGCAGGAACGTCGACAAGAGAGGAGACGCATACGGGGAACCTCACAGGCAATCGGTCTACCTTCCCAGTCTCCTGTTCAGAGACCTATTCCCTCTACTGACGAGCCCATGCAGATTGGTGCCACTTGCAGGCCTCTCACTCCTGAAGAAAGAAGACGTCGCCGAGAGGCAGGGCTGTGCATGTACTGTGGATCCTCAAAACATCTATTGAGAAATTGTCCAGAAGTTCCCACTAGGAAGAAGGAAAACTCCAACCCCCGATCTGCTGCAAGGGAAGTCTCAGGGGAATTGCGAGTCACCCTTGCTACAACCCAAGAACCTTAGAAGAGAATGAAGAGAACAGCTTGATGGTTTTTAAGGTCCTCTTGTGGTTATCTGATTCAGCTCCAGTGGAGGGTTTGGCGATGTTAGACTGTGGAGCCGCAGGCAATTTTATGGACACGAACTGGGCCAAGGAGAATCTTGTCCCTACAAGACCCAAGTCAAGACCCATTCCTGTGGAGGTGGTGGACGGTGAGCCCCTATCCTCGGGTCCTATCCTGAGGGAGACAATTCCATTGCAGATGAGAGTGGGCAACCACCAAGAATTCCTGGTATTTGACCAGATTTGTGCAGCACATTTCCCGTTGGTGATAGGGATATCTTGGTTAAGGAAGCATAACCCTCTTATTGATTGGTCGGCCAATAGAGTGTGCTTCGACTCTCAGTTCTGCAAATCTAACTGTATGAATTCTTCTACAGCCAAGCTCGTGGCCAAGGAAGGAACCAACACTCTCAGACCAGTAATTATATCCGCAGCTCCACTCCAATATCAAGAATTTACAGAAGTATTCCTGGATACCATTCCCAAGCAACTACCTCCGCACAGAGCAGAAGACTGCAGCATAGACCTGATACTGGATTCTACAGTGCCTTTCGGAAGGATGTACCCTTTGTCTCTCCCAGAACGAAGAGCTCTCAGAGAATATCTTGATGCCAATCTCAAGAACGGGCTGATTCAAGAATCAGTCTTCCTGTGGTGCTTCATTGTTTTTTATCCCTAAGAAGGATTCAGATGAGTTACGTCCATGCATTGATTTCAGAGGACTCAATAAGATCACAATTTGAGACAGGTATCCCTTGCCCCTCATACGAGACATCTTAGAAGCGGTTCAAGGGGCAGTGTACTTTACAAAGCTGGATCTAGGAGGAGCTTAACACCTCCTGAGAATAAAACAGGGAGATGAATGGAAGACGGCTTTTCGCACTCCGTTGGGCTTATATGAATATAGAGTCATGCCGTTCGGTCTTGTGAACGCTCCGGCTGTTTTCCAGAGGTACATGGATAAGGTGTTTGCAGACTTGTTGTATATATCAGTGGTGGTCTGCTTAGATGACACCCTCGTCTATTCTAAGTCACTTGCCGAACATAGGCTACAGGTCCAGAAGTTGTTGAGGCGGCTCCTAAACCATCAGCTGTTGGTCAAACCAGAAAAATGCCAGTTTGAGGCAACTTCAGTGTCGTATCTTGGGTTTATCCTTTCCCAAGAAGGAATCGAAATGGATCCAAGAAAGGTCAAGGCAATCCAAGAATGGAAGGAACCGGTAAACCTAAAGGAGCTGCAGAGTTTCCTGGGTCTAGCCAACTTTTACAGCCGATTCACTCCTAACTTCTCACAGACAGTACTACCCCTTACTGCACTTCTTAAGAAAGGGGTAAGATATTCATTTGAAGGCGAACCCAAGAAACCTTTTCTTATCCTTAAGGAAAGATTCTCTACAGCTCCCATATTGATCCAGCCAGACCAGACCAAATAGTTCATCCTGGAAACCGACGCTTCTATCGGAGCAGTAGGAGCTGTACTTCTCCAAGAATCAGAAGACGGCTATGAACATCCAGTTGCTTATTTTTCCAAAACGTTAACCTGCAGTGAACGGAACTACTCTGTATTGGAGAGAGAGTTATTGGCAATCAAGCTGGCATGCCAGGAATGGCGCCATCTCCTACAAGGAGCTGCACATTGCTTTGTGATCCGTACTGACCACAGAAATCTGAAGGTGCTACAGCAGATGGAATGTACCAATGCACGCCATGCCCGATGGGTTTATTTTTTCCTACAGTATGACTTTGTTGTAACGTACATCCCTGGAACTGAAAACAAGAGGGCTGATGCCTTGTCATTAAGTAAGGGGGAAGGCTTGGGGTTATATCAAGGACATGACTTGGTGTTTCCGAAGCTTAAGATTCTAGCCTCAACTACCACATTTCTTAAGGAGCTGTTACCACTGTATCAGAACTGCACAGAGCTCTCTTCCTCTATCGTACAAGGAAAGGAAGGATTGTATTATCATGAAAAAGCTCTCTTTGTCCCAACCAAGAAACTTCAAAGGATGGTTCTTTCCTGGTGCCATGATACACCCTTGACAGGTCATCCGGGTATAAAAAAGACCTACGACTTATTACGTCGGGGTTTTTGGTGGCCAACCTCAGAAAAGACGTGCATCAGTACGTCTCTACTTGTTCTGTATGTGCCTCAAACAAGTATCAGACGGGAAAGCCCATAGGTTTGTTGCAGCAACCTTCTATATCAGAACGCCCTTGGGAACACATATCCATGGACTTCATTGTGGATCTTCCTCAGTCTTCTGGCATGACTGTAATCATGGTCACTGTTGATTCCTATAGCAAACTGGCACAGTTCTCGGCCTTTCAACAGCTGCCTTCGGCCTCAGATACCGCAGCAGTCTTCCTTCGAGACATGGTCCGTCTGCATGGCTTCCCAAGAACTATAGTTTCTGATTGTGGATCCGAATTCACCTCCAGATTCTGGGCCACTCTCTGTCACATTTTGGGAATCCATAGGGCGCTTTCCTCAGGGTATCATCCCCAAAGTAATGGCCAGACAGAAAGACTCAACGCTAGCTTGGAACAATACCCGAGGTGCTTCTGTAGCCCACAGCAGGAGAAGTGGTTCAAATTTCTCTCCGAAGCTGAGTTTGCCTATAATAATGCCACTCACACAAATGTTCAGATGAGTCCTTTTTTTTGTACCTACGGATTCAACCCTCAACACCTACCCTGGCTTAGTACTCCATCTACCAAGGTTCCTGCGTTAGATGAGGCTCTAAGAAATCTACACGAAGTACATGAGGTAGCCAAGAAGGCACACCTAGCCAGCCAAATGTCCCAGAATAAGTGGGCGGATAGGAGCAGACGTTCCAATCCTGAGTGGAAGATAGGACAGCTAGTCTGGTTGTCCAACAGATTTCTACCAAGATGGGTCCACACAGGGAAATTATCCTCGCGTTTCATTGGACCCTTTCCTATTGTTCAACAGATCAATCCAGTAGCTTTTAAGCTCAAACTCCCCGATTATCTCAAGAGAGTTCATCCTGTCTTTCATACCTCTCTTCTAAAGGAGTATAAAGAAGATCCATTTCAAAGACCAGTTCATAAAGGACGCACCAAGGTGGATCAGATTTCTGATGAGTATGAAGTGGCTTGTTTAGTTGATTCTAGATACCGCAAGGGCAGATTGCAATACCTGGTTCATTTAAAGGGCTATCCCAAAGAAGAAAGATCCTGGGAACCTGACTATCACATTCATGCTCCCCAACTGGTGAAGAGATTCCATCAATTTCATCCGGGTAAGCCAGGGGGTTCCCCGAGGAGAAGGGGGTATACTGTCAGGAATCGAGGGTGGAAGCTATGGAATCAATGCAGGCTCTAGTAGACAGCACGCTCTAGTCCTCATCCAATATGGTGGCTTCCACTATAAATCCTAGCTCCGCCCCTAGCTCTGTGCGTTGTATCTGTGTTTACTTTCACTGTTGACGCTCCGTTTCACTCTGCTGAGTTTTTCTTCCTCCTGTCACGGTTTCCGTGTGTGCTTGTCTTTTTATCTGCATTTTCGCCTCGGTAACTAAACATTTTTTTTGGCTTTCTCTTTTACATTCTTTCGTGCGCGGCTTCGGCCAGCGGCACTTTCACTGCCTTTCGCTTCTTTACCCTTAGTCAGCTTTCTGCTTTCTTTCTGTAGACCTCCTGTTTGTTCTACTTTCTGGCGCGATCCCCGGATTGTGTCCTGCAACTCTACACCTTCTTGTTTTCCTTGCTACTCGCCTTCCTTCACTGCTCTAGCTTTTTGCCGCCTACACGGTCGCTAGGTTTATTTTTCTTTCGCTTACCTTTAACTCAGACTTTTCCTTTCCGCCTTGTTCTCCTATTCTCTTTTTTCCAACCTCCTGATTGTCATTCCGTATACATACTGTTTGTCTCTGTATTCCATCCGGATTATAATTTTGCCCGGGATACCTGTCTACTTCCCAGAGACCATTTCCTTCCCAGCCCTTATCTACAAGTTTCATTACTATCATGGAATCCCCTCATATATATATTGGACTTATCTCTGAGTCTATTTGGCATTCAGCTTTGGGAGAAACAGCCTAAACACTCCTTAATCTTTGGAACTACTCATCACTTCTCCTGCAGAACTTCTACCAAGGGTTTTTTCTGCCATCCGGCTTTTTCCCTTGGGGCTGAGGCTGGCCCCCTGGGAGCCCCCGAAGGCAGGTTTTGGTAACTGCCAAGGTGGCCTCTGGAGGGGCCAGACCTTATTTGCACAAAAAGAAGGTTCGAACTCCTAAGGATCAGTCTCCATCTAAGAAGAAGGAACGTTCAAGAGTCAAGGCAGTGTTTAAGGATCCTATATCTGAGGACTCAGGTGAGGAGAAGGGGGTGGTGGAGCCGAAGCTTGACAGCAAGGCAAAAAACATGAGGAAACAGCAGTTCCAAGATGGCAGTTTAACGAGAGAAGAAAGACAGCAAAACAAAAGGGTATCACAAGGAGGGAAGTTCCCTTGACCTTTTCAACAAGGAACCGTTGCTTTTTTCCTTAACCCTCGAGATTGGAAAGCATAAGACCAGGAAAAAAGTCTGAACAATCCTCCATTGTCTGTCAGAGATACCCAGGGCCCTCCCGTGTCAATAATCAAGGCAGGGAAGATCACCAGCTGCCATGGTACTGTCCTTTGCTCCAAGAACAAAGCAGCGTCAGTGAAACCAACGCAGCCGGTGAGTTGGGGAGACCGATTCAAGACCGGTTTGCGTTGAAGCCAAGTTTGCAAGCGGCAACATTGTATGGCGAGCGCTAGAATGAACATTGTTTGAAATACCCATGATAAAAGACGCAAGTAAATTTGAACTAGTGATGAGTGATTGGACTTTGAAACCAAGATACACTACCCTTGACAGCGTGGTCTGGTGCTGGGTGGGTGCTCAGTCGAAAGTCTATGTAAGGTATCCATTTGAGAATTGGCAAAGTGAAAGTGAGAAAGAGAGCATATCAAGAAGAGAGGCAAGCAATTGTGAATCAAAGTGGTCCTGCAACAGGTTGAGTAAAATCCTGCGTACAGTCGAAGGTCTTCTAAGGTGATACGTAAAGAAAGTTTGTGGCAAAGTAGATAAAGTTGAGCCGAGCCCGGCAGAGGGAGATCAGTTGAAAGTTTGGTGTTAAAGGGGGACCCGGGGTGAAGCGAAAATCACTCAAGAAGGTTTTGTGTTCAAGTGGGTCTGAGCCCGGCAGAGGGGGGCCCTGGGTGAACAGTGTATCACCGAGAAGGTTTTGTGAATTAAAGTGGGTCAGAGCCCAGCAGAGGTGGACCCGGGGTGAATCGAAAATCCCCCAAGAAATTGTACACGAGAATCCTGAGGAGAAAGGAACTTTTGAATGTTTGTTTGTTGCATCAAACCCTCTGAAGTAAGAGAGTTTGAATGGCAAAGTGACTTTGGCACAGAAGACACTGAGATTTGAACTGCATCCTCGTGCTTGAGAAGCCAGAGACGGTGCTAAGCTTGAATGTGCCGCCTTGAACCATGCTAAAAAAGTGGGAAAGGGAAGCCAACGGCTTGAATATCCTGACATATCATTTCTTGAACACTTTTCTTTTGCACAACATTGTTTCCCCATACTATTTGTATTTAGAAGTAAGGATTGGCAATAAGTTTATTAGTATAAGCCCTTTTATTTTGACAAGACACCACTAGGACCTCGTTATTATAATTTGATGGTCGTAACTTGCTCCCATCTTTAGATTTAGGATTAGATAGGCATTGTTCAAACCCCATTGAAGTTCAAATAAATACCCTTTAACTGTGATCACTTGTGTCTGTCTTACTGTTTGATAGCATGCCTTCCTTACAACGCAACCGGTGCGTAAACGAAAGACATGAAAGGCCGGTTTGTCTCAAGTAAAGATTTAAGCCGCAACACTGTATCTCACAATTGAAGGTTGCGTACGTGCTGATGAGATGCGAAAGAAAGCAAAGAGTAGTGAAATTTAAACTTACCGATAACTGTGATGCCAGTGATACAGATTAGTGGAGTGGTCCTGCAAAAGGAAATAGCCCACTCGAAAGTGGCCGCAAAATGTTTGATGTCTTGTTATAAAGCGACAAAGTGAACAAACTCTGAAATGCGCAATGGTCAAGATTAATCCTGACGAAAGGGGAAGTTAAAAGGTGAATGCTTTAAGAGAAGGATTTCTTTGAACTTTTCTGATTGTGTTTTGGAACTACTGAGACCAAGAGACACTGGGACAAATAACATAAGAGCTAAAGTGAAAGTCGAAGTGAGCCTGCGCAGGTCTATGAAAAAAACCTCACACACTCGAAAGTCTTCAACATCAGTGAAAGGTCTAAGCCCGACCGAGGGAGACCTGGAATGTTAAATAAGTTAGGGGAAGGGAACCCCTAATGAATGTGAATGAAGCTTGGGGAAGGGAACCCCTGCAAGTGCTGTAATAGCGAGGTCCGAGCCCGACAGAGGGAGACCTACGTAAACTTTTGTTGAACTGTGAAAGAACTTTTGGTGAACTGAAAATAAGTAACTTTAACGTGGTAGGCCAAGCTGGCCTCGACCCACGTTCTGAACTGCCTTTTTTGATAGCCTGAGCCAGAGTGTGTCATCCTGTCCACGGGGGCCGCCTTACTCCGTGCTGTCCAACGCGGGGAGGAGAGCTGACTCAGCCACCTTGATCCTTTATGTTATATCACTGACTTTCCTTTTCATACACATTCCCTTTTACACAATTTTTGTATACGAGATAGGGCAGGCATTAGTTTATTTTTAGTATATGCCATTTTGTTTTGACGTAGACTGACTAGGACTGTGATTTATTTATTATTCGATGGTAGAGACTACTCCCATCATAGCTATAGGACAAAATAGGAGTTTTCCAAACCCCAAGAATTTAATAAAGGTTTTGAAACTTATAGCTCTTGTGTCAGTGCCATACTTGTGATACCATGCCTCCTTTACAGCAGTCAGGATTCAATATGGAGCCTTGTACATGAACGCAAGACAAAAATTGTGTAGCAGAGAAGGATGCTTGCAGGCTCCTTATATGGGATCTGTTTTCAGGAAGGAGTTGCGGTTTGCTCCTATTAGATATCGCGCATGCATAGTTATAAGCAGACCCGACCTAGATATGCACATATAGTGATTTACAGACACCAAGATGTTGAGCTATTTCCATCATTCTACCAAGAGTCGTGGGGCCACTCTGGAGTGACCTAAACCCTGAGCACAATGAGGGAAGAAAGCTGCAGGGAGCCGTGCCCACACACAATACTGTATGATACATGGTGATTGCAATGCAAGCAGGGCTACATTGTATTAGAGGGACCAGAGTGACAGATCATTATATCGGCTGGAGCCATGAAGCTGGGTGTCAGGGTGAAAGTGTCTGGAAAGATGTCATACTAGACAAACCCTGACAATTGCTTCCCACAGCTCTGCCAAACCACCCACCATCCTCCTTCTGATCAAACTTGTCAATGATATGCCTGGATATGCTTGTACCTTCCTCCCCTTACTTTTCATTAAAGGTGCCTCCTTTCTTTCATCAAATAATAATCAATGTCAGCTGCAAATAATTATACTTGGAAGGTGTTAGACCAAAGTTCCTGTGGTTAAGAAGGTTAAAATAGAAAAGTCAAGAAACTGACAGCTGGAACTAATAAAGATAACTTGGTTCAAGTCCCTTTACTTTTTCCATGTTGTTCAGCTCGGCTCAACATACAGAGGGGTGACGAAGCTGGCTAAGAGGAAGCAGATTGGAAAATCGAAGGCAGGAAAGTGGTGCTAGAGGGGTTCCTAGTGAATTGCATCGACAGCCAACGTACTGACAAACCATACCATTGGCAACAAAGCATCTAAAAAAAAAACATCAAATGCATTTTTTAAAAGAAATGTTATGGGGGGGTTCCAACACAACCCTAAACCCCCCCCCCCCAGTTTTAATGGTTTAAAATAAACCCTTTATCATTGAAAAAAATGCATTCAATGCTTTTTTGATGCTTTTTTTCAATGGTATGGTTTGTCGATGCTTTGTTTTAGATACAATGACGGAATACCATTAGAGGCAATGGTGGTGAAAGGCTACGGGAATCTGTGGTGCATCTGGGGGCACCTGCCGTGTGCAGGGCCAAACAAGATGGCAGGGGTGTGGAAGATGCAGGTGGCCAGAATGGAACACAGGCTTTCATTGCCGGATTTGATTTGTGTTCCTGGCCACATGATTGGCTGACACCTCTCCCACGGTTGCTAATATTCTTTGGAGCCACACAATATAACATCACCTCATAAAACTGAAGACCAGGAGGTCACCAAATTCCGATGTAGTAATCTTCATAAACCTATGAGGTGGTGTTTTCACCCGAGTTTGGATAACACTTTTCACACCCTTCTGACAAACACTCTGTCCACGGAGAGTACCTTCATGCTCTTGGCTATACATACTCTGATATTATCCAAGAGGCCCATCTCCAGATCTCCAACCACAGAGTCTAGTCTGATCCCCAGGAAAACAAGCTTGTAGTGGACACTTCTGCCTCCTTGTCGGCCACTAGAACTTCTTTTTTAATCCAAGTTTACAAATCCCTTGCGTAGAATCTTCAAACATTCTGATGAGGAGGTGGCATCAAATAAATATAGACTTAATGCAATCCTTTGCTTATCTTATGGTCTACAACAGAATCCATTTAAGAAAAGTACCTTTAAAAGAACGGATGATATCAAGGGCACGATAGGCAGAGATTTCACAAAGAAAATGCACTCTTGGCTTTAACCGCCTGACTTACTGCGACTTTACTAGGTGGCTAGGGTTGCCCGCTTAGGAATACTTTAAAGTGCAGTTGTCCTGGCCCAGCCAATCGTTTAATGAAACATATTTGCAGAAAGAAATGATGAATCACTTTGAATCTGTGGCATCGTTTCACCAAAATCATAAGGGTAATGAAAAGACATTACACAACTTTGGACCCCTAGGACACCAGAGGAATTGGCAGTACATGATATTTGAACCCGATCATGGGCCATTGTATTTTTAAACAACCTTTATTGAAGAAACAAAGCAAATTAATTTTAAAAATATGGATAAGTAGCAGGCACGCAATACTACCTAAAAAGCATGACTTGAAGATATCCTTACTTTTAGAGGATCAGTAGTCTGGTGGCTGGTGCTGCCATGTTTTTCCTTGAGAATAAAGGTTAATGCCCAACCCCTTAATGGCTGCCTGTCAGCAGTCTCGGCCTGATAGTGACCTTTCACGAGTGATTATTCTGCAAGCTCTTTAAGCTACTGAACAACACTTCTGAGGTCTCCAATATGGTTCCAATTTTACATCACACGCCATAAGTACTTTTGAGGCAGCAGATAGTCGTTCATGGACCTCTTGCTATCTGGTTCTACACAGACATCTGCACCTCACTGTTGACAGTCAATGATGGATACACGTGTCAGGGGTTGCTCTTGGCACTCTGGCCCAA
Organism: Ambystoma mexicanum; assembly: GCF_040938575.1. Lineage (NCBI taxonomy): Eukaryota > Metazoa > Chordata > Amphibia > Caudata > Ambystomatidae > Ambystoma > Ambystoma mexicanum. The sequence goes on from NC_090923.1 coordinate 1,369,393,610, forward strand.
TGGAGACATTCCTGGCATTTCCCCCTGGGCTGACCTAACGGGCAGGCTCAGGCTGATATGCACACTGGTATTACCTGATATGGCACAAAGAGCGAAGACATGACTGAGATACAGCAGAATGGGTTACAGCCCACAGAACACGTTATTTTGAGCTTTATTTTGTTCTCATTAGAAGATTTATCATATTGTTGGCAGATAGCCATGCATACTAAATATTCTTTATAAATTAAAAACCTGCTCTGGTGACTTAAGTCAGAGCTGGCTCGGGGGACAGCAACACTTGGCAGCAGTTTTGGCTTCAACAGCTTGGAGATTCCAGATTGCATCTACAAGAAGCTTACGGTCTCAGTGGTATCGACGTGCGGTGAGAAGTGGGCGCTGTGGGAGTGCGAAATGCCACGTTGCCTAGGACAATAAAAAATGGTTGCTCGAGCACTCGTTCTGCTTGCGCTATATGGCGTATACTCAGCAGTTCATCAATCGTAGTCAAAGTAATACATTTTTGATATCATAGCATATAAATCGAATCCAAGTAAATGAGTGGAAAAGTAATTGCCCATTCTAAGGCTAAAATGTACTACTTTCTTCACATGTGCAGATGTGCATTTTGGTTAGGGTATCCAGATGGAACACCGCTTTTCCATTCTTATTACAAATAAGTTGCATCGGCTGCTTAAAACTAATGTGATGAGTTGAAGTTGAGCATGACTACAGATGGCAGAAAGCATTAGCTTGGTTAATAAAACCACATAACTTGGCTAGTGGTTTTCTCAGTTACACAGTCACATCTGGTTACCTTACTTTTGGTGGATTCTTTTCAGGGCCTCTTGGTGAACTCGCATGTGCTTGGCGATTCATTTTTGCTGGTTGAAACAAAGCATATCCAATCCTGTTTCTTTGCTCTGCGTTCTAAGACGTGGAGCCCCGGATTTACGATGGAAACAAACAACTATTGAAATATACTGACCTGGATGGGCTCCTACACCCGCCTTTTATGGGTCTAGTTGACTGCTATTTGGAAGGAGCACAGCCGCAAGCAAGGTCTGTGCTTCTACTTCATTGTCTATGCAGGAGTTTAGGCATCCTCAAACTTTCTCAAACACAATACCCTGGTGGAACCATGCAAACTCCTTAGTTGTGCTGGAAGGCATCCAGCTGTTGGAAGGTACATAGCACTTCACAGTGCAATACACCTTTGTGCCCCTTTTTCATTTACAACCCATTTTACCAGCTACAGTGTGAATTCACTGGTAAACATCCATGTCTCCATCGCCCCACTGGGCAGTGAGCAGGGCTCCAGATAAGAATTTGTGGTGGGGCTGTTTCAATACCTAATTTTGGAAGTTGGGAGTAAAAGGTTTTTTCACAGAGTAAAAAAGCAGTCACTGTCCACTGAGTTGTTTTTGGGCAAGTAAAATATGTTACTATTATTTATTTTATTTGAACTTTTGTCCAGCGCTGGCCCGACCCACAGGTCTCAGAGTGCCTGACAAGGTTCAAAAGTTCCGAAGGTAGGAGGTAAAACAGGCGTTGCAACATTTTTCTGGACAGGATTGAATAGGATGAAAGGATAGACAGGCAATGGCTGGGGAGGTGGCAATGCTTAGGTGTGGGGTTGGGGTATGGTTTGATGCTTTTTCATAACGTGGTGATTGAGGGTGCAGTGCAGATGTGGAGGGGAATGCAACACAAGTATTTTGTTGTAGCACATACTTTCTTTGTATGCAGTAATTAAGAAAGATTGTTCACACATACTTGCAGGTGGCAGCAAAGGGGACAGACTCTCACGTCTCTGCACTTCTGCCTCTGGGTGGTGCTGTGTGCAGACCCCCGGCATTGTCAAACATCATCAGAGAACACCCTGAATCATTATTTCACATTTCCTTCATAAATGTATATTTCCAAAAACATCGACTACCATTCCCATAATGCACCTGCAAGATATCAGGAAAATCCCAGCATCCCAACCCAGAACCTATTTTGGAATCTGAGTAGCATTGCACACTGGTTTCACCATGACTGGAAGGAGACAGACTAATTTCAATGGGCTGCAACATTGGAAACACCACAGCAATATTGTTTTTTTTTAATACAAAAACGTCTAGATTTTGTCAGCACTGAATCCTCTCCCAAAGTCCATGCCAGGGATTTCCATTAACCACACCTCGGATTGATTGTGTGCAGCCCCTTAATACAGCTCCACCCTGGATTTCCTCCCTGCTACCACTGCCTATAGCTGCCACGCCCCCAAACTCCCTGTTCTTGCATTGAATCCCTAACATTGTACAGCTGCAATGGACAGTGTGATCCATTCAGAATCAGCCCCTGCCTCGCTGCCCATTCTGCCTTGTACTTTGCTTGTGACTGATCCCTGCTACTGAGTTGCCTTGTTCCAGTTTCTACAGCCCTGCTTTGCTGGCTCAGTCCTCCTTCCTCTGCCTGTTGCCAGTGCTTTTTCTTCTTTCTTTGTGCTGTGTTCCTGCAGCCATTAACCCCTGTTTCATGTGCTGGTTTTCCTGCAGCTCCCAGCCCCTGCTTATTATGCTGTGTTCCTGCCCCTTCCAGACTTTGTTAATTGGTCTGTTTCTCTTCCATCTTTCTCTCTGTTCCCTCTTCTGCCTATTTCAAGTCTATTTAGTATCCAGATGTACCCCACTTAGCCAGACTGTTTCCGATTGAGCTTTTCCCTGTGCTAGTCTTGTTTTCCAAAACTTTGCCTTGCATAGTTTGTGTTTCTAGTCCAGTTTTACAGGCTACTTTTGTTACCTACACGCAGTTACCTTGTACCAGTACCATGCTTAGTTATATTGTACCAGTACCCTGCTTGATTACCTTATGCCACTACCTTGTGCAAGTTTCGTGTCTATTACTCTGTACAAGTTCCTTGCCTGTTACCTTATGCCAATTTCTTGCCTCTGTTACCATGTGCCAGCTCATTCCCTCTGTTACCATGTACCAGTACCCTGCTAAGTAATTGTGTACCAGTATCCTGCTCAGTTATCTTGTACCACTACCTTGCCTCTATTACCTTGTATCAGTTAATTGCATCAGTTACCCTCTACCAGTTCCTTCTCTCTGTTGTCTTGTACCAGTTGTGAAGAATCACAGGTATTCACCTCTTATCCCCAAGGGGGAGCCCCCCAGTGTGAGAACAGGGAGGTGACTCTGCTCCACAACACCATCTCTAGGGGTTGAGGCAAGAGGGCCTCACAGTGAGCGACTCCCCTTTTGGGGACAAGGATTTCCAGGTCTTGTGAGGAACTCCCTAGACAAACCAATATAATTGCCTATATGGGACTATCAGGTAAGCTGAAGAATAGAACACCATTATCTTTGGCTGAAGGCAATGCAAGAATAAAGTCAAGTGCACAAGAAAAGGAAGATATCCCTTTAATACAAGATGAATATATAACTTGAAGAGGGATGGGGAAGTGCACGCCCCTACCCCCCTCCTATAAGATATATGACACAGAAGAAGGCCAGGAGATACCGTGAACGCCCATAATATTTCGGAGCAATTCCTAGTGCTCCAATGATAGACAAGTATGTCGAGAGGTAACCCCTTACCCAGCGCTATAGGCCAGGTGGCGTACAACTTTACCCCAGAGTGGATTAGGGGCCCAAGGGTGCAACCAAAGACACCTCAATTGACAGTATCGACTAAAGCGCCAAGAAGCCAAGTCACTGACGTCGTTAGAGATACTACGACTTAGCAGCATTAAACATGAAGCACACGTGCCATCCGCACATTGGGACACAAACACGCACTCGAATACACAAACGTACAGTTCTATAGATATAGGACAGATACATATACATACTGCCACTGCTTTATTATTTTGCCTTTAGCTAGACGCAGCAACGCAGAAACCGCAAGAAGCAAGAGATCCTGAGTAAAGCTTGCAGATGCTTATATGCAAATAACCTTATGGAACTGCAGGAGCACCTATGGGACCTGACAGAGCCAATTGTGAATAACGTATGGGGAATATAGAATAGCATGGACACTGTAGGAACCACATAATGGTTTAGGAAAATTACAGCAGGCCATACGCATCTCAGCTAGAGCTAAACTGAGTTGAATTCAGGCTGGATGAGAGCAAACGTGTGAGACAGGACCCACTGCCAAGGCCACCAGATACAAATGACATTCCATTCCCGGAACAACATTCCATTCCCTGAACGAGAGTAACACCAGTTGCAATAAATGCAAATGATTCTTCATATTTTTTTTTTTAATTGCATTTAGCCAAATTATCAGATTTTTACAAAAAATAAAACCATATCAAAAATAGAAATTCCAATCATTTCAACAGTTCATTCATGTTAAATCGCGCAATTTTCCACAGTTAAACAAGACAAAGAAAAGGAATTAAATCCCTTAAAAATATAATATTTTATAATAGAATAATTCTTCATAATTCAGAGCTGCAGAGCTCCAAATCATGGTCTCCGAACACGTGACCCAGCAGATTCAGACAATGGATAGAAATCAGCACTGGGAAAGGGAGCCGATCTCACACGGCCGGACAGAAGTTTGCAACAAAGATGTTACAATGTGAGACAAGTGTTGCACGGAGTGAAAAAGCACCCTCGTAGACTAAGGTGGTACACACAAGTTACAATGCAGACACATAGTCATTCTCATTACCTTGAGAAGGTACACCAAGACCTGAGAACCTTTGCAGGTCCCAGGTCTGGGGACGTTAGCTCTAGCCAACCACAGTTCGGTATCCTAGGGGTGGGTAGCAACGGGCAAGAACTAATGGTAAGACCCACACACTGCAACATTGTTAGAGATAGTGACTTGGGGATGGACCAGGCCAGCCACCTGACGTGCAAGAGCCAGAAGAATAACACATTTAGGCGATTATATAGGTTATTAGGCTCCTGACGACCAATCTGGTAGGCCGATAGGTTTTCTGGAGAGGGGCCCAAGTTGTGACGTCACTCTGATGCAATTTTAGGTCAAAACAGGCCTGCAAGCCAGGAGATGTTGAGACGTCCATGGAATTCTTCTCTCCCTCTACTGATCCCTGTTGTTATTTGTTGTAATAAACTGCAGTTTGAAACTGCCGCTTGACTGAGTCTTACGTTCCCCCTGTGGAAGGTGTTGGGCCTTCTGAGAGTCGTTGAACTCCTTGTGGCCCTCTGGCTTACCTGGGAGTTTGTCCCAACAAACTGCACCAAGGAGGAAGAGAGTAGGAGAACCTGATGCAAAGGGGAAACCCTCTGACATCATTTTGCTGACGAGAGGCGGAACCAAGGTCTGTCGTGGAGCCGGCGACTTGTGGAGAGAGAGAGAGAGAAGGTGAGTGCAAGACGCTGGAAGGCCAGCGTGTGGAGACATGAGAGGAGTGTCAGCAGGACTGAGAGAGCATACAGTAACCCGGTGGTGGTGTGACCATGAAGTGGAAGTGGTGGGCAGGACGCCCATGGAACAATGCAGAGACCGCCCGAATTGGAAGCGCGTGTTGCTTCTGAGCCGCCATGCCAGAGCAGAGCAGGAGTCTGACGCGGACCTGAGGAAGTGAAGGAGAGAAGGCAAGAGCGAGAGTGAATCCTCCTGAGCGAGTGCAAAGCCCAACCACTGCCCACATCAAGAGAAAGATATCTGGTGAACCGGGAGAAGCAGGACGCCTGTGGGATATTCTTATGAATCAGCGATAACTCTCCCCACTCATGAGAGTGAGAAAGTGGGACTAAAAGTGTGTTGTGAGCAAATAACGAAGATCCCAGTGGTGAAAGAGAGCTATTTATGAAGGTGAAGCCTCATCCCAGTACTCAAGACTGGGTCATAAATCACATCCACAGCCAGAACCGAAATGTACAGCCTGGCAGAGAGGGGCTGATGAAAGTAGGAATAATAAAGTTGTGTTGGGAACTAATAGCAAAGAACCCTGAGGGGAAAGACAACTATTTATAAAGGTGAAGCCTCGTCCCAGTACACAAGACTGGGTCCTAAATAGCAGCCAAAGTAAGAATGGAAGTAAACAGAATGGACGAGAGGAGCTTAACCATATCTCTGGAATTCAAGCAGTAAAGGAAGAGAATGATTGAGAATTGATGGTGAAGATAGCCTAACGGGGGGAGAAATAATACCCTGGACAAATACTACTAAAAGGAAGACCTGGGAAAAGAATATAAATCAGAAACTGAGTGTCAAGAAAGGTTACCGTGGAGGAGCCTTTAACCTGAGAAACACAGAAAGCAAGAAAGATAAACGTTTGCTTGAAGAGCTACAGGAACTGCTCAAAGATAATCTCTGTCCCACACAAAGGAAATGCATAAAACTGGTGAATAAACTGGAGAGGCCAGGCAAAGAGAAGACTTCCCTTGGTCTATTTAAGTTAGTTTCAAATATTGGTCGGCCAGATGGGGCAGCTTAGACGGAGGACAATATTCTTTTGCACTTTACAAAGACAGACGAGCACCCTTAGTTTCTTAGTTAGGAAGGGTATTGCCTCTAGTGATAGAGACAGATAGGACTTTTCCCATTGGTTTTATTAAAAAGAACCCATAACAAGTCTTCCATGTGTCCGACTCCTTCTTCCAACCCTTCACACAGTACATTGCCTCTGTTATCCCTATTATCATTGGATATGGGAACCCCCAATAGATGTCAGTACACTTATAATCTTGGCCTTTATATACAAGCCAATGTCACTTGGTTGTTTTCAAATGTGTGCTAAATAGTGATGGATAAAACTTAGAAGTTACTGTAGTATATTGGGCACTAAGAAAGTATTGTGCTGTGCAATGTATGTGATGGCAGCAACTACCCAATGATGGATATACATTACAGCATAATATTTACTTTGGACTTGCCCCTTTCATGTGACAACATTGATTGCATTCAGCTTGATACCATTAGGACTCTGAAAATAGAATAGTAAGTCCTAGAACTTTTATTGTGACCTACAAGAATCAATGAATGATGCCACTCACTTATACTCTCTGGTGTATATTGACAGACTAAGTATTTGTCATGTTCTGATTTTGTCTTATAATTTTTCTTCCCTTTCCCCTCAATGTACTATTGCTTCTTTCCCATCGCTCTCCTTGTACTTTTTGCCAAATGACAGCATTATTAATATTGTATTGAGATATTAGAACAGAAATATTGTCAGTGTTCTCTTACTCATAGTTAGCAATAGAAACTGCCATGATTGACCATGAAAGCTGCCAACTACATGATAATGATAATAATGATTTGTTATTTATATAGCGCCTTAAGCGAAAGCGTTTTACAGAGAACATATTTACATACATTTATCATCCCAACTGAAGTTGGTACTCATTTATCGACCTCGGAAGGATGAAAGGCTGAGTTGGCCTTGCCGAGATTCAAACCTGCGACCTGCAGATCACACATAGATCGCAGCAGCAAGCGCTCAACCCGATGAGCTATCTTACCGGCTTGGCCATGCGTTTCGCCCATCTGGGCTTTTTCAAGGCAAGAACCATAGTTGTTTACACACGAAAAGTCACTAACACTTTCACCTAAAGAATCTTATGATTTATGCAATTTTAAGTAAGCTCTGCCTGTTTATGGTGTTTATAAACTCGCTGAACTATATCAAAGACAATGATGTTTTGAGTATGGAGTGCCCGCCCTGGGGTGATTTTCTTTACATTTCACTTTGGTATATGTAGCTTTGCGTTGTATGCTACTCACCCTGCAGATAGCTGCTATGAAATAACCCTAATTTCCCTTAAACAGGCACAGCCTCAATAGTCTGACAACCACTGTTAGTTTGAATCTCTTCCAATATTTCCCTGACCCAAAGCCCAGTGCTGAATCCAGCATTTCTACTTCCCGCTTCCCAAGATGGTGAACCTCACGAAGTGGGACCCCAGGACTGTGTTGTGTCATGAATCTGGGAAATGCGTCCGTCCCTTCTCCCCAAGGTGGCTCCACCTCCATTGAGGCTAGGGAGGTGAGTCCGCTCCGGAAGACCATCCCTAGGGGTTTGGGCAAGCGGGACCGCGCTGGGAGTGGCTCCCACTTTCAGGACAGGACTCCTGGTGTAGAATAAGAAACCATGTGAAATCTCTACAACTTCTTTGGCCCCATATAAACAGACAGTAAAGGTCATGAAGGGCCTCATTACAAGTCTGCCGGCCCGGAAATAAGGGTGCCGGTAGCAACGTACCGGCTGCCATTCCGGACCGGCAGACAACTGCGCCTGACGGAGCCTCTGCGCCTGGCAGGGTCTGACCTTCAGGGAGCATGGGCTCCAGTAGGCAGAGTTTTCATGGAAGCACTGGCACTTATTTATTTATTTATTCATACATATAGCGCACCAAGCCCTGAGGCATCTGGGCGCATTTCTTACAAGACCTGTGTCACACAGTTACAAACAGAAAAATGCAATATGCAGATATGTACAATACACAATTACACACAATATAAGTAGTGGAGTATAGTCAAGCAAGGAAAGTAGATTAAATCCTCCAAAGTGCAGTAGTAAGTACAGGCAAACAGTGAAATGGAAAGCGTTCTAGGTCTCTTGAGAGAGGAGCCAGGTTTTTGCATTTTTCCTGAAAAGTTGAAAGGATGGTTCAGATCTAATTGTTAATGGCAGCGAGTTCCAAAGTGTAGCTGCTAGCACAGGGAAGCTAATCCCTCCTGCCCTCTGTAGTTTAAACCTAGGGACCTTTAAGCAGTCTGATTGGGAAGATCTTGTTGGGCGGTTAGAGTAGTTGCGGGAAAAAATTGTCAGTCAAGTAGCTAGGCGCAAGGTTGGCAAGACACTTATGGGTAGGTGAGAGGGTTTTAAGCTCGATCTTCTGGTTGACCGAAAGCCAGTGGGTATTGGGTAATCTCAGAAATGCAGTGAGCCCTAGGTAGGTTTGCTATGGGCATTGTTTTAGATAATTTGTAGTTTTTTTAGATTACTCTGGTTCATTCCGAAATAGAGCGCATTTGTGGGATGGAAGACAGAAGACGGTAAGGATGCTCAAATAATACTTTATTTGCTTAAGGTAGGGAAATGTCTTTGGGTTCTCCAATAACAATGTCCAGGTTGGAGGTAGCTTCTTCACTACCCTCACAGCCTAGGAGCTAGTCTGCTCCTCTGTTATCTTCTCCTATTCAGATGAGTCCGGATAGGCCCACCATTCACCTCCATTCTCCTCTCTTGCTCCCTGAAAGTAACACACAAAAGGGGATTACAGTCATTCCTTATATACCCGGGGATAGGCTTATCCCCCCACCAATCATTAATGCCTCCTGGAATCCCCTCCCTGATAGGTTGTTGTTCCCTGGATCCCACCCTTAAAAGAAGGGTTGCCGTCTCCACCTCCTCCTCAGACGTGCCAGCCAACAGGTGGGAGCCACGCCCCCCAGTCCGAGGACCATCCGGTCCATAATGTCTCCGCCCCTTCCGTTCCCTGCCAGGGAACGTTGGCCTCTCTCCACGGCTTCCCCCACCTCCCTGCGTTGTCTCCCCAACTCTGCCCCCTCCTCGCGGGCCGCTCCTCCGGATCTGCAGAGTTCATGGCGGCCGCCGGACCACGAGGTAAGTCACGGCCGTGTGCGCCGTTCTGGGTGGGGAGGGAGAATGTGGATGCTTCCCCTCGGGAGCCCCGCTGGGCCCCCTTCTCATCTGAGGGCGCTTCATTCCCCTCTGGCTGCGTCGGCCGCAGCAGTGTCAGCGAGGGCGAGTCCCGCCTCGACGAGCCCATTGCAGCTGTCGGCAGCAGCCTCTCTGCTTGCCAGCCATGGTCCGCCACTTCTGTGCGCGACAGCAGCCATGGAGGAAGTGTGTCCCGTCCTGTTCCGTTCGGGAGCGGCATGCTCGCTGGCGCAATGCCTCCGGCACCCGCTTCCAACAGCGGGCCCACCTCCATGCCATGCACCCCTTCCCCACAGCATTGCAGTAATCTAATTTAGATAAAATTAAAGCTCTCGCTATCGAGATGCAGTTGGTTGTTGAAAGGAACGGTGTGCATGCGTTAATTAACTTACACGTGTAGGCAGTGGAGGAAGCTATCGCATTGGTTTGTCTTGTCAATGAAAGAGAGGAGTCTAGGTATTTGCCTAAGGTTTTCACGTCCTCGGTTACCTTAATGTTATTACCGTCAATCTTAAAAGAGGAGAACTGTCCATCGAGTCTGTTAAATCGTGTTTGGGTTCCTAATAGGAGTAACTCTGTCTTGTCGTCATTGAGGCAGAGTCCATGCTTGGCCATCCAAGCTTGTATTTTGTGGTAGATGTCATTTAGTACTTTGGAGTCAAAGTTGTAGTCGCTGGTGATGGGGAGGAGTATTTTGGTTTCATCCGCATAGTTCGTGAAGGTGATACCCAAATTGTCAAGGTCGTCGAAGAGAGGCTTTGTGAATACATTGTATAATGTTGGTGACACACAGGAGCCTTGAGGGACTCCACAAGTCACTGATGCTGGCTCGGCGGAAGCCGAGGGTGCAAAGACTCTCATTGATCTGTTATTTAGAAATGACTGTATCCAGGAGTTGACCTTATCAGAGAAGTGTGCTGCTGTTGAGAGGTGCATACAGAGGACTTTGTGGTTCACTAAGTCGAAGGCAGCCGAGAGGTCTAGTAGTAGTAGTAAGGCTAGTTTGCCATTGTGTTTTAGTACCTCCATTTGTGTCATAAGGTCAATCAAGGCTCTTTCAGTTCCATACTTGGTCTAAAGCCTGATTCCCTAAGCCCTAGGAGTTTATTTCTTTTGAGATGATCCTGGATCTGCAAGTATGCAGCTCTATCCAAGATTTTAAAATGGTACTGTGTGATTGGCCTGTAGGTAGTAGGGATGCTTGGGTCTAGAATGGGCTTTTTTAGTAACGGAAGGACCCAAGCATCTTTCAAGTTGTTAGGGACTGTACTTGTCTCAAAGGAGGCGTTAACTACAGTGGTAATGAAAGGCGCCAGTTCTTTTGCTGTATCTTTAATGATGGGGCAGGGCAGATATCTCCCTCACATCTTCATGGTTTCAACTTTATGATAATGTCCTCGACTTGCATGATGGAAAGGGGTGAAAAGTTGATCAACTCATGAGAGTTCAGCTGAGGTTTTAATGGTGGGGTTGAGCTACGTCGGGAGGTAGGCTCGATTATTTGGAATCTATTTTAGCTTGTAGCAGCGTAAGTTTATCAAATAAGGCGTTCTGAATGTTGGTACACCATATGGTGTCTATAGTACAGGTTTCCGGTGAGAAGGATGGAGATTGTAACTCTCTTAGTATGTTGATTAGTTCTTTCGTACTAGATTTAGCTTTGACGATCCGATCGTTATAGGCGTCTTTTTTTAGCCTGGAGAATAGCTTCTTTGTATGCAAGAGATGTTATAAGGAAGTTGTTTTTATTAGGGGCTGAAGGGAGGTTCTTCCAAAAGGTTTTAGCATTTCTCTTAATTTTGCATAGGGTTCTGAGATGGGCATAAACAAAGAGTTTAGGTGTGTGCAAGGTTTAGTTTTATGCATTTTTAAAGGTGCAATGCTATTAATCACATTGAGAAGGGTCTAGTTGTAGATGTCTATAAGAACTGTCGGGTCTGAACTATAGGGTGATAGTTCTATGATTGGTTTAAGCAAAGGGAGTAATTTCTCTGCTGTTATATTGCAGTTGTTTCTAGTGTGTGAGGATGGAGCAAGAGGTATTTGGCGATTAAGACTGATGTCTTCTTTTATAGTAAAAGAAACTAGGTGGTGGTCTGACCATGCACAGAGTGGATTAGAGATGATGTTTGTGTCACAATTAAGGTCGGCCAACCAATCTAGAGTCCTACCTTTGATGTGTGTTGGTTTAGTTATACGGTGTGTGAAGCCTAATTCAGAGATCGTGTTAGCAAATGCTGAAGCTTTATCGTCTTTGGGGTCCTGAAAGCCTAGGTTGAGGTTGCCTAATAGTTGCTGAGCTAGGTTTGGTGTTATCAGTAATAAGTGTAGTAATGTCTTCTTCAAACGTAATGATTGGGCCAGGTGGTCTGTATATGAGGTGGATAGTAAGTGTTCGGGTCAATGTAATAGGTAACTTGACAGAAAGTAATTCACCAGAAGGGAATATTAGGTTAGGTATAGGTCTAATACCTAGTGTTGATTAGGCAATGAATGCGACACCACCACTTTTTGAAGACTCTCTGTCAAGTCATGTGATGGAGTACTCATCTGGAATGGCAAGGGGTGAGGGCAGGCCCTGCTGCAGCATGGAGCCAAGTCTCTATTATGGCAAGAAAGTCCAAGTCGGTGAAGGTTATGACATCTATAAGTCATTGTGTAATAATGGCATGTGCCGACGATTTAATAATCTTTGACCAAACATTCAGTGGATTACTTCGATCGGCAGAACAACTATGGGAGTATGCCAAACTAAATTAATTAATCATCAATTTAAATAAGACCAAAATATTATTGTATTCACATGGAAAGATTGGCCGAGCACGATTGAACATTAATTCCATTGAGATACAATATACCCACTCATATAAATACCTAGGTGTGGAATTTGATAATAAGGGTAATTATGAAGCATGCAAGCAGGTCCGGAAAACCAAGGCTGCACAGTTTACGGCCATGATTTATCAATTCACGCAGCCCCAGAGTGGATTTTCCATCTGGGGGTGCGCGTCAGTTGTACATACAGTGCCTGGTCCCTATGATAACCTATGGACTCGAGTCATTGACTAATATGAATCTTGATTGGCTACAGATCATAGAGTGGAAGTTCTGGAGGAAACTCTATCCTTGAAATCTGTGGTGTTAAAAAAGAGGGCTGAATTATTCATCAAAATACGTGACTCGCCGTCCAATCCTCTACTGATTTGTATTGAGGAAGACATCTGCAGTAATAAGCAAACTAAATTTACAGCAGATATGGCCACATTGTTTAAAGCAATTAATTGGTTTCTGAAATGGGGTGAAAATTACGAACATTTGAAACACCAATTAGGCCACCATGTGAACATTTGGGATTGGCAAAATAATTTTGCCCATTTAGAGCATTTTGAAAACTATGCCTTTGTTACATATGTTATACACCTTAAGGAAGGCACAGAAATTCATGCCCGTCTGTTAATCTAAGGCGATCAACCATCTACCACTGCTTGCATCTATAGGATCTGAATGAACGTTTCTGTAGAATCTGTACTAAGCAGGATCAATGGTAAACTGCCAGACATATACTAACAAAATGTACAGCAATGGCCCCTGTTTTCGTAAAACATTATGAGAGATTTGTTCACAGTTTGGACTTTATTGGGGAAGATGGGTTTTGGTATATATGTTCAAATAATCTCAACGCCAGGCTTCATTTGGCCCTTTATAGATTGTGGCTCTGTGCCAATCATCTCCTTAATAATAAGATACCAACAAATTGACCTACCCTTACCTGATGATGAATGACATATTGAACAGTATGTAACATAAACTGTGGTTTGAGGACTTAAATCCTGTTACAAACCCTTAGTTGGATTGGAAATGTTATTTATATATATACAAATTTTATTTCCACTGTCAATTTTAGTATTTGTTATATAAGCTATATATTGTTCTGATTAGATTTGAATGTAATTCATCAATATGATTATGATTTATGTGTAAAGTTTTTGTTTAAAAAAAACTGTATCACATTAATAATAAATAAATAAATAATGTCTAACCCATAGGCAGCCAGGGATCTGGCGTTTATAAGAGCACCCTTAATCAGATTATTAGAGCTGAGTGAGTTACTTTTAGTGTGGATTGTGGATTCTTTAGGCGTAGATACGTTTTTTGCTATGCTGCTAGTGGTGTTAATTACCTTAGAACTAGTAGTTGAGCAATTGGTAGTAGTTGGTCCTGTGGCAGTCGTATTATGTTTAATGTTAAGTATGGTGTGAGCTGGCTGAAACCTAGAGCAAAGTCTAAGGTTCCTAATTTTTGTGGGGCAGGGTTGATTCGGTGTGGGTCTTGCGGCGTATCGATTAATCCATTGGGCTGGTATGAGAGTGTGGGCGTTGATTATCAAGGATGGTGTAGAGCGACAATATGTGTCTACTGTTTGGAGGCAAGCGGGTAGGAATGCAGACGGGGGTATGTTATTCGATAATGGTAGTATCGTAGGCATGGATAGGGAAATACTATGCATTCTCTGCGTGGCATACCAGTCATATCATGATGTAAGAAGTTGTTGCTTACAACTTTGGTGGCCATTGTGGGCAGGAGCAGAGAACTAAGTATGGTTACAAGGCGCAGGATAATTATGGTAGGCATTAGTATGATTATTCTATAAAGACCATTCTCAGGTACTAAACAATAGTTACAACATGTCACCTTGTGGTGTCGATTGGGCAAAATGAGTAAGGATCACAGCTGGCAATGGCTCAGAGGTCCTAGTAATAACAGGTTGCCAATCAATGGAGGCCAGTATGTTAATCAAATGTCAGGTTAGCTAAGTGATGCTGGTTAAAAAGACCTATGCAGGTCGACAATGGAAGGTAACAGTGAGCGATAATGCCTATTTATCAGCACAATGGCCAGTAGGTTAAAAACACGAACAGATTAATCTACGTTTTTTCAGCCAGTATCAATTAACAAGGTCATTTTGCAATGATCGTAAATATATAGGTCACAATTATACAAGTGTCAAAGTAGCAACAGTAACAGACAGTAGTGAACAGTGAACAGCCATTTACTATGGACATGATTACATATGTAGCAAGAAGAGTCGCAGTTTCACTTTGGTATGCAGACAAATAGGAAGCGCACAGCCAATTAGCAGATAATGTTAACCGGCTGTACGCTAAATATCTTAAAGGCTTTGGCCGAAAGCATTTTATGTGGCAGCTGTGGCTGATGGCAAGATAATGGAGTTGATAAGGAACAAGAAGCAGTTTGATGCCAGGTCCGGAAAAGCACTGTTAGCAACGGTGCTTGAGTCTGCCCACTTCGGAATGGGGACTTACAATTTACGCCGACTGAGATCCCGGGCCGTCGGGACTTGTAATGTCCCGGTGGCACCGGGTTCTCAGGCGGCGGAAACAGAGTTACAGGGTTGGCCGCAACCCGCTCGTGGGACCGGTGGGTTACCGCCAACCTTGTAATGAGGCCCCCTGGGCCTCATTACAAGTATGGAGGTAGCCATGCTGTTTTTAGCGACATGGCTACCCCCATACTGGGTACCGGGTTCGGGTTCCAGGAATTAGGTTTTACCGGGCCATTCCGACCTTGGAGGGCCCGGTAATCCCCTTTCCTGGGACCCGGACCCAGTACATACCCATTCCCATTTGAATCCCCATAGGGCTCAATGGGAATGGGGAGGATGCTAACAACGGGCCTGTTAATGACGGGCCCGTTGTTAGCATCCTGGTCTGCGGCAGGTCCCGCTAAGGACGCCTGGTCTTGGGAAGAGGAGTGCACAGATGTAGAGGTACACCCAACCCAAAACGATTTTTAGAAAGGGAGGCACAGATGCAAAGCAAGTCTGTCCCTCAATTTCTGAAAGTACCCCTCTTGCATTGCATCTGCGGAGGGAGGTGGCAGGGAGAGGGCAAATGAGACTGTTTGCATTTCTCCGAGTGTGTACGTGGTGAGGGTGAATGCTATGCTATGGGGGGGAAACAGAGGCGTTGAGGGAGGTAACTCCCCTGAATTCTAAGGAAGGTAACAGCGTGGGAGAGGGTGTGAGTGTGGGGTGAGGTGGGATCACCTTTGTGGGCAGTAGAATGTGATAATTCGGCCTTTTGAAGACCACACAAATCGGCCAAAATAAAACGTCTTTTTTGTATTTGTTCTTCAAAATGCAGAATTATCACATAGGACCCAGTATGGTGGACCTTGCAATGCTGTGACCTTGTTCAGTGTAATAGCATTCAATGGGACAGTACTTGCAGGGCCTACTGGTGCAGAGCTAATGGGCTTCTATATTTTTAAAGAGACAGTAACAGCACTCTCAGCAGGGATGTGTAATCTATTTTCTACTAGAGCTGCCATATTTGCTCGCTAAACAGGGCTTCTATAATTGAAATACTATGCTTTTGTTGAGGCAATGCTAGTTCATCTTATTGGGGATGCTATACTTTTGATGGGACAACATCAACACTTCTCAGTTGAGCTGCTACCCTCTTATTGACAAGGCCCCAGCACTTCTCAGCAGATTTATTTATTTTAATTTTAATTGGTTATTTATAATGCGCGTAATACCCAGACGTTTCTATGCGCCCGACCGAGGGATAGATGGCTTGAGTCTGCAGGATAGCAGAATCACCAGAGTCTTAAAGCCTGCTCACTCGTTCTGGAATGAGGGGCTATGGGGCAACAGGTGCCTGATCCCACATACAGGGGGTTGTTACCCCTTTATCTTCCTGAATGAAAGAATGAGCTCTCTCAGACACAAGTTATCACCCCTGTACACACAATGAATGAATATGGTATGGATCTATAGATCGAGAAAACTGGAGTGAGAATTCAGTGTTTTAACAAAAATATAATTGTCTTTCCAGAAGGGAGACTGACTCCATTAATATACATGGGATCATTGAGATGACCAAGAGTGAAATTGTACGTTCAGCTGTGAGATTACCAGCAACGGGTATACTATGCTCCAAGGGGTGAGGTGCCCACTCAATATATCACACTGTTTAAAGGTGTGAGACACACCCAGAATGCTTGCCCAAAAAGCCTTGGCCAGAATTTCACACTGAAGAAGTGAGCATGTTATCAGGGGTCTGCAGCCCACACACACATATGGTATTCCTATGCACCCACTTGTGAGATTTGCACCAAATTAGTGCGATTGTGCTCCAAGGTAGGAGGCACACAGAGTGTTTTTGCTCTGAGGTTTGACACACTCACAGGATGAGATGGTATTTCGTTCTCCCATCCTAGTTGTGTTGCTCTGCCTTTTGAGGGCAACTACAACCTGGATGATTATAGAGGGGTGGAGTAGGGGTAGTGTTGGCCTACTGGAATGCAACTGAAAGTCTTCAACCTCCTTCTTACTTGACTTTAGTATATGCAGTACATGCTAGCCAATGTTTCCACTGTTCTACGCCCCCCCAACCCCCTCGCAACAAGTTGGCGAATACATGCAAATTCGGCCATATAACTGCTGGTGATGTCACTTCCTATATTTGGGCACCCCCTGGGAAATTTATAAGTCTGCTCCCCTGCTCTCGGCATAGGGTGAGGTGATGCCTGGACTCCCGCCATGGTGGATGTGAGGTGCCGGGAAGAGGGAGCGGACATGGGTGGCTTTGTCTTATCTTGCATGTGCAGACAATGAAAGGGATCCATGGATGATGGAACACTCCCGTTAATGGCGTACTGTGTCGCTTTTGACTTGTGTTGACGGGCTGCTCTGGAGATTGTACATTTCTGCATGCGAATGCAGTCCCCGTTGCTGTGGAGAGGATGATGACTAGTGAACGACTTGAGAGGTGCTTTGGTCTACGGGGTATTGACTCCTGTCTGGCTGCTAGTAAAGTGGGGTCACAGCATAAACAGGCCAAAATTGAAACATTTACACAGAATACCCTCCTCGCCTGCATTTTCTGGATCATCGGGGGCAACCTCTAAAGACATGACTATGCAGGAGAGTCAGGATGGGGCAGTCTTGAAAGCCATTGCAGCCTTGTGAACATGCCTGGAAACAAAGATGGGAGAAGGGCGGACTGATGTGTCCCTTTTAAGGCAGGATCTGCGTGATCTCTCTGACAAGCTGAATGACCAGGGCAAGAACATTGCAGAGGTATCGGGCGTGACGGCTATGCTGCAGAGACAGGTGAAGAAGCTCCAGGCCACACCAGAAATTTGGAATGCAGAGTTGAGAATGGAGAGGGCAGGGCAAGGCAGAGTAATGAACATAATAGGGCTTTCCGGAAGGAGAGGAAGGTGTGGACATTATGGATTACGTGGAGAACCTCCTATTACAATCAGTGGGTTCTGGTAAATTGTCTCAAGGCTTTGTGGTAGAGCGATGACAGACTGTGTCACCAGCAGAGGCAATATCCGGTGGGCAGTCTAGATTGGGACTTGAATGTCAATGTATTTGTGGAACTCATTATGGCCCACTGGCAGTTCTAGACTAGTAGTGAACATGCCACAATTGCTGTGTGCTGCACGCCTAACGGTTGGATGGTGTCTGGGTTGACTGGACTTGCTTTACTGCACTGTTGTGTAGCTTGGGCCTCTTGGATGGCCACCTTCTGTCAAGAACATAGTTGTTTAGTTATGGTTACAAGGCTTTGGTTATGGTTAAACATATGGTTGGGAGGGTGGGGTGGGAAGGTGCCTGTACTCATTTATATATAACATGAAGGACGTGCTGTTGGGATTTCCCTTGATTTTGCCTCAAATGTTGTTGGCTCCAGACAGAATTATTTGACCCATTGAGAGGGGTCTGGTATTAAGGTTATGCAAACACAATGGAGGGAAGGCTTAGATGTATGGAATGTGCGTGGCTTGAATGTTATTAAAAGATCTAGTGTCTGGGACTGCCTGAGGAGATCTTGGATTGAAATAGCGTTTCTACAGTAGATACATCTTCTCTCTGATAGACTTTGCGCTTTGTTCAAGAAGTGGGTGCACAGGAGTTCAGATCCTTTTATTCCGCTTATGTGGGGGAGTGTTGATTTGTATAGAGAGTACTGTCTAATTTTCTGCATCGGGATACGGAAGGGAGATATGTGATAGTGCAGGGCTGTCTGGAGGGCAGGGAAGTGTGCCTCATTAACGTTTATGATCCCAATGTGGACACTGCATATTTCTTTCCCATGCTCCTGTGTAACGTAGTGCATACACACAGGCCATCTGGTTATGTGGGAGTGACTCTGACTGCACTCTCGACCCAGATTTGGATAGGTCTGCTACATCCACGGTAAGGTTCAAAGGGAGTGGAATGGGAGGTATTTGAATGTGTAATACGTAGGGCATGCCTGTCCGCTACATGTGGGGTACAGCCCTCACTGAAGAGATCACTTTAGACATCTTAAAAGGCTATACAATTGATTGAGAGTGGGGCGGGATGCCATGTACGGAAGGAGAGTGTGCTTAGTGCACTGAGGGTGAAGAACACAGAGGAATGGGCAGATTTTAGCACATATGTGAGTAACTTACACAGAAAGGACAAAGTCTGATAGGCACCTGGTGTGGCTTCTCCAGAATGAACGGCTCAGGCAACGATCGTGTCTTTGCGTACCCGGGAGGGGACAGAAGTGTTTATTCAGCTAGAGATTAATAAGGCATTTGCTGAATTTTATGTGGCCTTGTATACAGATGACACTCAGTGTGGAATAGATGAGGTGGATGATTGATTGATATCCTTCATCTTAGTCCTCCCAAGCAAAGGAGCTGGAAGAGCCCATTACTCTGCTGAAAACGGAGGATATCATGCAGAATCTCCACTACGGTACTGGTGGTAAACTGGTGGAGGTTTTTTTCAATATGCAAAAACTCAAAGGTGGGTAACCAGATGATAGAGCGCTCAGAGGATTTGTTTAAAGGGCAAAACAATTTGCACGTGACTGTGGACTACTGCAACCCTACGAGAAGTTAGGTCTCCCCAGACCTACACATGTACCAGACAACAAAAAGTGTATATCTCAGGATATGCGCTGTCCAAGTGTACGTTAGATCAAAATGTTGGCTATTGATGAAAACAAAATATTCTCATATCATATAACACATCCTTTTGTAAACACACAACTGTTTATTAATTCATGATAGAGACCAGAAATTTGCTATGGGAGCAATTCCAAGCACCACTTGCTTAAACCAGATTGCATTCATAGTTCAAGGAACAGGCCCCGCCTTGAGAAAGACCGAAGTCGGTCAAAACACTTGTCGGCTAAACTAGGCCTCTATCATGAATTAATAAACAGTTGTGTGTTTACAAAAGGATGTGTTATATCATATGAGAATATTCTTTTTCACCAATAGACAACATTTTGATCTAACGTACACTTGGACAGCGCATATCCCGAGATGTACACTTTGTTTTTTCAATATGCTTTTGAAATGGCATTCTTACCCCAATCAATGCGGGAAGCATTGATAGTTCTGTTGCCCAAACAGGGTAAACATCCTCGGGAATCACCCTTTGTCCATGATGAACACAGAGGTGAAGATCCTCAGTGCCCTGATAGCAGCCAGATAACAGAGAGTGGTGATGAGTTTAGTTCACCCGGATCAGGTGGGATTTATGCCTGGTAGGATCACGTCAAATAATTGTAGGCAATTACATCATGTTATTGCCCACATGTGAGGCCTGGCTCTACTGCTTGTATGGGAACGAGATGTGTTCACGTATCTTAGTATCTGAATACAGAGAGACTTCCAGGACATGCATTGTGATAATACCCTAAGAGTCATTGCAGGGATAGAGAAGTCGGCAGAGTTCTGGATCAGACTGTCTTTGTCGCTGATGGGCAGGTGTGGTGGATCAAGATGGTGGTGCTCCCTAGGCTTTTGTATTACTTTACCAATGTGCCGTTTGCCATACCAAAAAGTACCTTTCACAGACTGGACACTATGATTAGGAATATAATGTGGGTGAAGCGCCAGAAAAGAGTAGCTTTGACCACCTTGCAGGAGCCTTACAGGAAGTCTCCAGGCACTGGATTTTGAGGCATATTACTTGGCGGACCAGTTACAATTTGTGGCACAATGGTTGTCTGATGAAGAGACCACTGAGTGGAGACTGCTGGTTGGCACGGTATGGCCTTATAATGTCAAGGAAATCCAACGGCTATCATGGCGAACCAGAAGAAGGAGTCAGACTCGAGGTTACCCTTTCAAGTGTCTTTATTTTATATTTTAACTCAAAAGGAAAAAAGCCTAACTGGCCCTATTGCAAGGAGGGATTTTCCCTTCCTAGAAATTAAACTAAGGGTGCTTGTCTATTGTCAAAACCAAAAAGCTGTCCTCTGTCCAAAACCGTTCACTATCTGTCCCAACCACTGTAGAAAAAAACAACGCAACAATGAGCCAGAGCCATAGCCTCCCAGCTCTTGCTTCGTCCGGGCAACGCTAGTTGGATCTCTCCCAAGTGCTAGTCATAGGACAAATGATCGTTCTTAATAGTTCACAAAAGAAAGGTTATAAAGTCTCTGAAAATTTCATAGGAAAAAATGCAAGTCTTTACACAAACCAAAAGACTCATATCCCAGAAGGGGAGGGAAATATACCCATAGTATGTTTGCACCAACTTGGACCTTTTCTTTCCCCTAATATTGTGCCTTGTATGATTTGATGAATCCCGGCAGGTTCCATTCTTGTAACAATCTTTCTTATCTCTTTAGGACTCTCCATGCCCCTCTGGTCCTTTGGATGACCTATTTCCCTCTCTTTGTGTAACTCAACTGGCCTCCCTCCACCCTGGGCAACCCTTGTACCTTCTCTGGCTTTGGGTGTTCTCCAGCGGGTTGGCGTCTCGGCGCGTATGTGTCTTTTCTCCTTCTCCTGCCTGTCTCTGCAGTTTCAGTGATGCTTGCACCGAGAGCAGAGGATTTGTTCCTCCATTGTTTGGTTTGTGGACCCCAGACCCACCACGTTTACAGTATGATCATGCCACCAGGTAAGACAGTGCATCTCCTGCCTGTCTCAGCAGTTTCAGTGCTCTGCATATTAGGAGCAGAGGAGCAGAGGATTGATTCCTCTGTTGTCCCCTGGTCTCGATGTTGCTTTGCGGGTCTGGTCACGCCACCAGGTAAGATGGTTCTTCGGTCGTCCATGTTTCCACCTCGGCAATGTCATCCGACTTGGTGGCAGCCTTCCTGGTGTCTCGCTTTCCTCTCTTTGGTTCTCCACGCTACTACTGGCTCCACGGTGGAGCACGGCTCTGCCCCGTTCAAAGGCCTAGGATTAAGAGACAGACACAAGGGTATCATGTTGATTGTCAAAAACCTTTTGTTAATAACAAAACAATGGGGGAAGGTGGAGGAAATCCTTACTAGCCCTAACTCTAAGAACGGTGTCCCTGCCTCAACAAAACTAGCTAATGAAAGTGTCTGTGTCAGAATGTCCAATGTAAAGTTTGCCGTCCTATGTCCAAATCCTAACCTATCCCTCACAAGCTAAACCTAATATGTGACATGGGAAATGTCTTTTGGCTGCAGACCTGCAACCCAGCTTTGCAGTTGAAAACAAAAGTTCCACAAAGGTGTAGAAAAGCAAACACAGGTTCCACAGGTTCCACAGGTTCCACAAGACTCAAGAGGTTGATTCCCGTTCCCAAAACCCTTTCCAGCTTTATCCAAATGATTTCTGTCTCTTCAATGCTCAAGATATGTCCTTAGCTATGTTTGGCAGACCTGCCTCCAAGGTCCTGCGACAAGGAAGAATGGCCTGGACACCTTTTCCAAGCCGTCTTTAGGGTTCCAAGCCCTTTTTGAGCAGACCCAGCTCCCAGAGTACTGCAACGAGGAAGAATAGGCTGGCTCTCTTTCCCAGACTGTGTTGAGAATCCCTGACCCTTTTTTCTCAACACCCCCTTCTTGGTCCACTCTCCTACCAAGTGGGGTATTCAATGATCTTTTTCTCACCTTCCCTCTCTCTGGTTTCACTTCCACTCACAGCCATGGTTTACTCTCCTGACAAGGTTTCTGAGTGTCCCTTGTGTATGTTATAGAAGGACAATTATAATGATAAAGGTTGGTATTTCTCTTTGACACTGGGCAGGGGGCACCTCCCAAACGTGGGTCCTGGACCAACTTTGCTTGGTCAAACTCACTGTTCTCTTTATCTGATGTTACTTCATGGCACAGCCTTGGTTTACTCTCCTGCCAAGGTCTGTGAGTGTCAGTTGAAAATGCAATGTTCGTATTTCCTTTTAATGCTCTTTGGGATATGTTTTCCCCATGCAGGTCCCAGACTCTATATTCTTGGCATCTCTGTTTCTGGGGAAAGAGGTTCAAATAAGACTATCTCGTGTCTTCCCACTTCCCATGCCTCAAGGCCACTGGTGATTGTGGTGCTCTATGGGGAACCTCAACCTCAGACTTTGCCACCCCGGTACTTATGGGGACTTGGCGTTCATCCTCTGGTCAGTCGCAGGCTTCCCCGGGCTTCCTCGGAGCATGCCAGCTCAGTGGAGCTCTCACCGCTTCCTCCGGTGACTGGACATGGCCCTGCGACTTGTGCCTGGACCCGGCTGGTCTTTCACCGATCCACCGCTTGCCTCTGCTGCGGGATGCTGCTGGAGACCTCGCCAGCCAGCCTTCAGCCTTTTGCTCCTCCGGCGTGTCCTGCCGACATCATCCTCTGCCAGCTGTGTCCAGCACCAAGTGTTCGCTGCACTACTGGTTCCGAAAGAAAGAGAGAGAGAGAGATAGAGAGAGAGAGAGAGAGAGAGAGAGAAAGAGAGAGAGAGGATCTCCCTCCCGGTCTGTGCCGAGAGATGGAAGACTCCATTGCTCTGTTCCCTCTCCTACTTTTAATAGCAGCTGGACAATTAGCTGATGCGAATGACTAGACCACATGTCTTGGTTTTTGCTATTGATCCATATTGCTCTTGGCCTCTTCCTCGTCCCAGTACTACCATTGGGTACCTGATGGGAAATTTCCTTCCCAGTGGTTTCCAGTTTCCACCTGTGATGCAGAGTAACAGTAAATTGGGACATCGGGTCGGGAGGAGGGTGGTAAGAGAATAGTTTTGAGGGAAGGTGGGAGGGTCAAAGGGATATTGTGTTCTCCCACTCTCAACGGGGTCCTCCTTCCCCATGAGATACTGCCGCTGACTACCACCTCCAGGGAGACTATTGGATAGCGGCCACACCGCCCTGGCCTCATGGAAAGGAGCTTCCCCATCTAAAGCAGTGACAATACCTCAGGATTTGTCACCCTCCAGGACTGTCTCCTCCACCATTCAAGGTTCCTCATCTCTTTATTCTTGCCAAGGTACTTCAAACGAACGGGGCATGCTGCTTTTCGTCTGCTGCAAATGGGTTCTAGGGGATTCGAGCATTACCTTGAGCCAAAGATATGAAAGTAATGTCAATAGCGTTTAAATGCTAAACAGGAACAAAATCAGTCTTTTCCACTCCTACATATGCAGAGAGAGTATTCTTCATAGGGAGTTCTTTATAGGAATGGGAGTCCTTGTCCCCTAGAGAGCAGTCACTCCCAGTGAGGTACCACTTTCCCACACCCCTAGGGAGGGTCTTGCTTACAGGGCTCACCTCCTGTCAGGAATCGGCCCGGGAGCCGCAGGGGTCATAGGCGAGCTCTGCCCCCGCAGTCTCACAGTAAACGGGATCAGGATACATTGCTTCGGCGGTCGCTATCCATTCGGTTACCTCGCATTAAAGGTTTAATCCACGGCCACAAGAACCGGTTACAATCTCGTCCTTCAGGAGTTTTGCGTTGGCGGTTACCATGGAGATTAGGGCAGCGACGTCGACCCGCACCACGGCGGCCGCACGTACAGGTCATGTGATCACGATTTTATAAAACACTAGCCTGCAGTAAACTCGTTGCTTCTGATTTTGAATCCTGGAGTCTGCTACGTGTTTGCGAAAATTCTTGTCTTCCTGCACTTGTATCTTTGTTTTCCTGTCTAGCCCTGTTACCTCTGGTCGGGACATTTTCCCCACGCTTTCTGCCTACTCGCTCCTGTCTTCTGTCTAGCCCACCTGCGGAAAACCCCGTTCTGCCTCTCTGCTAATTGTTACCGGACCTCGCCCAGGATTGCCCCTGTCTCATGATTTTGCCTTCGTAACTTTTGTCTACTATCGACCTGGATTGCCTTACGGATTGCCTCTGCCTCTCGACTTGATCAACCTGGACATTATCTCCCGTTTTGGATCCACCTGACCAGTGCTCCTTATTTCTAGACTGCCGGTACTCTACTCCTCTCCATCCCCCGGTACGGACTAGAGACTGCGTTGGTACCATTAGGGGCGGAGGTAGGAGCGTCCTCGTTTCGTCGGGGATTGTACTGCCGACCCTTAGGCGTACGCGTGCCGGCGGGAATAGTCCTACATCCCTGTACCTTGGCGGTCTTACTGGAGCATTGGATGCCCGTGGAATTCCTATCAACAACCCCATGGTAAGAGTGTCTGTCCTACTTTCATGTTCTGTTCTTGGTGTCCCTGGTATAAGTATTAAGGATTGTTTTCTCTCATATTTTGTAACAGCTATTTCTGTTCCTTGTGACATCGGCATAAAAAGGCTGTTCTGTAGTCAGCTGGTATACTGTCAGACACGAGGGAATCAACTGGTAGACTGTCAGACACGAGGGAATCTGCTGCCACGCGCCATTTGGGTCCATTCTTCCAAACAATAGATCCCTGGTGCTGGTTTATTTTATATCCAGACACAGGGTTACATTGTAGGGTAGAATTCATCGTCTACACTACGAGGGCAACCCAAGAAGGCGATCCTGACACCTCCTTAGCCTCACAGGGGGTGGCTCCCCCTAAGAGAGAAGGGACGAAGTTCCCAGATTCGTCACACTGTCTATTGGGGTGGGGAGGACAAGTGGCCTTACTTGGTTCAATTAGTTCGATATATATGGAGGTGTGTGAATTGTTGGATAGGCTGTAAGAATCCTTATTGTGCATGGACACTAATAACTTGGGAGCTGTGGGCAGAAACCGTTTAAATGAATGTGGAACATTGGGTCTTGCAATTTGGGGCTATTCTTGAGGATGGGTACCTCTGGCCTTTCCCTGATTTATATGTGACCTTGTGACTGAGCAAAGGCCATTTTCTATTTTACTCAGATGTTACGGGTAGAGTGTGAACATTCTGGAAGATGCTTCCAGATGAACCATGTACCGTAAAGGATTGTATGCTCTCGGGGATGGAGGACAACTGGTATCCATGATTTACAAATGACTGCTTGAGAATAGAGATAGAGAGTGGGAGAAGTTGAAGGTTAAAGAGGATTGGGGGCGCAATTTGGGAATCACGTTTGAAAGGGAGCAATGGCAGATGTTTTGTGCATATACGAAGATGGTGCCTTGAAATGTTTGTCTGAGACATTTACAATATAATGTTCTGCAAAGGGCATATTTGACGCTGAGACACATACACAAAATGAACCAAGCGGGATCTGCCCAATGCCTTCAATGTCGGGCTAAAGAGGCCCATTTTCTACATGCAATGCCCGGGACGTGCCCATTTCTGGGGGGGGGGGGTGTTGGCAAAAAAACCCTTTGCCTGGGTACCTCTTGGATAGTGTAATCCCCTTTCATATGTATGTTGGAATAGTTCCCCAGATGGCAGTCAATAAAACAATTTAACAAAATGGTTTACCGGGCCCCAATGCTGGCAAAACTGCGAATAGCCGTGGACTTGTACAGCCCTATGAGTCCTAGGATAATAGATTGGTCAAGGGACATAATTACATGGGAAAATGCAGTATCTAGTCAATTCATCTAAACCCATTCCATCTAATACCATTCCTTCAAAGTTTTTCCATCTAAAAAATGTCCATCTAATGCATGTTTTTGGGGGGTAGAGGGTTAATTTTTGTTCAGGTGCATTTTAAAGGGTAAACAACAGGGGTTTTAACCCCCACTAACCCCCACCCAAAAAATTAAAAAAATGCATTAGATGGACATTTTTTAGATGGACAAATTTTGGTGGAATGGCATTAGATGTAATGGTTTTAGATGAAATGACCATAAACCGAAAATGCTAAGCTTGCAATAATGATAAAGATTGAAAGTATGTTTGCTGAGGTGGCAACAGTGAATAGGACGGAATGACCGTTGCTCTTGCATTGGTTCCTTTAGCCCTCAGATGAGAATCCGCCATGAAACATTTGTTTTTCATTGGTAGGTGAGGAATATGGATCTGGAAGAGTGATTGTTTGAAGGGCTAACCTGTAGAGCACGGGGGGTTCTTATGTGTAACACGTGGTCTACAGTTCGTTTGGGAAGGAGGGGTTTGAGAAATATGGGTGGGTAGATTGGATTTTATGAGGAGTTGATGTATCTTCGTGGATATGACCTGCTTATTATGGAGGATACGATGATAAGACCAAAAAAGAAAAATACATCTGATAGTGATGGAAACTGTAATGACAATAAGGTACAAATAAGGTGATATAAAATGGTATCCGCAGCACCACAAATCGCAGGACAGGGCTGAGCCCCCATGAGGTACATTGTGGAGCACCCATAAGACTGCCCATGAACCTGTCTATGCTAACAGGGCTGTTGATAACATTTTTAATATGTAAAGACTCTTATCAACTTGATTCCCTCTGTCTACAAACAGGTGAAGGAGCCTCCGACTGAAGCAAAGCATGCCATTCCCTGGAGCCTGAAGACTATGTGCTGGTAAAGACCTGACAACAGAAAATGCATTGGAACCGTGTTGGCGTGGTCCCTTTCAGGTACCTTTGACCACAAACTTTTCCATGAAGGTCAATGCAATTCAAGCTCGCTGTAGCACCAGAGTAATGCGTGAGACAAGTTTAAGTTACCAACAAACTGTGACTGCATGCTTTTTGTCCGCTATCTCAATATGTTCCCTTTCCTTAAGTGAATTAAAGCCTATTCCTACATGAAATGGGCCTGGACAAAAATATTACTTTTCTCATGTGGTAACTACTGGGGATGTTGAATCATGGCCCTGGAATCCTCAGAGGTACACAGTATTGTGTAAGGGGGGGCTTGTGATGGGAGCTGCGTCTGTGGCATCAACCTTTTCTTAGGATTCCTACCTAAACCAGCTCAATGCCAACCCGTACTGATCCTATATCCATGTGTTACTTTCCCAAATTGGCTCTCAGATGATAGCGACAGCCAAGTTTTAGCTGCAAAGCAACAGCCATTCACTCCCGTTCAGTTATTCAAAATGAGACTTACCTAACTATGTTAAGCCTACTAATGTGACTGTAACTTTGCCTGAACCGACACACATTTCTGAACAAATGCACTATTGTCTCTCTCTTTTGCACTTTAGACAAGGGAAATGGTAAATGCATCGCACTGTCTTTTGGTTTCATAATGGATCTGTAGACACCACTGTGGTAAGCATAACACATCAGAGATCAAGCGCTGATGAGAATAGTAAGACAATAGACACACCGAAGGCTTTCCACCTGGTGGCTATACCAGGCAGATGTAGTGTAGAAAAACCAGAGCTTAAATTAGGTCTGCCTTTCAATGGAACTGTTGAATTATTTTGTTTTCTGATAACTGCTTTGAGTTTCAGGAATAATACAGAGGTAACAAAAGTTTGTTCTAATGTGTCACAAGTTATATGCCAATACAGTGTGCGCAAGGACAATATTTCATGCTCTATGATCCAGTATATGGTCTCACATTCTTTTGAAGTAACTGAATTCTTTAATCATGCTAAGATTGTTTTTCCTCCTTTTGGTATGATACTGTTAGTCAACTATAATTGTCTGGGTTTCGATATGCCATCGTTAACGCTTCATTGGGCACAATGTTTTTTCAATTCCTCGGTCTGCATTTCAATTCATAACGCAGTTTCCCAATCGTTAGGGGGGATCCGCCATAAGCTTGCAACAACAGTTTGAAGTGGTTGACTGGGGTTGGGATGGTGCAAATACAGTCAAATAGAGTCCTGCCAGGTTGGGGAATTGATCAGGGCCAAGGATTTAATTATAATTTAGTTCACTTAGAACATGTGGCACAACCTAGGACGGGGGCACAACTGACTAATACAGAAACCAACATTGAAGAACTTCATGTGATTGGAACACACAGCACGATCACTCGAGACGCAATCGTCCAATTGATTAAATGAGTCATATCATCAGGAAAATTGTTGCAATGGGAAATTTCTAGTGCCCAAGTGCAGGACTAACTGAATGACTCTTGAGCATCAGGGAAAATGTGCAGCAGTAGCTGGGCTGGCCAAGAATCCTCTGAAGTGATTCTGGAATTCCAAAGGAGCTATTGTCCTGGAGAGGTCTGTGGAAATACAGTGAATGGAGATGTGAGAGCAGAGTGTGTACCTTCAAAGTGAAAGGAGTATGTGCACTGATTAGCGAGATTGTTCCAGGTTCCTGGGTGGGCTCCAACTGGCACTGGGTCCCTCTCCGGGATGTGTGGGAAGTGCAAACCCCAGAGGTTCTGCTGGTTACCTGACTTATGCACCAGAGACAACCTCTAATGTATGGATTCCAGTTGGGAATTAGGGGCCTTGCAGCTTACACAGATGAAATATCTTAGTATGTTAGTACAAGGTCAGGTGGTGCTGGAAGGTAATAGAAAATGTTATGCCCTAGTTTTCTTTTTCTAGCAAACTTTCATTAGGCTACCTTTTCCCACTTTTGTCTAAAGACAATGGTTGTCCTGCTGCACACCAAGGGACGCATACATAGAGACTAAGGACTGCAGGCTCCATCCCCTTCAGGGTTACTGGAGCAAGACCACAGGCCTGAGCCCAGCGGAATAAACCAGCCTGATTTGGACAACAGAATGGACTGTTGTAAGCGGAAAGAAAGTTGACACTGGTGTGGAGAACCTATGCCTCTCGGCTGAAGAGGCAAGACTGGAAGCACATCCCTGAAAGAGGTCCCTGCCTTCCTCCAGATCATGCTTATCCAGACGTACGTCAGTATAGGTCATTTCTGTTCCTGGGTATTGTAGGAGGACTCATATCCTGAATACATGGCTTCATTATTTGGCGGTAGGGGGGATAAACATGCTGGAAGGCTTAATGAGATGTTTTCTTTAACCTTCCTTAGGTGACCAGAGACCTATAAAGGTAATGGGTCTGGTGGGGTATCAGTTACGTGGGTTTCATTAAAGGCAGAATGTTGAGCTCCTTGACTTGCAAGTCAATGAGTAAATCACCTCTGGTTGCCATTAACCTACACAAACTGTGATCCTGGTGTCTCCGACAGTACTGAGGAATTATTTGTTTAATAAACCCATCACTCTCAGAAATTAGCTAAAAGGTAAAGCACAATAAGGCCACTTGGAAACCATCCTAACAAAAAGAAGACTCTGCAATACATACTAATGGCCTGCCATGGACAATGACGTTCAGATGAAGGTTGCCAAATGTATGGCCTGCATAAAAAAGCTCTTAAACATTATACACCAGAGAAGCTCCAATTGAAATGAATAGAAATCACTGATCAGGTATGACAAAAACTTGGGTTGGACTTCATTGGACCTTCGGATAAACTATCAGTTGAAGACAAACATGGCACTGTAATTGTTGACTATCTTTCAAAATGGACAGAGCTGCATTTTTTCGGGCAATAGAATTACCTACACAACTATAGAAACATTGTAATCCATCTTTCTAAGAGAAGGCTATCCAGCAGAACAAGCCAGAGATAATGGAGTCCAGCTAACATCACAAGATATGGTAAGGCACCTAAAAAAGTAATAAAACATAGCCGCACAGCACACTATCATTCCCAAGCCAATGGGCAAGTCGAGCCCTCCAATAGATTAATTGAGGAGAGTATAAATCTTGCAGCTACATCAGGACCCAAAGGAAAAAGGACAGCATTAAAAGCATTGTAGATCATTGACTCACAATACGTTCAGGGGAGTTCAACCCTTTAATTTAAAGAGACATAATTCTTTTTTACAGTAATATTAAAAGGAATAGCTGTAACAAATGTTAACATCTGTTAACATTTGTAACAACAAGTTGTGCAGAAAAAATCAGAACCAAACTTATAACCTGATTATAAGCTTATAATTATTAGAAATCTTGATCAAGTATGGCCACCTTTAGCACTTGATGATGTCATTATGCATTCATGCATGACGCTGAAATGTATTACAGCTATTTAATTCTAATATTACTGTAAAAAAGTGTTATGTCTCTTTAAATAATATTTCTCCTCGCAAGAGGCGCAATGTTAATTGAAAATATAAAAAATCTAAAAAAGTAAAAATTGAGAAAAACTATCAGCAAAGTAATTAACAAGCAATGCACATATGTGGTAAAAAAAACACATAAGAAATAACGTAACTATGTGTGCATGCCCGTTCTCCAAAAATGGCTGTTTCATGCGACATGATGACATCATGGCGTTATTACGCATAATTACGCTGTTGTGCATGACATCATGCGCTATGGCCTTTTCTCACTATAAAAATGCGACGATCATGGTTCAGTCCTGTTTCTTAAATGGGAGATATCAGGACTGGACTTGCGCATCGTCGCCGATACTAAATGGTAAGTGCTGAATCTCTCTGCAATATAGCATCATCCTCTATCACAGCCTAAAGAATACTGTAGGATTTTGAGGACCGCATAATTCCTCCTACTAAAAATATACTATTCTATTTTCTTTTGGGTACCTACTACAGACAGTCAGGTGAAAAAAAGCTGAATGACCCAGTAATAAAGGAACAAATGACTGAGAGGAGTTAGTTATTATTCAAAGACCAATGATCTCTCCACACTGAATAAGATTTTCATAGGTGAGTAGCAAGTAATTTCAGGCAATTACCAATGTCTATGAATAAGTGGCATAATTTATTCAAATGTTGTAGATGCCACTATTTGATTTTTATAAATGGTATTTGTAGACATCTCTCCTGATGAGCCATTGCAAGAAGTGGTGAAACACGTGTTTAGAGAGTTATGAAAGAGAATTTTGGAAACAAATTATGGATACTTCAGAAAACAATGTGGTAATAACCTAAGGAAGATTAAAATTGCCTGTTACAGAACTTTGACAAGTGTTTTTCTTTTTTGATAAATTTCAATAATTTACAACCGGTTTGGCGCATTTGGACATAACCCTTCTTTTCTAAATAAAAAATTAAAGAACTTTATTCCTCTTATCAATCAAGCCCCATGACTCACCCTTAAAACACTTCTTTAGAAAATGTTGGGAATAAGAGAAAAACTAACTTTGTTACTAGAGACTTCAAGTCCCAGAATCCCCTGTACTGTGACGAGGCTTGAAGAGGAACAATGCAGGAGTGGTCAACCAATAAATGTAAAGGACCCACACCTGAGGGAGACTGAGAGGTTTAAAAGACCCTCTGAGGTGCAGGTAATAGAAAGAAGAGAAGCTGAAGCTGAGGCTGCAGTAGAGAAAGCAGGAGGATAGCAGTGTGAGCAGAAGGAGCAGTGCAGACCGTGTATGCAGTTGAGGTTGGGACTGGTCGTGCAGTGGAAAGCGTGTTGAGGGAATGCTGGCCCTTTGAAGGCTCATTCAACAGAGGCTGTGCAGCGGGAGGTGAAAGCAGCGAGAGATGTTTTCCTTCTGGAGAGGTCTCCGGTAGCTGGCATGCATCAGGAACTCTCAGTAGCCAGGAAGGCTCCAGCAACAAGTGGCAAGGGTGAAGGTGGAACAAGATAGAGTGTTCGGCGGGTCGCTGGGAGCGAGAGCAGTGGAATACCTGCAACAATGGAGAGGACAGGAGGCGTGCAACCTATCCGGTGATTTCACAGTTTGAAAGTGATTCTGGGACTCTCCAAAACCACTCGTGTGGTGTAGGCAGACAGTTTTACTTGTGTATGAGTAAACGAAGTGTTACAAATATGTTTGAATACCGAACTATTAAAAATGAGGGAAAGTGGGCTATTAAGAAACAAAGTGACTGAAAAATTCGGCATATGAGTTTATGGAAAGTGCAACAACCCGGGGAGGTAATATTGTTAAAAACCTAATGCCTACAACTATTATCCAAGCCAAGAGACTCCAAAGCCCAAGCAATATAAGTCCAACAAATATTGCCAAAGACAAAAGGGGAGTAATAGAAGACCCCAGGTTTGTGAAGTATGTTATTCTTGTTTGTTGAACTATATAACAGCTAATATACATTACCAAAGCCAAGAAAGAAGCAGAACAAATCTGTATCCTTGTCAATATTCGGTTACTGGTGCATTAGGGAAACAAAAGTGGGAAAGAGGCTGCCCTTCTGAAAACGTTTATTCAGACAGAGAGAAGCATAATTTGCAGATGAATCTTAAAGAGCACAAAGTTGAATCTTGTTTCTCTGAAAGGTTGATAAAGTGTAATGATGCTAACCAACGAACATTATGAAGTTGTTGTAAAGTTGTTCAAGTTAAAGGTTACCACTGAAGCACGTTCTATTTTTGAAGAGCTGTTCAGGCAAGGGAGTATACCCGGATGGCGAACCTTTGAAATAGTGGAGCTGGCATGGGAATAGACTGGTAGTAGTTGACAAAGTGCTGAACTGTGGTGTAACGCTCACCTGGCTCCCACGGAGGCGCTGGTCTGGTCTGGGTTGCTGTGGCCTCTTCAAGCGTGATGCGCAGAATTCGGACCACCGATTGAACAGGACCCCCAAATCTTGCTTGTCTGGCCCGTAGGAATATCCTTCTGCAGATGAGAAAGGGGATTAACTGTCTGCTGAATAATGTGCTTGCTCCCCCCTTTCCCCCTTCGTTCTTCTCTGATTTCCTCCAAAACCCCCGGTTTAAGCTCACCTTATGGTTTGGAAGGATGAACTCTCCATCCTGCTTCTGGTGCAGGGGCGCGCGTTCATCCAGTTACTTCACTGGTTTTCAGAATGGCGCTGGCAAATC
This sequence comes from Ambystoma mexicanum, assembly GCF_040938575.1. Lineage (NCBI taxonomy): Eukaryota > Metazoa > Chordata > Amphibia > Caudata > Ambystomatidae > Ambystoma > Ambystoma mexicanum. The sequence goes on from NC_090923.1 coordinate 1,369,427,011, forward strand.
CACTTGACTTTACTGAGCGATACACCGTAAGTATGAAGATGCAAAAGTTCAAGTGTGAGCCTCCTTTTATGTTGTCTTTTTCTGTCCTTTATTTCAGGTGCAGAACAAAGCTGATGCGTTGAGGGGTTAAATTGCCGGGGTAAAATCAGGTGAGTTAGTGATGAAGGCGACCCCTCTAAATGTCTTTATAATTCCCCAGTAATGTCTTTTGTCCTTTCCCCATAGGGGCCGGGGTGCGGTACCTGCCAGAGATGTGGCGCCGACCCGAGATCTGGAATGGTTCACCAAGAATAGCCGGTAAGTAATATGGCTGAAAATTCGGCTTTCCTCTTGTGTTCCCTTGCTCACCTTTTGTCTTGTCTTCTCTCCCTTAGGTGCTGTGCAGAGATGTGGCGACCGGCACTGAGAGCCGCGATGGAGCCGGGCGGCGTCTCGGGAACAGGTGAGTGAAGCGCAGCGCTGCAGCGAGCAACGCGGTGCTTTTAAATGGAAGTCTTCCTTCAGGAATGCTGGCGTGAAGATTCCGGATGCAGGTAAGAAGGTTGAAATAGTTCTTGGTTTTCACCTTTCTCTTCTCTTATTCCCTTACAGGTGTTCCAGGTTCGAGGCGGGCGTGGCTGGAGTCCAGGTGCAGGAGCAGACACGGTGAGCGTTCAGCTGCTGGGATGCAGAACAACGCGAAGCACGTGTGGCTGTCCGGGCGTGGCTTAAATAGCCTTGGAAGAAGTTCCAGGTGAGTATTCTTCCACAGCCCCACCCAAGTAACAAAATAGTTCCTTCAGAAAAATAGTCCCTCCTAAGCCTCATTTGGCTTGGTTCTTCATGCAGCATGGTCTGCATCAGGTGAGTGTGCAGCATGGTCTGCTTCAGGTAAGTGCACCAAACACTTCCCCTTATGAGCCTGGCGCCTATGGCTCCAGGACTGATGTCCAACATGAGCCTGGCGCCAACGGTGCCAGGACAGAGTCCAAAGAGCCCCTATTAAGGGCTGCTGGGCTTTTACCCGGGGGCGTGATGCCTGCTCCCGGGGGTGCTGGGCCTGGCCTGGTGCTCCGGGGATAGGCATCATGGGAGCACTCCCCCCCAAGGCCCCTCCCAAGGTTGTTTCTCCAGGAGGTTTCGGTTTGTTCGGGAAATTCCGATGGAACCTTTTTACTAGCCGAGGTGCATGTACGTGGTCGCTGGGTTCCCAAGATCTTTCCTGAGGCCCGTACCCCTTCCAATAAATTAGATAGAAAAGTTTTGATTTTGAGATCTTAGAGTTCAAAATGTTCTTCACCTCGAATTCAGGCTCCCCATCTATCTGGATTGGTTCTGGTGGCTTTATTAATCTGGTTCCTGGTTGCACTGGTTTCAAAAGCGACACATGAAAAACGGGGTGAATCCGCATGTTAGCTGGTAGATCTAGCTTGACTGCCACTGGGTTAATTATAGCTTTGATCGAGTAAGGGCCTAAATACCTTGGATTGAAAGTCCGAGGTCCCTTGAGCGATAAGTGTTTGGTAGCCAACCATACTTGATCCCCTATTTGGTATGGAGGCTCTTCCTTTCGATGCAGATCCGCATTCTTTTTGGATTTCCCTTTCGCATGTTGTAAGTGTGCAGTAGCATCCTTGAAGGCTTGAGTAATCGTAGAATGCAAATGGTCGATTGCAGGCATTTCGAGGCTCAAAGGTGAATCCAAGTCTGAAGTACGAGGGTGATGTCCATATAGGGTATGAAAGGGGCTCTGACCAGTTCCAGAGTGTATCAAGTTAATGTATGCATATTCAGCCACCCATAAAATATCCTTTCAATTACCCTCTTGTTGGTGCAACATACATCGTAGATATTGTTCAAGGGTCTGGTTCGTTCTCTCCGTCTGACCATCGGTCTGTGGGTGGTGGCTGGTTGAGAGTCTTACGTCGATTTGTGCCAGTTGACAACACTTTTTTCCAAAAATGAGAAATAAACTGGCTTCCCCGATCGGAGATTAGTATGGACGGGAATCCATGCAGACGGATGATATTTTCGAGGAATTCCTTGGCAAGAACAAAAGCTGAAGGTAATCCTTTCAACGGAATAAAATGGGCCATATTGGAAAATAAATCCACCACAACCAGAATAGTATTGTATCCATTACAAGAGGGCAGGTCCGTGATAAAATCTAGTGACAAGGTGTGCCAAGGTGCTGGTGGAATGTCTAAGGGTTGAAGAAGCCCGGCGGGTTTTGATTTTTGACCTTTGTTTTGGGCGCAAACTCCACAGGACATCACAAAAGATTTAATATCCTTTCGCCAGGACGGGCACCAGAATTGTCGTTTAATTTTTTCCTCTGTTTTGGTAATGCAAGGATGTCCTTCCATCAGAGTATCGTGATGACGGGAAATAACCAGTTCTTGCAATTCCTTTTCTGGCAAACATAAACGTCCTTGGAAGTAAGGTAAGCCATCTTTGATTGAAAAGGCAGACCCCCTTTTGATCCAATCCTGCAAGGCTGAAGAGTCCAGGAATAGTTTTACCCGTGCTTGAATGTCTTCAAGGGTTTGTAAAGTGGTTATCCCCAAGATTCTTTGTTCGGGAATTATCGGCACAGGTTCTGAGTTTGTGTCCATTTCTCCCATTCCAATTCGAGATAGCGTGTCCGCTTTGCCATTCTGACAGCCAGGACGGTAGGTGATTACAAAATCTAACTCAGCAAAGAATAAAGCCCATCGGAGCTGTCGTGAAGACTGAGCCTTGGCAGTTTTTAAATATTGTAAATTTCGGTGATCAGTGATCACGGTGATGGTATGCCTGGCGCCAAGAAGATAATGCCGCCAAGCCTTAAAGGCGGACTTAATGGCTAATAATTCCTTATCAGTGATTGCATAATTTATCTCCGGCGGCGAGAACTTTCTGGACCAAAATGCTACGGGGTGCAGTTGGTTGGTTTCGGGGTCTCTCTGAGACAGGACAGCTCCCATGGCTAAGCTGGATGCATCGCTTTCGACTATATATGGGAGATCAGGACGCGGATGTTTCAAAATAGGTGCAGACGTAAATTTAGCTTTTAATTCCTGAAAGGCCTGTTCAGCTTCCTCGGTCCATTCAAAACGTTTATTCTTCCGCAAGAGTGCAGTGATGGGTTGCACCACCCGTGGAAATTCTGGGATAAACCTGCGATAAAAATTGGCAAAACCAAGCATGCTTTGGACACCTTTCACCGAACTAGGTGATGGCCATTTGAGGATGGCATCCACTTTCCGTGACTCCATTCGGACCCCTTTAGGTGTCAGGATGAATCCAAGAAACTCAACCTCGGTGGTATGGAAAACACATTTTTCCAGCTTTGCAAACATTTTGTGCTGGCGCAATTTCTCAAGGACGGCCCTGACATGTTTTCTGTGATCAGATTCCGAAGAGGAGTACACCAGAATGTCATCGATATACACGACAACACAGACATCGATGAGTTCCCGAAGGACATCGTTCATGAAGAATTGGAAGGCAGCAGGCGCGTTGCACAACCCGAAAGGCATCACCTGGTATTCGAATAGTCCATATTTTGTACGGAAGGCTGTTTTCCATTCGTCGCCTTCTTTTACTCGTACCAGATGATAAGCCCCCCGGAGATCTAACTTGGTGTATATGCAAGCGTCCTTCACCTGGTCAAGGAGTTCAGGGATCAAAGGCAGAGGGTAACGATTTTTAACAGTTATCTGGTTCAATGCGCGGTAATCGATACAAGTTCTAAGGTCGCCTTCTTTTTTGGGCACGAAGAACAAAGCCGAGGATGCCGGAGACTTTGACGGGCGAATGAAACCATTGGCTAGGTATTGATCTAAATATTGTCTCAAATGCAGATTCTCCGGCTCAGTAAGGGCATAAACCCTGCTACAAGGGGGTTGTGCACCGGGCACCAGATCGATTTGGCAATCGTACGATCTGTGAGGAGGTAACGTGTTGGCCTGTTCCTTTTGGAAGACGTCCTGAAAGTCTTGGTATTCCGGAGGTAGTTGCATGGAGACAGAGGTTACTGATGCTAGACTGACCTTCAGATTTTCTGGGTAGCAGGTTTGTGCACACTCCGGAAAGGTTATTCTCTTCGCTCGCCAATCAATTCGAGGATTATGTGTCTCTAACCAAGGGATTCCGAGTATAACCTGAAACTGTGGAGCCTTGTTTACATCAAACACAACTGCCTCCCGATGGCCGTCCGGACCTACAAGTGTTACCTCAGCTGTGGAATGTGTTACCGGTCCCGAGGCAATTTCGGTTCCATCGACTGTGGTGATGACATCTTTGCTGGTTTTAGGACGCAGGGGGAGGTTAATCCTGGAGACCAATTCACGATCCACGTAGTTTCCTATAGCCCCACTATCGATGTATGCCTTTATTGCATGCAACCGCTTAGGCTGTTCCGGATCTACGAGGATCATTGGCACAGTGAAATGCGAGGTCTGAGAGTTCGTTTTCAAGCTCGGCAAGCGGACCCCTACGCTTGTCGGGCGGGGTCGTTTCCCGATACAGAGGTTTCATGGATTTTTTCAGCGGCTCCTACCACCTTCCTGGGCGGCCTTGCCGGGCAATCTCGTAGAAAGTGTCCAGAGGATCCACAATAAAGACATAAGTGCATTTGCCGTCTTCTTTCACGTTCCTTTTGCGTTAAAGGTCCTTTAACTCCTCCGATTTGCATTGGCTCAGAGGCTTCAGCCCCCTTGAGGTTAGCGTGGGTCTTGACTAACACCCGGGTCTCAAACTTGGACCGATCTGCTTATCTGTTTTGCAGTCTGTGATCCAATTGGACCACTAAGTCTATATATTCGGAGCACTCTTGGGGCGGATTTACAACTTGGGCCAGGACATCTTTAAGTTCTCCGCGTAGACCTCGATAAAATAACGTGATTCTTTTATCCTCTGGCCACTCAGTTTCCACAATTAGTCTATTAAAGGTTGCAATGTAGGAAAGGAGGTCTTGATTGCCCTGTCACAGAGATAGAAGTTCGTCATCTAGAGCCTGCCCCTGAGAGTGACGAGCAAATAACCTTTCCATGCTTGCTTGAAATCTTTGAAAATCACGAAGAATCGGGTTATCTTGAGTTACCAGTGGAACTGACCAATCGGCAGCACTGCCGCTGAGATATGACAATACAAAGGCTACCTTGGTCTGGTCATTAGGGAAGGCCCCAGGTCTGCACAGGAAATGCAAACGACACTGATTCATGAATACGGCGAATCGTTTGGGGTCCCCAGCAAAGCGTTCGGGTGGGGCCAGCGGCATATTTCCAGGTAGATTCATCTGCACCGGGTTACTGGAAAGCACAGGAGCGGGGTTCCCTCTGGAACCGGGTAAAGGAGTTTGTCCAGCTTGACCTTGCAAAAGCTGTCTAGCCAGGTCATCAGCTCTTTCCTTTGTTACAATCACTTCCCTCCTGAGAGCATTAGTCTCTTGACGAGTGGCGTGTTCTTCGGCCCGTAATTCCCCCAGTAGTTGGGCCAACTGGTCAGTCTCAGAAGTTTCCACAGCGCCTGGGTGGGAATTTGTAGGAAGGCTTTGCGTTCTGTAACGCTCACCTGGCTCCCACGGAGGCGCTGGTCTGGTCTGGGTTGCTGTGGCCTCTTCAAGCGTGATGCGCAGAATTCGGACCACCGATTGAACAGGACCCCCAAATCTTGCTTGTCTGGCCCGTAGGAATATCTTTCTGCAGATGAGAAAGGGGATTAACTGTCTGCTGAATAATGTGCTTGCTCCCCCCTTTCCCCCTTCGTTCTTCTCTGACTTCCTCCAAAACCCCCGGTTTAAGCTCACCTTATGGTTTGGAAGGATGAACTCTCCATCCTGCTTCTGGTGCAGGGGCGCGCGTTCGTCCAGTTACTTCACTGGTTTTCAGAATGGCGCTGGCAAATCCACTTGACTTTACTGAGCGATACGCCGTAAGTATGAAGATGCAAAAGTTCAAGTGTGAGCCTCCTTTTATGTTGTCTTTTTCTGTCCTTTATTTCAGGTGCAGAACAAAGCCGATGCGTTGAGGGGTTAAATTGCCGGGGTAAAATCAGGTGAGTTAGTGATGAAGGCGACCCCTCTAAATGTCTTTATAATTCCCCAGTAATGTCTTTTGTCCTTTCCCCATAGGGGCCGGGGTGCGGTACTTGCCAGAGATGTGGCGCCGACCCGAGATGTGGAATGGTTCACGAAGAATAGCCGGTAAGTAATATGGCTGAAAATTCGGCTTTCCTCTTGTGTTCCCTTGCTCACCTTTTGTCTCTTCTTCTCTCCCTTAGGTGCTGTGCAGAGATGTGGCGACCGGCACTGAGAGCCGCGATGGAGCCGGGCGGCGTCTCGGGAACAGGTGAGTGAAGCGCGGCGCTGCAGCGAGCAACGCGGTGCTTTTAAATGGAAGTCTTCCTTCAGGAATGCTGGCGTGAAGATTCCGGATGCAGGTAAGAAGGTTGAAATAGTTCTTGGTTTTCACCTTTCTCTTCTCTTATTCCCTTACAGGTGTTCCAGGTTCGAGGCGGGCGTGGCTGGAGTCCAGGTGCAGGAGCAGACACGTAGAGCGTTCAGCTGCTGGGATGCAGAACAATGCGAAGCACGTGTGGCTGTCCGGGCGTGGCTTAAATAGCCTTGGAAGAAGTTCCAGGTGAGTATTCTTCCACAGCCCCACCCAAGTAACAAAATAGTTCCTTCAGAAAAATAGTCCCTCCTAAGCCTCATTTGGCTTGGTTCTTCATGCAGCATGGTCTGCATCAGGTGAGTGTGCAGCATGGTCTGCTTCAGGTAAGTGCACCAAACACTTCCCCTTATGAGCCTGGCGCCTATGGCGCCAGGACTGATGTCCAACATGAGCCTGGCACCAAAGGCGCCAGGACAGAGTCCAAAGAGCCCCTATTAAGGGCCGCTGGGCTTTTACCCGGGGGCGTGATGCCTGCTCCCGGGGGTGCTGGGCCTGGCCTGGTGCTCCGGGGGTAGGCATCATGACATGTGGTCGTGGTACATAATGTTATATCATTAATGGTGCAGAAGGAAGAATTGTATATTCTCCAGCATGGGGTCTGGCATGGATTCACATGCTCATGAATATTCCCCGTCGTCAGGCTGGGAATCCTCGGTAAAGAAAAAACCAGTATCAGTTTCGTTTCTGATCTGTCTTTCGTAGTAATAACCAATCACTGGTCTCTGCGTCATACTGACCACAGCCAATGACTGCCCTCTACCTAAGCACCGCCTCTGGCAGCCATCTTCAGATTTTTACCGCACGTTCATGTGTTGGGATCCTCGTGCTATTGCTCTCGAGCGTTAGTGCTAATTTTTCGCGCTTTTTACAAAAAACTTCGATTCTTTCGGTCAAAAGAGCCTCAAGCTCCACCGATCCTACATCCGATCAACGGGGACCCGTGTCGGATTCATCTGTGCCCCTCAAGGGTGAAGATTTCATCGAGCTACACTTCGGAGGACTCCAGAAGCTTCTCAGGCCCTGTCTCGGAGATGGCCCAGGAGAAGGGAAGCTCGACGCCCGGAAAGCTGTTCAGGGTCTGCCCTGGATGCCAGCTGCAGAACGTCTTCAAGGAGGACGAACACTCTTTCTGCCTTTACTGCCTTCATGAGGACAAGACGCACGTGGAGAAGGACTGTGCGTTTTGCGGCAACATGTCGGAACGGACCATGAAGGACCGCCATCAACGTCTCGCCAACTGGCTGGAGGGTAAGAGCCCGTCTGGCGAGAAGAAGAAGAAATCCGAGCGGTCTTCTAAGACCTTTGAGGGCGCCCCGGCGACGGGGGCCCAACATAAGGCCAAGCACCGCGAGTCCGCTGGCACCGGGAGCGCCGAACGGTCGGGCTCTACGGGCGCCAGGCAGGGCGCACCCTCCCCGGCACCATCAACCACGAGCCAACGCTCTGGGTCGGGTAAGAGGAAGGCCGAGCACCCGGCGAAGCTCCTGGAGAGGCCCCGGTCGAGCTCTAAGGCAGAGGAGGAGCGTGGCAGTGCCCCCTCCCTCAAGGATAAGGCGGTGAGCGCACCTAAGGTGGTGAAGGCCTTGATCCATCCGACCAAGCCCTCTATCGAAACGGTCGCGGCGGCCCTGGCTCAGCCTGTGGTGGCTGCACCAGTGGTGGCGACCTCAGGGCCCAGAATCTCCCTGCCTCCTCGGAGGGAGTCTTCCTTTGTGCCCATCGATAGGACCCCCGTGAAACCCTCCGTGGGGAAGAAGAAGGGGGGGCAGGGCGTCGTCGTAGAGTCGGCCTCAACCTCAGAAGAGGAGCTGATCGAGGTCTTAAGCCACGGCCTAGGCGTGGAAGAAGGCCAGCCCGTCGGAATGGTCCCCGACGCAGGTGACGACGACGACATTGTCGAGGATACCGACGGGGCCCCTGCTCGCCCGTCGGATTCCCCTCTGCCAGCGCCGCAAGACAACTCGGCGGCCATTTTGTTGGCCATACAGTCCTTATGCTCCGAGATAAGGACGAGGCTACCGTTACCGACGGAGGAACCTCTCCCGTCGGGGGATCCAGAACCGGGACCTTCTGGTGTTCCCCCTACCAAGAAAAGAAGGATCCATCCACCACCTCCTTTTCAACCGTCGCGCCCCTTCCAGCCCTCCTCCCCGTCCACCCGAGGGGATGATACGGGGACTGACACGGCAGCGACGGGTACGGACGACGAGGCATACGACGAGGATTTTCCGTCGTCGCCTCCCACCAGGGCCTCTCCGCCCGACGAGATCGGATCTTTCCACTCCATGATCTCCAGGGCTTCCGAGCTTTTCCAACTCTGCCCTGAGGAGAAGAAAAAGGAAGGCTTCCTTTATCAGCGGCGCAAGGCCAAGAGGAAGACGGTCCTCGCAGTGCCTCTGTTGGACGACATTTGGGATGAGGGCCTTTCCCTCCTCAAGAACCCTTCCACGACGCCAGCTAGAAGAGACCGGTACGAGAAAAAGTACCGGGTCCCGGACACGGCCCCCCTATGCCTCCGGGCGCAGCCTACCCCGGACTCCGTCGTCTCCGCGGCAGCCAGGAAGAAAGCGGGGGGGGGTGCGGCCTCCACATCGACTTCCCCGCCGGACGGCGAGGGAAAGAAATTGGATACTATGGGGCGTAGAGTCATCTCGTCGGCAGCGACGACGATTAAAGCGGCCAACGCCTTGGCTATCGTGGCCCGCTACGACAGGGAGCTCTGGTACAAGATGGCTCCCCTGCTGGATTTTCTGCCGGACGACAAGAGGGCGGAGGCCCTTGAGATCCTGCAGGAAGGTGAGGTGGCCTCGGACCACGCCATCACCGTGGCGACGGACATCGCCGACACTGGATTCCGCCAGCTGGGCAACGGTGTTTGCCTTCGACGTCGTGGATGGCTCAAAGCTACGGACTTCCGGCAGGACGTCCAGACCAGAGTCCTGGACATGCCCTTCGACGGGAACAACCTGTTTGGGAAGACAGTGGACGATTCCCTTCAGGCCATCAAGGCGGATACTGAGACGGCCCGGGCCCTTGGAGTCCTGCAACGACGGACGCCCTTTCGGAGCGGCGGAGGCAAGGGCGCCTCCAAAGGTTCCGGCGGCGGTTTCGCTTCCTACCGTCAAGCGGCCCGCTCGTCGTCGCAAGAGGCCTACAGAGGACGAGGCAAGTCTAGCGGACCCCGCCGTCGTCGCCAAGGAGGTCAAGGCGGCAAGGCCGCGTCCAAGCAGGATTGAACTGGCCGTGGGGTCGGGCCCCCACCGAAGCACCCCGGTGGGAGGCCGGCTGGCGGGCTTCGTCAGCGTGTGGGAGTCCATCTCCACCGACCGTTGGGTGCTGGACGCCCTGGCCCGGGGCCACGCGCTCGAGTTTCAAAGAAGGTGCCCGCGCGTCCCCCCCGTGGCCAGGAAAGAACTTCACGTCCCTCAACTTCTCCTGGAGGTAAAGGCGATGCTCAGAAAGGGCGCCATCGAACTCGTCCCAAAGAGGCTTCGGGGCTCCGGAGTCTACTCGAGATACTTCCTCGTGAAGAAGAAGACGGGAGGATGGCGCCCCATCCTGGACCTGCGACGTCTGAACAAGTTCATCAAGGCGCAGAAGTTCCGGATGGTCACCCTCCAGCACGTCCTGGGTCAGCTGGAGGAAGGAGACTTCCTATCGTCGTTGGATTTGGAGGATGCCTACTTCCACATTCCCATCCTAAAGGGGCACCGCAAATTCCTCAGATTCGTGGTCCAAGGGCGTCATTACCAGTTCAAAGCCCTTCCCTTCGGACTACGGTCGGCACCCAGGGTATTCACCAAGTGCCTTGCACCGGTGGCGGCGCAGCTGCGCCGCGAGGGGATCCACGTCTACCCCTACCTGGACGACTGGCTCATCCGCGCCAAGACGAGGGAGCTCGCCGTGGTCCACACGGCAAGGACCGTCCAACTCCTCACGGACCTGGGATTCTCCGTGAACTATGCCAAATCCCACCTGGTGCCCGCGCAAGTCGCACTGTTTCTGGGAGCGAGGCTCGACACAGTGTCCCTTCTGGCCTCCCCGTCGGAGGAGAGGACCAGGACCATCTTGGGCAAGGTGCAACGGATGTTGGTGGCCGACGCGGCCAAAGTGAGGTCCATCAAGTCCCTCCTCGGGATGATGTCTTCCTGCATCTACCTCATTCCCATGTGCAGGCTCCGGATGCGCCCGTTGCAAGAATTCCTGGATGCGCGCAGGATCCAGACGACGGGCAGCTTCGAGGAAAGGATCAAGCTCGACGAGAGTTTCCGACGAGCGATACGGTGGTGGGGCACCCGCGCGCATCTGACGGCGGGCATGGACTTCCAGACCCCAGCCCACCAGGAGACTGTGACCACGGATGCCTCACTGGAAGGGTGGGGAGCGCACACCGAAAATCTGCACGCAAGGGGACTCTGGCTCCCGACGGAGAAGTCCCTACATATCAACGTCCTGGAGCTCCGTGCAGTGTTTTGGGCCCTCAGGTCCTTCCTTCCGTCCCTCAAGGGCAAGGTGGTGAGGATCTTCACCGACAACACCACCACCATGTTTTACATCAGGAAACAGGGCGGAACCAGGTCCCCAGCGCTGTCCAAGGAGGCGCAGGACCTGTGGCATTGGGCCGTCGCCCAAGGGATTTTTCTGGTGCCGTTTCATCTGGCAGGGATAAAAAACACCATCGCCGACTCACTCAGCAGGGAGCTGCGCTTGTGCCACGAGTGGGAACTACGGCAGGATCTGGTGGATCGCCTCTTCCGACGGTGGGGCACACCCCAGATCGACCTGTTCGCGACGGCGACGAACACCAAGTGCCGGAGGTTCGCCAGCAGGTTTCCCCAGACGAGGAGCATGGGCGATGCTTTCTCGTTCCCCTGGGAGGGCCTGTTCCTCTACGCGTTCCCTCCCTTGCCTCTGCTAATCCGGCTCGTCAACCAGCTCAAGAGGTCACGGTGCAGGATGATCCTCGTCGCACCTGCGTGGCCGAGGCAGATATGGTTCCCGGACCTTCTGGACTTGTCAGCGTCCCCGCCGATCAAGCTGCCGGCGGACGCGGATCTACTCTCCAGGGAAGGAGGCGCCATCCTCCACCACGACCCGAAGTCGCTGAACTTGCAGGCCTGGCTCCTGCAGCACTAGAGTTTGGAGGATACGACATACCGGCCGATTGCAGAGAGGTTCTTGCAAAGGCCAGGGCGTCCTCGACTCTTAAATGCTACGGACACAAATGGAAGAGGTTCTCTGTCTGGTGCCACGCACAGAAGATTAACCCTCTACGGATTACGGCTCCCCAAGTACTGCCGTACCTGCTGACGCTGGCCAAAGCTGGTCTGGCACATGCGTCCATCAAGATTCATCTTGCTGCGATCTCCCGATACACCAGAACCACGGGCCGGACGTCCTTGTGGTCTCATCGTCTGGTGAAAGAGTTCATGAAGGGACTGTTCAGATCGTTCCCGCCGGTGAAGGCTCCGGCCCCGGCGTGGGAGCTCAACGTGGTGCTGACCAAGCTCATGGGACCTCCGTTCGAGCCTCTGCACTCGGCCCCGTTGAAGTTTCTATCGTGGAAAACAGCTTTTCTTGTGGCCATCACCTCCGCACGACGAGTGGGAGAGATCCAGGCCCTTTCCTGCAAGGCCCCGTACTTGACTTTCCACGACACGAGGGTAGTGCTCAGGACGCACCCCTCCTTCATGCCCAAGGTACCGTCGGACTTCCATCTCAACGAACCCTTGGTGTTACCTGTGTTCTTCCCGTCGCCTTCGTCGCCGGCTGAGAGGACTTTGCACTCGCTGGATGTAGCTAGAGCGCTGAAGTTCTACGTGGACCGCACGAAGGGTTTTCGGAAGACGTCACAACTCTTTGTGAACTTTGGACCTGTCAATCAGGGGAAGGCTCTCTCGAAGGCTTCCATCTCCAGATGGCTCTCCGGCTGTATCATGTGCTGTCACCGGTTGGCAAACCGACCGCTGCCTGGCCGTCCGAGAGCCCATTCCACCAGAGCGATCGCAGCTACCACGGCGTTCCTATCTGGTGTGCCCCTGCTGGACATATGCAGGGCTGCTACGTGGAGGTCGACGCACACCTTCACGAAATTCTACTGCGTCGACCGGGATTCCAGGGAGGAGTCCAGGGTCGGCCAAGCAGTGCTGCGCAACCTGTTCGCCTGAGGTGAGCCTGGTGAGGAGGTAAGATGCTTAATGTTGAGTTGATGTGATGCTTAATGTTGAGCCTTTGCCACCTCCCGTGGTTGTGCATGTGTGTACTGCTATGTATTCTTTATTCATGAGCATGTGAATCCATGCCAGACCCCATGCTGGAGAAGGAACAAGTTACTTACCTGTAACTGTTGTTCTCCAGCATGGGTCTGGCATGGATTCACATGCGAACCCTCCCGCCTACCCCTCTGCGGCTCTTCACTTGGTCATACTGCCACTTCACGTGCTTCCAAATCTGAAGATGGCTGCCAGAGGCGGTGCTTAGGTAGAGGGCAGTCATTGGCTGTGGTCAGTATGACGCAGAGACCAGTGATTGGTTATTACTACGAAAGACAGATCAGAAACGAAACTGATACTGGTTTTTTCTTTACCGAGGATTCCCAGCCTGACGACGGGGAATATTCATGAGCATGTGAATCCATGCCAGACCCATGCTGGAGAACAACAGTTACAGGTAAGTAACTTGTTCCATCCTGCTGTTGAGGAGTTACATTTCCTGAAAGCATTCAGTTGTGGTAAAAATCATCCTGACAAAGACAATTTGTGTTACCTTGTGGAGAAGATTATTTTGAGGTTCATTCTTATGCGAAGAGGGGAAAGAACAACATATTTTTAAGCATTTGATTTTTCTATGGTCCAGTGGAGGTTACAAATAACTGTGTTAGAACTTTGTTACCAACCAGGACTTTCCTTTGAACGTTGGAACAAAAACCCTGGTGGAATCTGGGGAAGGGGATTTCACCCAGATCATAAACCAGGACTGTGGTCATATTGTAGGTTCAATTGTGATGTTGTTTTGTTGTATTTAACTGCCATGCATTTCCTTATCAATTTTTTATTGAATATATAAGTGTGAGGGATTGATATTCTTTGTTAGAATGTTTTCGTTAGTTACTATAGGCAGGAAAACCCTTGTTAGGGTAGAGACAGTGAGGTGTTTATCCCACCCTTTTCATTTAATAAAACAGTGAATTTTGAAAACTCTTTACGTCGTCAGCCTCACATTTCTGACCCCTCACAAGACATTGTGAAAATAAAATCGGCTAACAAGGACAAAACAACTCTTTCCTGATACAGTCAGCCACAAACTGACTGCAACATGGGTAGGAACTACATAATTCTTGAAGATGGCAGAAGATGAAACATGGAGAAGGTAGCACTGTATGAAAAGGCAAAGGAACCAAACAATATGGTATTTGAACTGTCAGGATGGCCACCGTAATCAACAGCTAAGACTGACTCAAATATAAATTGTATCAGGGTTTATTTTAGGATGGTGCACAGGTTAGAAGCAAAAAAACAAATGGTCCTGGACATAAGGTAAATTATATGTCTCTCTCTCTCAAGTTCCTGCTCTGACGCCCTCCTTTAGTCAGTGTTGTGAAAGCATCATGAAGTACGACACAGACAACAGACTTCAAGTTAAACAAAAGATGTTTATTTTACTGAAATGTCAGAATGGTTGAAGGCTTTACTTGACCTATACTTTGGTAGGCTTTCCCTATCCAAATGAAACTAAGGAACATCTGTGTGAAAGAGTTCAACTTGAAAGTCTGTATGGTCCAAAACCTATCCTTGCCCTCACAACTATAGTAAACCAATGTGTAGGGATGTCAAACCAAAAGAAACAGTGTTTAACTCAACGTTCTGAGCTTCTTCCAGCTCACAGCTTTCTCCCAGCTCCCCTTCCCCAAGCATCAGAAAGTTCCATGAAAGAAAAAGTCTCAAAGGTTACCTTCTCCAGTTCAAGGCAATATAGTTTGTGACAAATCCTTGAGGTTCCCTTCCCCAAGTAGTATAATCCAAAACGACAAGGGTCTCAGGACTCTGTTCCCAAGACGACTAGTATAGTTCAAAAGCATTGCAGTGATTGTGCTGAGCTTGTCTCATGATGTCTTTAGCTTTCAACATTTAGGATTCTCTGGTTTAGGCACAGTTGTCAAACCACACAGTCCACTCATCAAAGGTCGCGCAACCAGGATCCCTGGACTCTCGCTGGGGCTTGTTTCTGGGTGTCCTTAGCTTTCACTATACAGGGTCCTCTGGTCTAGGCGCAATTGTCAGACCACACGGTCCACCCATCACAGATCACGCAACCAGGGTCCCTGGACTTCTCAGCCCCACACACAAGTTCCTTGGCGCTTGCTACTGTGCGCCAAGTCACCCACAATGGACTCCGCTGTGCTGGCCTCCTGGCTGTTGTGTGCAATCTTATATTTCTTTGTCTTCTCCTTGTTTGCCTCGTGATCCTGCCACCATGTATCACACCCCCTTCGCCAAGCTGTTGCCTTGCCACACTGCATTCACTCATTAAAGTTCACTGTTCAGGCTTTCTTTGGCCTTTAGTGTAGTCAACTGTAAGGTTAAATGTAATTCGGTGTCCAACATAGCTTTTCCATGATTTAAGTTTCAGTTCACAGTTCAAAAGTGTTCCTATGTTGCTTATTTGTTTCAATGGGAAGTTTCCCTGCAATGAGGTATTAAGTAGGCATTAGTTTTATTCCGGGTTGAAAGTTTCATATAGGTTGGTATTCAGTATACCAGAGTTTCTTGCAATGTTAAGTTTCCATGTAGTTTGGTATTCAGTACACCTTGGTTTCTTACAATGTTAAGTTTCCATGTAGCTTGGTATTCAGTATTCCTTGGTTTCTTGCAATGTTAAGTTTTCATGGTCCTGTTCGGAGCTCTGCGGTGCTTACGTGTCCCTTTGACACTCACTGGCGGTCTGATCCTCTTGCCTGTGGTTCATTTCGGAGCTCCCTGTTGTCTGCATGTCCCTCTGACACTCAACAGCAGCCTGCTCCTGCTTCCGCCGTCTTCTGCTGCTGTCTCTGTTCCACTTCTGAGGTGGGGAACACCGCCAATACGAGCCCTGCTGCTTCCTCACGGACGTGGACAGCATCCTCTGCACTTCGGGTCTGCCGTGTCCTAGTCTGGCATCCAGTCCCACAACGGCTGCTGCCACGAAGAGCGGGTTCCCTGCTTCTCCTGCAACATGCTCCTGTTAGGCATTCCTTCACGCACTCACACACATCCCAGAACACCGCTAGCATTGCCACAACATCACCCCCCTGTTCGCACACCAATCCCAGGGTACGAGACTCACATGCGTTGGTTGCCCCGCAGAACCGTTTACGGCGTGCCAGGTGCAATATACAGACCCGATTGCATCCCTTTTTACACTGGCAGTTGCCATGGAGATCACACGCCAGAAGGATTGGCAGAACGCTTCTGCATCGCTCAGCTGCTCCTCCCAGCTCACGTGACTCACTGCGTCCATCACGTGGTAGCAGAGCACGTCACGTGACTAGGAAGCGCCTGATACGCGAAGCAGTCTTCGCTTCACAGCTGTATTCTGGACCCTGTTTGGCGTTACGTTTTGTTTTGCTTCGTTTGATTGCCTTGACCTCGGATTACTCACCTGGACTTCTTCTGATTACCCTTCTGCTCTTCTGATTGGAACTGTTGACTCGTTGCCGATTTCTGGACCGTCCTCCACTCTGCATTTGGAATTTCCCTTGGACACTAGTGTTTGTGAATCCACTACGTTCTTGTATCCTGGGAGTTACGCTACGCAACCAAGCCTTCCGCACAGGTGGGCTAGCCTACATTCACGTGTGGCAGTGGTCACTGCAGGACTTGGGGCTGCCACTCACCTGAGTCTCGAACCAACCCCCACTCATAGGTTTCCTGCGTCCCGACCCACTGGATAGGTAAGACCCTTCAGAGTTGTTATTCACTGCATTGCTGTCATTGCCTGGTACTTAATATCATTTCTTCTATCATTTCTTCTACAGCTGGGGTTCTCGAGCTTCCGTGGATCCAGGCAGCGACATCTCCCACCTGTGGCCCCAAAGGTCGCACAGGGAGTACTTTTGAGTTTCCCTGTGCGTCACTTGAGGACAGAGGTATCTACGTTCTACACGACTCTCAAGTCAGAACAGCTCCTTGTAAGGTCTTCTCTGGCTTCTCTGCTGGGCTCTCTGCAGGCTTCTCTGGAGAATTCTCTGCGGGATTCTTCTTTCTGCCTCTTGCCTCTCATTGTATGTACCTGCAGCCTTCTCACAGGCCGCAGGTGTGCTTGGTCAATTGAATCTGCCTGACCATAGTTAGGCAGACATGCCTGACATTCCCAGTGTTTGGGATGCAGCTTCCTCGTCTCAGTACCTAAGTGGTGAAGGGAGTTAATCTTCCATACTCTCAGTTTCCCCTTCTTCATCTCGGTACTGTTAGGTGTTATGTGTGGAATAATGAGGGCAACTGGCTTGTAGCAGCCCATAAAAGTTGGGGGAGGGATAGATTGTCTGTCACTAGGGAAAAGGGAATACCATGTCTTGCCTAAGGGCATCCCTCTCCCAATGTTCAAGGACCCTCCACCCAGGTGATCCACGCTCGCTTCTCCACCCGCAGGGCCAGGATCCAAAAGTGATGGCCTTTCCCCGACCACCTGCATAGAGGATCAAAGGGGAGTAGGAGTGAGAATACCCTCAGGTTTCTCACAGGGTACACTTTCTAAAATGTCTTGGTGCAGGTTTGTTTGGGGATGCCGTGAATCCACTAAAAAGTCTTTCCCTACAGTGTCCACAAATCATGGGGAATCTACCCGGTTCACGGGGTAGGTCCTGGACGTGAGGTGCCCACTGGCACAATCGTTAGTTTGGGGTGTGGCCTTTCTAGGTCTACTGATCTGGACAGAGCACGGTCTCCATGGTTGCAGAGCGTGGGTAGGTGGTTGGGTGACAGGCCCAACCACAGAGTTTCTGTTTTTTAGTGTTTATGTTTTGTCAATTTCAGTGGTGTTTTTCCAGCGTTTTCACAAAATTTTAAAATCTGGCTATACCAGTGTTTATAAAAAATGTGTGGAAAGTAAAGGAGCGCAACATTGTTTTTCAAGTATATATGAAAAACATGTGTTTATTAACTAACATGCATACTTCTTGGAATAGAAATATCATGGGATAGACAATGTTCTCAATGGACAGACTATTGAGGGAACAGTCTCTCAAAAGGGGTAGCTAACCTGCTTCTGCTGAGAAAGTCGGCAACAGGTGTCAGTGAGACACTGCCCCTGGAAAGGATGTAGTCAATTTTGTGTATAGAATGATGCCCTTTATCAATATCTATGGCCTGTGTGACAAAAGCCATGCTGGGAGCCCTACTCTGCATATTTGTTGACATCAGTGTGAAATCACAGAAAACGATATTACAGGAAATGACATGAGGCTATGATACTTGATGGTATCATGGAGCAACATTACAATAAAGTTTCATAAGTAAACCAATAAGCAAACAGAATTTGTGATGAGCAATATATGCTATGTTGTGTTGATTTATACCGTGCACCGCTGCCATTTTTATGGTCTCCATGCGCTCTATGAATGGTCACTGTTATTATTTATGGAGCAATAGAATGAGTGGGATATTTTGTTTCTAGAGTACAATGTGGACAGAATCAGTTGGAAGGACTTCTACTTTTCACGATAAATCACAGTGCGATTAAATTATTTGCCCAAGAACACACACTTCGTTTAAGTGGTGATGAGGGATTTGCGCCCAGTCTGAAACAGAATTTTGAAGTTGTTTTTGTCTTTCAAGAATACTCTATACACAAATCATAATAAACCGCTCCGACAAACATATACACCCTTGTAGAAATATGTTAAGCAAAAATAGGATAATTGTAGCTTTCATTTCCCAATCTTGAAAAGAAACATGAATGCATCTGAATGCAAAGCAGTGCAAGACTAAATAATTACTTCTGAGTTTTGCAAATGTACTTTCAAGACTTCGGTGCAACAAAATATGTTGATGAGGTCACCAGGTTTAGTCATTGTTCAACACCAGCATTCAAGTTGTGACTAGGGAGGGTTGGCTGAGCTTCAATGCGCTGGAGTAGGAAGATCTTCAAAAGTGTAACAATAGTGTGCAATAATGTGCTTTGTCGCCAACTCCTTAAGACACCCACCTTCCTCTCCAATGTTGCTTGCCTTATCTCAACATATGTCCGGGAGCAGAATAAAAGAGCCTTAAAGCATGAATGCAGATACTGCAAATACAATGTTACATTGTTTTTATTTGTAAAAAGAAAAAAGTATTTGTCAGTGGTCCAGGGCTATTTACTGGAATTGTGGCAAATGTCAGTACCATTTTTATTTTTGGGGCCAAGTGAATGCGTGGTCGCAAAAATGGCTAGATGTTGGCAGGGGCGTAGGAGACACATAAAATCTGGGGGGGACAGGGGACACCTTGGGGACTTTGCTTTTTTAATTTATTTATTGTGTTTTATTCAAAGAACTCGACTTTTCACAACATTAAAATTAAAATAGCAGTACATATTAAATTACAAATATCACTGTATAAAACAAGAGAAAAGAAGAAAAGAAAACAGAAGAAAATTAAAGGATGCAGCAGCAAAGAACATGTCTTTATATGTTGCATTTCTGGATTTGTCGTCTGACTATGAGCTCATGGTAAGAGGGAGGAAATAACAATTACTTCCAGTGGGCCACAGCTAGGAAGTCAGCTCGTTAAGAGGCAGATCACCTGTAAGTGGATTCCTGCCAAATAAAGCAGTTGCAGCCTTTCTACCAACTGCAAGTTGCTACTTTTTTTGTGTGGGGCAAGGAAACATGTGTGTCTCTTGGAATCGAAGGAGGGGGGTTTCAAAGAAAGAGGAAATCTTGCTTGTACCTCTGAGTAAGCCCTGTTATTGGAGTAGAGGGACCAGGTGTGTGATGTTGCTGCTTTGACAGTCCTCCAGGGGTTGGGGGGTACAGCAAACAAGGAGGATGAGCGATCGCAAGCCCACCCCCTTATAAGCACTCCCCAGGTCCGCGGCTGGATGGGTCGGACCCGGGGGATGCCTAGTAGGTGGGGTGTATGTCGACCCAAGGGAGTGGTCAGAGGGGCAGCCCGCTATGTGGGCTGCCCCTCTAGTGCTCCTGTGAGGGCCGGGCCAGCCTCTCACGATGAGTCTGGTCCCTCTTATTCCATCTCATGCTGGCTTTAGAGCCGAGCCTTTCTTTGCCTTTGTTATTCTGAATGCAGAGCTGGACTCTGTTCCTTTCTCGTTTAACATTTGCTGCAAAGCCTGATCTATTTGATTCTCTCATATGTTACTAGGACGGCAGAGCATGGGTCCTCTGCCCTGTTACACTATTCAAAGAGCCCCTCTGGCCTTTCTTTGCCCCTCCCTTATCTCACTGCTTGCTTGCTTAATACATACCTCCTTGCTTGAACACTCAACATTCTCCCTAACACAGCAATGGCAGATGCAGTCAGTCTTAACTGCTATTTGTTCCGTGTCTTGAATTGGCCTCTTATTTCCACTTTACTGTCTGCCGGGGAAAGGCATTTGCCAGTCACTGCCATAATGGTTCTACCTGGCCATAAGAGGGCAACAGCTAGCCAATATTGGAAGAACATGGGCATATTATGCCAGAGGCGGACAACTGCCTTCCTAACGCCTACAAAAGAGACACAACTGTTGCCTTTGTTTCTAACAGTAATTCAGTGGATGAAAAAACGCGAGAACACACATATTGCTTATACATGAAGGGGATGATGTCACACTTGGTTAAGACATTTTGATCACACCAGGAGCTAATTTCCAGCTGCAACTAAGCGATTACCTTTAAGACTTCTGGCTTTAAATAATGTTAGTATCACCTGGAAAGCAAAGCGGTTGCTCAACAGGGTTCCTGGAGCACGAGGGGTACCCTACTCGTGGGCATTGATGATTGGGGGGCATTCTTTGTGTTGTTTGGATCCTGGCCCTTACCGCCATGATGGGGGGAAGGGCCTATTACTTTTGGTCGTACATACCCTTTGAGGGTGGGCAGACATTAGGGGTGTCACGGTATTCGTTTTATGACGGTACGATAACCTTCTTGCCAAATGACGGTATATCATGGTTATCGCGGTATAGCAGGTGGAGTTAACTGATCTTAACAAATATTTTCTAAAAGGTCATAAATTGACAGATGTATCATCACAAACAAAACCAGGCACCCAGGGCCAGAATTGGGCTTTTCAACATGCTTTCCACTGAAATGCCTTGCTTCCACCAAACACAAACACACGTGTGGAGAGGAGGGGGTGGGGTGGAGGCCTGCTGCAACTGGCAAAGCAAACTGAATAGCTTTTCTTAAGTGGTCATTTAGGCTTTTTGCTTCCCCACTGGCTACTGGTGAAGATGAACATGTTGCCATCTTGATAACCTGCATGCCACAGATCAATGGAGGTTGATGGTAGTATACGCTTGTGCACGCTTGTGCACACGCGCACGCACTTTCTCTTTACGTTACAGCCTTTAGTTTACTTGCGGGCCAAAAGGTGTTCAGTAATCACTGACATGTTACCCTTTGGTATGGCAGCAGGGAATACCCACAGAGATGAGTGAATTTCGCAGTGTGACTTATTATATGTAAATTCAATGATAGAACCAGGGAAATCCCCCATTGCCATATGTTTAGAGAACATTATCCATTATAAATATATAAACCCCAAAGCCTCCACCCCAAAGTATACCCTTTTCCTTCTTGGCACTGTATCTATTCTTCCTA
The DNA here is from genome assembly GCF_040938575.1 of Ambystoma mexicanum. NCBI lineage: Eukaryota > Metazoa > Chordata > Amphibia > Caudata > Ambystomatidae > Ambystoma > Ambystoma mexicanum. The sequence continues at coordinate 1,369,448,206 of NC_090923.1, forward strand.
TTGCTAACATATTGATTTTGTGTAAGGCACGTGTGGTTTATGGAATGGCATTAAAAACTGCTCCAACTGAAACTACTTGGCAGACGGCACATCCAACAGTGCAAAACCAAGACTGCGCAGCAATTGCTTACTGCAGCCTTTCCAAATCAGATTGAAAAGCACACTTAACGGTATGAACGGTATAACGGTATAAACAATGTGACGGTTATTATTGTTCAATTAAGCGGTTCACGGTATCTTTAACGGTATACCGTTATACCGTTACATCCCTAGCAGACATTGCCTTCTGCTTTAGCCCACTAACAGCTCTGCTTTGCAACTTTATCACATATAGCTGTCAGGTGGCATGTAACTCAATGCTACTAATGTTATCAGCCTCGGAAGTCTGGAATCCTTTGCCGCATCAATTAGGGTATAGGCTTGCCACCTGAGACTTACCCATGTCTGAGTCAGCATCTGTCACCCTGTGGGGAAGACACACAGAAAGAGCAGTGCACGGTGACCTTGTGGGTTTTCACACTTCTTCCTCGGGGTGGGCACATTTCACTCTGCAGAGAAAGTGGCACATTCTGGGCAACATTCTCCCACTTTGACAATGTCACACAAAGAGCTAAATTGGCCATTTGAAATACCTCTGTTGACTTATTATTGCGCAATCCACACTGATGGGTTTAAGCACCTGTTTAATGTGAGAAGGCAATTAAGGGCATTTGCCAACGCACTCAAGAAGCACAGGACACGCTCTTACCAGCGACATGCCATGCTCACTCCTTCTGATCACGAATTGCCATTTATCTGGGGTCATGTTAAATGTATTTATTTATTTATTTATTACATGTGTAGCATCACGCAAAACCAACAAGCATTAAGGCACAAAGTAAACTGCATTGAGTGGACCACTTCCATTGGCGCAAGTTTTTACTTTTCAGCCACAAAATGGAAGATTTTAGCGTAAAAGGCAGATGAAATCACATTGCTTTTCCACTCTTGAAGAGTGTAAATACCTCACGCAATAAGCGATTGCTGGCGGAATTGACAATGGCTTCCTCTGGACTCCGCCCGCTTTTACCAGGTTTAATTTCCAAGGAGATGCCAGAGGAATCCCTTTCCTTATTTCCAGCATGAGAATCCATGCTGGCAGTAAGGCCACATTTGTCTGGTGGAGTGGGAAATACAGGGGGTCCTGGTGTGTCCACTCGGCTCCCGAACTCCAGCCAGAAAATGCACGAAAATCCGTCCAATTAGAAAAAGCGACAGTAATAGTGTTTTCCACCACTTTTTCTGAACCAATTGACCTGGAAAATGCTGTGTTGCATCGGAAGCTGAATTCATTCACTCCGCATATTATCCCACCGGAAGATTAAGCCAGGTGTTGTGGGTAATATATTCTGGGGCAATTTGCGCAAGTCAGACCGCTGTGGATTCCCACGGGTGTCCTCTTTTCGGAAATACATGAGGTTCCCTGTTTTCCCTGGTGGCTTCGACACCATAGGCCCAAATCTGTATGTTGTCCACATGAGCAAAATTTGCTCTGATGAAAGGCTTGGGGTTACCAGTGGGTTAGCCTTTTCCCTTTGCGCCCGGGTAGATGAACCCACACATGTGAGGTACCGTTTTCGTTGGGACACCTGTGGGAACGCAGGATGGTAGGACATGTGTTGTTGGTGGCATGTTTCGGTGGGTGTCCAGAGTGAAATGTCTGATTGTGTTTTTTCCACCAAATTTCAGAGACATTTCCCTCTGCCGACCCACCGAAACACGCCGCCAACAACAGATGTCCTACCTTCCCGAGTTCCCACAGGTGTCCTGACGAAAACGGTACGTCATATGTCTGGGTGCACCTTCCGGGGCGCAAAGGTAAAAGGCTAACCCACTGATAACCCCAATCTAGCAATCTGCCCCCAGGGAGGGCTACATAAGATGCCCCAATCTATTTGGGGTGGGGGTAGAGGGCCACCCCCTTTCCACTAATAACATCCATGGTGGTTCCGTGGCCCCCCCACATCCACCACAAACAAGTTATAATTTGTTTTATTTTTGTTTTGCCCCTTTCCTAGGGGCAGATGGACACATGTGTGTGGCCATCTGCCCCGGGGGGGGGCAAAATGTACTGCCCCAGGCTTGGGGGCTGGATCTACCAATATTTGCAGTGGCCTCTCCCCCTCCCAAATGGATGGGGGGCATCTCATGTACCCCTTCCTAGGGGCAGAAATCTGCCCCAGGGAGGGCTACATAATGTGCCCCCATCCACTCACGGTGGGGGGAGAGGGCCACCCCCACTTTCAAACACAAAAACATCCTGGTGCTCTAGTGGGCCCCACCGGGACGCCCAACCCCACCCAAAACAAGTTATAACAATTTTGTTTATTTGTTTTTCCCCTTCTCTAGGGGCAAATAGGCACATGTGTGTGGTCATCTGCCCCCAGGGGGGGTCAACACGTACTGCCCCAATCTTGGGATGGTGGTTGTGTCAATATTTACAGTGGCCTCTCCCCCTACCCCAAATGGATGGGGGGCATCTCATGTACCCCTTCCTAGGGGCAGCAATCTGCCCCAGGGAGGGCTACATAAGGTGCCCCCATCCACAAAGGATGGGGGGAGAGGGCCACCCCCTTTCAAACACAAAAACTCCTGGTTGTGTAGTGTGTCTCCCCGGTCCCCCCACCCCCACCCAAGACAAGTTATAATATATTTTTTGTTTTGCCCCTTCCCTAGGTGCAGATGAGCACATGTGTGTGGCCATCTGCCCCTGGCGGGGCAAAACATACTGCCCCAGGCCTGGTGGGGTGGCTCTGCCAATATTTGCAGTGGCCTCTCCCCCCCACCACAAATGGATGGGGGCATCTCATGTACCACTTCCTAGGGGCAGAAATCTGCCCCCGGGGAGGGCTACATAAGGTGCCCTATCCACTTAGGGTGGGGGGAGAGAGCCCAACCGCACCCACCCCCACCCAAAACTACGTTAAAAAAAAAATATATATTTCTTGTTGTTTGCCCCCTTCCCTGGGGGCAGATGATCACCCATTTGCCCCCAGGGTATTGCCCCCATGCTTTGGGGGTCGGGGGGAGGGGGCTGCTTACATAGTAAGCAGCCTCCTTCCCCCACTTCAAAAACAGATCCCTGCACAATACACCAAACATATTCTGGGGGGGCTAAAAGATAGTACACCCCCCCACTTACAATTGTGGGGGGGATTTGTCCCCCATGTCCCCCCCATGTCCTACGCCCATGGATGTTGGCTACAATTTCTCAAAACCGCCCCTGTCCACTGACAAATATGTTATGTCCCCCAAAAAAGGACAGAGATTTTGCAGTGCCCGTCTTATTCTAACACTACATATAGCCACAAAGGCAGCCTGGGGGCGCACATTTTTATGCTTCAAAATCTATGTTGCATCCTTGTTTAGTTGAAAAAATAAGTATTAGCCACAAGTCGGGGGCTATTTTGAGGAAATGTGGCAAATGTTGGGATACATTTATTTGAGGGTCTGAGTGAATTCATGGTCACAAAAAAGGCTCAAAATGTGCTCAAATTGTTCAAACTTGCACCTGCCCACTGACAAATACTTTATTTTACAAAAAACAATGTAACATAATTTGTTGTGTCTGCGCAAGTCTGGGGGCACAAATAGAGATAGCAATAAATACATGTTAAACCATTGTAAATATAAATATTTGTCATACCAAGAAAGTTATGGTGGGTTTAAAAAGGTTTGAAAAACACCCTTTCAGTTGAAATGTGAAAGTAGGAAATCCAATTTGCATAACCACAATGCCTTGCTGTTGTGGCTCAGATCTGGAGGTGACCTTCCAGCGATGGCTACTAGGTGGTGTTGTGGAATGTGTGACTTGGCTCAAATGGACTTTCCTATATATATATATATATATATATATATATATATATATATATATATATATATATATATATATATATATATTAATTATATGGCCTGCGGTAGAGGCCGGGTAGTTATGATTAAGTTGCCCAACCCATAAGAAGAGCACTTTTTGGGCGGCTTACTACTTTGCCCACCTCTGGACTAATCCTCACCAAACTTTGCAAAAAAAAGTATATGGACCCTTTGTATTTGTATTTGTATTTGTATTTGTTTTATTTGTAACGCGCACCATCAGGCCGGGAGGCAACAGGGCGCAACTTATGCAAGGTTACATACAGAGCATATATACATACATAATTTACACAGAGCATATATACATACATAATTTACACAGAGCGTGTATATAGTTACATAGTTTTTAGCAAAGGATCATCAACGAATATATCAATATACATAATTTACAGAGCAGCAAGTGTTTAACATGTGACATAAAGGACAAAAGTGTACAACAGGCAGGATCAGTGGGACAATGCTAGTAAGGCTGTGGTGTACAGGGCCTGCCTCAGTGCTGATTGAAGAGTCATGATTTCGTTTTGGACTTGAATGAGTTAAAGGAATCTTCAGATCTAATGGTGATAGGGAGGGCATTCTATAGTTTGGAGGCAAGGACAGGGAAGCTTGTGCCACCCGCTTTTTGGAGTTTGAACCTGGGGATCGAAAGACAGTGGGTCTGGGCAGTTCTCTGAGGTCGGGTGGGCGCATGTCGGGATAGCCGACTGCAGAGGTACGGGGGGCCTTGTTAGCCAGGCATTTGTGCGTGAGGGCAAGTGTTTTCAGTGAGATTCTCTGCTTGACGGGTAACAACTGTAGATTGGTTCAGGGTTCAGAGATGTGGTGGTTTCGAGGGATGTTTAAGGCAGCCCTGATAGCGTTTTTCTGGGTGATTTGTAATTTATTTAGGTTCTCTTGGCTAGTTCCTAAGTAGAGGGCGCTACCATAGTCAATTTTAGACACAATGAGGTCTCTGGCAAGTGTGACACTATTTGGGGTAGTCAAGAACGGCCTGCAGGCTGCAATGAGTTTACAGGTGTATGCAGAGGCTGGTCTGAATTCATTAGTTTGACGAGATAGTGATAGAGTGGCGTCAAGGTAGAAGCCTAAGGTTTTTGTGTCTTTCGAGACCTTCTGATGTATTCTGCAAAGGTTGGTCAGGTTTCATCAAGGGAATGGGGCAAAGTTATAGCGAGTCCCAAAATGTGTGGTTTTCCTCATAAGCGCAATGGAAATAGATTTTTGCTCACGCCTACAGCCCAAAACGCGGGGCGGATTTTCACCAAATTTGTGGCAGGAGCGCCAGCTTGGTCCTGAAAGTGTGCTTTGTAAATTTGGTGTAAATCGGTCCAGCAGTTTTTTTTATACGGCCAAAAAGTAGGTCAACAAAAATGAGTGATATCTGAGTTTGTCCCTCGGATTCACTTCCCTATTCGCTCCACGGACAGGTCTCCAATTGGTCCAAGGGCCGTCGTAATGTCTGCGGATATTGGACACGCCCACTGATTGGATTGTGGAAGGCGTGAGGTGCATCATATTTTTGGAAACGGCCGCCATGTTGGATCTGCTGACAGCACGCTGGGGAAAAAGTTTGGCAAACACATTTTGGGTTATTTGATGGCTGAAATAGATCCTGGAAAGGGTGGGGGAGTGGAATATAGATTATATGAGGCTGTTTTTCTAGGAGAAAAAGGTGGGCGTGGGTGCTGTCCGCTCCGCGGACACCGCAATAGTCTGCAGACAGTGCTGTGAACAAGCAGCTCGGAAAATACATTTGAGATTATTTGATGGATGAAAGAGGGCATAGAAAGGGTATGGGAATAGAATGAAGATGATATGGAGCTGTTTTATAGATGAAAATAGGGTTTGCGGATGCCGCTGAGTCGACCGTAAACTTCGAAGTCCGTGAACACCAAATCAATGGCTGGCAGTTCAGGGCGAGTTTTGTTATTTGCAGGTGTATTGTATGTACTTTGTATATGGTTTAATTATATTGGGGTGGTTGTGGCCAGTGGTCAGATTCTTGGGGGCATTGCCATAGGCCATGGCCGCAAGAATCTGGCCACTGGCCACAACCATTATAGTAATATGTGTATAGTAATCATAGGTACTGTAGGGGGAGTAGAAAGTATGTGGTTTCTATGATTGTAGTAGAATTGAGGATAGTGGTTATGGGATATGTATTTGTTTACAGTTGGTACGGTTACTTAGTTGTTTAAAGTAGTCAATCCGGAATCTGTGGTTCGTTTCCTGTGAGAAAAGAACGGTATAATTTCATAAGCAGGATAGTTGAAAAGGTTTAATAGCATACCATTTTACATATACATTTATTTTTTCTGACCCTAATACACAGTACATTCTATGTACTATGTTTGGTACAACATTTGTGTATGGTACACTGTTGTTGGATTGACTTGAATAATCATTGGGTCATTAAGAAAAAATATCCATATAGGATTAAAAAAATAACTACTACAATTATGTCAGTGTAAGTGTGATAGTATGTTTGTGTGAAGCATGTTGTCATTAAGGGAATGTTTAAAGTAGTTAGATACCGGTTGGTGTATTCTAACTACATTAGAATTTAGAAGAAGTTTTGTGGTAACAAGAACTGTGATGCCGTATTTCAAGTGTATTGCAATGAAGGGTATTTCTTAAGTAGTTAGATACCTGTTGGCGTATTCTACGGGAGTAGTTTATTACCTGTAACTCCATTTCTCCAGCTTTGGTATCTTTCATCGATTCACATGCTGTGAATATTCCCTGTCGTCAGGCTGGGAGTCCCTGGTTACTTTTATTTCAATACCTTTCCTAAGGAAAAACTTCAGACACCTTGAGTGTCCTACCCACATCGTTTTAGGTGCTTTTGGACCCTACCAATAGGACGTCCCCTCATATTTTAACCACTCTTGCTGGAGGAATAACACATAACAGAGAGTTGTTTGCCTGGAGGGGAAGGCTGGAGGAGCGTGTGAATCTATGAAAGATAACAACGCTGGAGAAATGGAGTTACATGTAAGAAACTACTTCCTTCTCCAACATTGGATCTTTCATAGATGTTATAGCAGTATACATGACAGGAGGAGAGAGACAGGCAAACATACATCACACCCCTGAACCTATGCCAGTGCAAGAAGCATATATACGCAACAGTAACCCTGGAAGCTGTGGGGCTTAACTTACTGGAACAGCCGTTGAAGGACGGCCCATCCCAATTTCACGTCCTCCGCGTGATGCTGCTGTAGGCAGTAGTGCCTTGTAAAGTTGTGAGGCACTGCCCACGTTGCTGCCTGACTAATGTCTTTGATGGGCATGCCAGAACCACAGGGCTACGGAGGCTGCTGCGGCCCTTGTGGAATGTGCCCTGACAGTAGTCTGCAGTGGCCTGTTTTCCTTTGCGTGACAGAAGGAGATAGTAGAGGATATCCACCTTGCAATACCCTGCTTCGTTTAGTTTAGTTTATTTGCTTATCTAGCACGCTGAACACTGAGGAATCTAGGCGCTTAACTTGGTGGACAAACATTGTTACAGTCATAGCATTAGATTACATGAACACGCAGTGTTCTAACATATATACAAAAATATATAGATATGGATGCAGCTAATTAATTTATAGGTATAGCTGATTGGTTCAGGAATTGTCAGAAAAATAACAGTCAAAGGCAGTCAGCTATATACAATATGGCTAATATATGGCGAGTTAATCATTAGGGGATCAATGAAAAGAGCCACGATTTGACTGTGTATCGGAAGGCCGGAAAGGAAGGTTCATCTCTTAGAGCGGTGGGCAGAGCGTTCCATGTTTGTCTGCCAATACTGTGAAGCTGGAGCCACCTGAGTTTTACAGCTTAAACTTGGGGATGTTGAGGCAGTGGGTATAGTTAGTTCTGGCTGGTCTGGTGGAAATTGTTCTGGAGAATTTATCAGCCAGGTATTTAGGGGCCGTGTTGGAAAGACATTTATGCGTGATCATAAGTGTTCTGAAGGTAATTCTATCTTGTATGGGTAGCCATTTGGTGTTGCGTCTAGCGTGAGAAATGTGGTCTGTCTGTGGTATGTTCAATGCCACTCGGAGGGCGTTCTTTTGCAGTACTTGGAGCATGGGGAGGTTTTGTTTGCTAGTGCCTAAATAGAGGGTGTTGCAATAGTCCAGTTTAGAGAGTATAAGAGCTCTGGCCAACGTGATGCAGCTGGTGGTAGATAGCTTTACCCTTGTTTGAAGGTCTGAAAGCGATAAGGATCTGTCTTGCTGCTCTGAAATATTTGGTCCGTTCCAGGTAATATTTCAAAGCCCTTTTGACATCCAGGGAGTGTAATGCTCTCTTCGCTAGAGTGGTGGCGTTTTTGGAGAAGGTAGGCAACGTGATAGTTGCGTTTTTGTGGAACTCAGATGGCACTTTTGGAATAAAGTGGGGACCGGTGGAGAGGATCACTTTGTCCCTTGCAAACCTGAGGTATGGAGGGTTCACCACCAATACCTGTAGCTCTGAGACCCGTCTGTGGGATGTAATAGTGACCAGGAAAGCCAACTTCCAAGTCACAAACTTGATGTGAGCTGAAGAGAGAGGTTCAAAGGAGGGCTTCATGAGGCCAGCTAGGACCAGGTTTAGACTCCACACTGGTGGTATCCTTTTCTTTGAGGGAAAGGAGCGAAACAGTCCCTTTAAAAAATGTTTGAGCAGTCTGTCGTTGTAGAGGCGTGGTTTCCTTCTCTTTCTGGTGAACCTGGAAATTGCTGACAGGTGTACTTTTATGGAGAAGATAGTGAGACCTTGCTCTGCTAGCTTTAGCCGGTATGGAAGGACCTGCTGAGTTTGTAAAGCCAGTGGTTGCAGGTTGGACTGTTGTGAACACCATGTGCAAAACCTTTCTCCACTTTTGGTTGTACGAGCTGTTAGTGGAAGGGGCCCTAGCTGCCGCATTATGTGCTGACATTCTTCCGGGATGTCTAGGTGGCCAAATTCGGAGTGATCTGGAGCCACGCTGTCAGTTTAAGGGAGCATGGGTCGTAATGTAGGATTGCACCATTGCTCTGCGACAGGAGATTGGCCTGGGCTCCCAGGTGGATTGAGTTGTCCGGCGATAGCTGGAGGAGGTCCAAGAGCCAAGTTTGTCTGGGCCAGTATGGTGCCACTAAAATAATCTTTCAAGGGTATCTCTGGATATTCTGGATTGTTCTCCTGATCAACGGTATGTTGTGAAATGCGTATGCGAAGACGTTGGTCCAAGGGAATGAGAACGCATCCCCCTGCAAGCTTGGGTGCGAGAGCCTGACTGCAATATTTTTGGCACTGTTTGTTGGATATTGTGGCGAAGAGGGCCAGCGGAGGCTGACCCCATGCTGCAAAGATTCTGTTGATTTGGCTGCTGTGAAGCTGCCATTCGTGGGATTGTGCCGTGTCCCTGCTCGGGCTGTCTGCGCTCTGGTTGTGTATCTGCAGCAGGTGGAACGCTTGTAGAATGATGTTGTTGTGAATGGCCAGTTTCAGATTGATTGAGCCTCTTGAGACAGGGCGCTTGACCTGGTTCATCCCTGTTTGCGGAGGTAAAACATTGTGGTGGTATTGTCAGTGAGGACTCGCACTATTGTGTTTTGAATTAATGGAAGGAAGGATTTCAGGGCCCAATGGACCGCCCACAACTCCAGGATATTAATGTGTAGGGATGATTCGTTGGGAGTCCATAGGCCTTTGATTTGGTGTTAGCCAAGGTGGGCACCCATCCTGTCAAGGAGGCATTGGTCACCGGCTTGAACTGGTGGGTCAGCTCGAGCAGTGGCATCCTCCCTGAGATGTTGTTGCATGTCACCCACCATTGCAGTGAGCACGAGAGCGCAGGTGTAGTGGTGATCTTGTCTCCCCAAGAACCTTGGGTTTGGGACAATCTGGCTGCCAGACACTGTTGTGCCGGTCGCATGCGCAGCTTGCAATGGGGTATTAAGATTATGCAAGATGACATGGTTCTGAGCAGCGCCATGTATTGGTGCATTGGGAGCTGTTTGTTTGGGATGAATGAGCATGCCAGCGACATTAACCTGTGAATCCTGTCAGTTGAGGGTTTGACCAGGCTTTGTGCCGTGGAGAATTGTGCTCCCAGGAACACCAAGGTTTTGGATGCTCTGATGCAGGATTTTGTGTAGTTGAATGTAAATCCTAACTGTTGGAGTAGAGTCTCTGTTTGCGCAAGTGAGATCGATGTGTCATGGCATGTTGTGGCCCTGACCAACCAATCATCTAGCTAGGGATAGAGACCGCGTTCTTGTTTTCTGAAGAATGCTGCCACTGGAGCTAGGCATTTAATGAAAGGCCTGGGGACTCATTTGAGGCTGAAAGGGAGGATTCGTAATTGGTAATGCCTCTCCCCAACCTTGAATGTGAGGTACTATTGGTGCCTGCAGTGTATTGGAATGTGAACGTAGGTGTCTTTAAGTCTAACGCTGCCAGATGTTTGTCATACTGAACCGCTTTTATGAAGTCTTATAGCAGGACAATTTTGAATTTTCGTTACTTGATGTTTTTGTTTAACTTTCTTAAATCCAGGATGGGATGCCACTTTCCATTCAGCTTCTTTACCACAAAGTACCTTGAGTATACCCCTCTTCCCACCAAGTGTGGAGGAACCTTTTCTATAGCTCTTTTGGCTAACATTTGACGCACCTCTTGTTCAACGATCCGTGGATGCAGATGGGACACTGTTACGGGAGGTATAGGTTTTTGTTTGCGCTTGAACTCTAACAGATGGCCGTTATGGATGACATATAGCACCCATCTGTCTTTGGTTATTGATCCCCAACCTGTCGGCATAAAGCGCCACATTTCCTCCCACTTGTGCGTCCTTGGGGCAGTCATTGTTGAGATTTTTTCTACCTACCCTTTTGGGAGGTGGCAGAGCCACATTAACGTTGCGGATGGCGATAGTCTCTGGAGTCTTTAGTTGAAGATGATCTGGTTTGGCCTGAGGCCCGCCGAAAGGGACAAAAAGACTTTCTGCATTGTAAGGAAGTCAGTGACCGCGCGGTATTGGAATCCGCCTTCATGGCCTTAAGGGCCTCGTTGATTTTGTCACCGAAGACGTTTTCGCACTCGGATAGCATATCCACAACCTTATATTGCACCTCCTGCCCAAAGTCTGTACAGCGTAGCCAGACCTGCCTTCGTAGGATAACTCCATTACCAATTTGTTTAAACCCCATTTCCGTGAGGTCCACAGCGATATTGATGCTATGGTTAGAGACTTATTCGCCCTCGAGTGCAATTGTAATGGCTTGCTTTCATTGTTGTTTGGGTGACTGCTCCAGGATGGGAGCTAGCCAGTGCCACATTTCGCGGTCATATCGGGCTACTATGGCTAGGGTGTTGGCTGCTTTAACCATCGATGGTGAGTACCTTTTTGCAGAAAACATCGATTTTTCTCTCTTCCTCTTCTGGGGGTGTGGTGCATTTCTGTGACGAGCGTGCCTTGAGAGTAGCAGCCGCTGACACTACGGACTCGGGGGGGGGGGGGGTGCTGAGAAGTGAGGCACTTAGGGGTCATGTTTGGCGATTTAAACTTCTTGTCCAGCCTACCTTTGACTGCAGGCTCTGTGAAAGGGTGCTTCAGGATTCGTATCCCCTCCTGCCAAACATGGGCCGGATTGGGTATAGCGAACATGGCTTTCCGGCGTTTCCCCATGTAATCGAAAAGAAAGCACTCTTTCTTTTCCTCCACCGCTGTTAAAGCAAATTCTTGACACGCTTTTGAAACCATGGCGTAGAAAGACCCAAAGTCGTCTGACGGAGAGGGCTCTGCCAGACTACCTTGCGCCTCCGCTTGGTCTGCATCGTCTGTATCCTAGGTATCATCCTGGCATGGAGAGTAAGTTGTGGTGGTGGAGGACTACCCCTACCTGGACCTGGCGGTTTAGGGGGAGATTGAGACCTCTGCATTGAGCCTGGCCGTTTGGTGTGGTCCTGGCCACGGGACGTGTGCCCCTGACCTTTCTGTTGAGCAGGTTGGGCTTGCTGTATTGATATGATATGATCTGATATGATAAGATATGATATGATATGTCATTTATAACGTGTCGAAAACAAGTGTTTATAGGCGTGACAAGACAAGGGAGGGAAGACAGAGGGAGGACAAGACAAACTATCTGACTAGGCCTTGTGTCATTCAGATCGTGCAAGTGCGAGAGCGAGAAGTGCAAGGGGAAAGGAAGGGGAAGTGCAAGGGAGAGGTGAGGGGACAACAGGGGAGCAATAGTCTTCAGTAAGTGCAGCCAGGTCAGCGCGGCTCTGGGTAGTGCAAGGAGAACAAGGGACTGTAGGATTACAGTTACAGCCCCTAAGTGTGTGGTAGGCCCAGAGGCAGTGCAAGGGTGACTGATGAAGCAAGAGCCTGGTACCCAGTGAGTCTCTGAGGGTAGCCAAGCAACCAGTCCGTACAGCAGACAGGTAAGTTAGCAGGGGAGGGAGAGAGGGAGAGAGAGAGAAAGCAGAGGAGAAGAGGAACATTTTGAGCTGCTTCTGGAACTTCAGGTGGTCCGGCTCAAGTTTCAGAGGGTCAGGGAGAGAGATCCACCCCCCCACTCTCTGCCTGGAGAAGCGTCTAACCCTTAGAGAGTTGGAGGTAGCTGAGCGAACGGCTCGAGAAGGAAGGTATTTTGGAAGAGAGTGTTGGATATAGTGCTTAGCCTGGCCCCAGAAATCCTTGTGGACAATGCAAAGGTTTTGAACTTGATCCTTGCAGCAACTGGGAGCAAGTGGAGACATTTCAGTGCTGGAGAGATACAGTACATGGGCTTGAGGCCAAGGATAAGTCTTGCAGTCCTGTTCTAGATTAGTTGCAGACGGATGGAGAGTAGAGGATGGCAGATTGAGAAAGAGGCTGTTGCAGTAGTCTGGCCTAGAGAGAACCGGGGCTCTGGAGACAGTGAGCTTCTGGGGGAAAGTGAGAAAGGGAAAAGTCCCTTGCCCTATGGTATCATTTGGCTGGCACTCTGGGTGTTGCAGGAGGGAAACCGAGTGGTCCACTGGCTTGTTCTGAGAATGGGACTGGATTGCTATACATTATTCGTTGTGTCTGAATCTGTGACCACTGGAAAATCATCCCTTGGAGGCTCAAAATCTGATGTGATTCCGTGTTGCAGAATTTCGTCAGGCATGATATCTGTATAGTTTATGGGTGATACTCCTATGGGGGGTTCCCTTGGTTCTGTAAGGTCCTCTTTTGAGGTCCTAAGGTTTCCTTTAGGACAGGAGGCTAAGGATAGGCCTTCTCCTTTCAGCTGCGTGATAGGCAGAATAGGATTGTCTGTGGTTGAAACCACGGGAAGAACTTTTGACAGGTAGGGGTCTACTGCTTTGGAGCACCCCGCTGGTGTTTTCTTGCTGCTTGGTGAGTGTTTTTCGTCAAGGAGCGGGCTGTCGGCAATTTGTGTCCAGGCGAGGACTTGTGCCTCTATCTGGGTGAATGGGACTCCGACGATGAGCTGTGTTTTTTCTTCGTTGACCAAAGAGGTTTTCATGGAGGGCTTGCCCTTATTTTTATCTTTCACTGGCGAGGTTGCCCTCGCTGACAAGCGTGAAGCTGACGCTGCGTCAGTAGTGCGCCCTTCCTGGGTGAGACGTGGACAATGTTGTAGTGTCGGCAACCCAGTTTTGGGCATCACCGCTGGGTGTGACCTCACTGATTGGGTCATCGATGGTTTCTCCGACGACTGGGGACTGCTTATTCACAGACAGAGGGCCCTCGTGGCCTACCAGTTTCTTTTGGGAGGGAGCCCGCATGACCCTGGCTTGTCGCTGATTTTGCCTCACCTTGGGTAGAGTTTTCTGCTTTTTCACAGGTCACTCTTCTGACCTGGATTCATGGCTGGACGGCGACCGTTTTCCAGAGGGAGTGGTAGCCCTCCCACTCCTTGAAGAGTCCGCCTCCGACGCAGGGTAAGACCCCTCGTTCAGCCAACAGATTAGGCAACGCTTTCTGTCTTTGAGGGTTTTTTGGGAGAAACCCTGAGAGATCTCAAAGTGCTCCAACGAGTAATCTGGATACAGGCAGTATATGCACTCTAGATGTCTGTTCCCTTTGTAGATGTTTTTAGGCCGCACATCCCACAGGCTCTAAAAAATGATTTTTTAGACACTGTGATTTCCATGTTCATTGCCAATGCCGTTGAAGGGTCGTCATATCTGGTGTTTGTTTTGTTGAAAGATTACATTATTTTTTCGAGGATGAAAAAGATTTCTCTCTGGAGAGAAGAACAGGAGGATTCCTATCAGCAAAGAAGATGGTTAAAATTTGCGGGGAAGCAGCTCAGGCGGTCCTATACACTCAACGTACTATTGGTAGGAACCAAAAGCACCCACAATGATGTGGATAGGACACTCAAGGTGTCAGAGGTTTTTACTTAGGAAAGGTATTAAAATATAGGTGACCAGGGATTCCCAGCCTTACGACGGGGACTATTTACAGCATGTGAATCTATGAAAGATCCAATGCTGGAGAACTATCTTGACTTTTAAAAGTACTATTGTAGTATTATGGATGTAGTTAGATACCTGTTGGCATATTCAAACTGTTTATTGTGCAACAGTTTAGTGAGTAAAATTGGGTTAAAGTAATATTAAGTAGGCATTTGTTAGATTTACTGGTAACCTATGCTTTGGAGTAATGGAGGTGTTGTTACATTCAAACCAACCACTTCTTTTTTTGACATATGCAGTATAGTGCCCTGAAGTGTTTTTGTCACCAGTGTGGTATACTATACCTACTGTTGTGAAGGTTTTCTTGCCAAGAGATACTTGGCCATGTGTGACGCTAGTAATCTTACAGTTATTTTTGGTACCATCTGCATTGTACCTAATAAGCATTAGTATCACATATTGACTATGTGGATTGATTTGCATACTGGAACGATTGACTGAATTGCAAAAATGGCATAACATGCCATGATTTGCGTTCTGCAGAAGCTGTTGAAATTAAAGAGATTCACAATTTGGTATGGATACATATACAAATTGTTCATTGGGGATGTGCTCTTGTGAAACATGCAAATACAACAGATGCCCACCAACTCGTGGAACTCTCCCGTCCCTCGCACACCCAGATTGTGTAGAATAACTACAAATAGATTTGTAAAGGTTACCATTTTTTTATATATATAAATACTGTGTTTTTTAAATAAACAAAATTATATGTACAGAATAAATCAAAGATTCAGATTTCATAGTACATTTGAATTCAAATCCATCAATTGTCATACAGTTTTGTACTCAATAGGTTAATAGGAAACAAATTCATAAATCAAGTAATTCTACTGTCATATGATGATAAAAATGAATTCCTTGTGGTTAGCTCTATGCATTTTAGGACTTTGTTCTCTTCATCAGGAGCATTTTATTTAATTTGATCAGTATTTATCTTCATACTGGTATGTATCTACAAGAATTCAAAAATAACAATCAGTTGTCTTATCTTGATACATCATTTTCACTGTATAATTCTGCACTGTCATAATTATTAATATATATTCACCTGGATGGTATTCCTGTGTTTGTTCCTGTTGAAGAACGGGATAAATGTTCTACTCTTAAGTTTGATAAAGATTCACTGGTGCCTATGGCTGTAGCCACTGTGTCAACTTTAAAACTAAAGTGAAAAGTGTCTGTGTCTACAATCGGATTAGGATGTAGGCTTAATGACTTCATAAAAATCACATAATATTAGAATTGTAAAGAAAAGTGGATCTACCTGTAGATCGACGTCGTAAGTACACAAGAGATGGCTGTAGTATTTTTGTGGTTTTGTTCCCATAAGGCTCGTCCACAGTCAATGTTGATCCCTGTGCTCTATGACTATCTTCCAATATCTAATGTCTTATATCAACACTGCTTCTCAGGCGTATGGCATCCCTATGGTCACTAGGATCTAGGAAAAATGGAATGATAACATTCCTTTAGTTCTAAGCGTAACATGTAATGTCAATTATATGCTTACTACTCAAAGGTCCTTGGTTCAGCAATAATGAAACCAGTTTCCTAGGATTTTAACTCACCTGTGGAGACTGTAAGATTTCCCCCACATGTTTTTCGCCAGTGGCGAATTGCAGCAAATCCAAAATGGCGTGTTTTTGTTGATATGCGTCATCACTTACTAATGTGATGATGTCATATGTTTAAATGCATCATTGTAGTGACGCCGACTATTCTAATGGTTCCGTTTTTGCCGTGGAACCTGTATTAATCTTTGTTGGTCTACTCATTCCTTCTTAAGTTAAGTTCTTGAACAACTAATAAACCAGCTAGCATATTATCACTACAACGGAGTTCAGATAATCTTTTCAGTAGACTATAAAATAGTCTATATGTTAAGAGAACACGTTTATGTTAGAAATGGGGGGAAAAAGCCTATTCTAGATGCTGTTAAACGTGTTACAAACACTTTATGAAACTGAATAGTATTCATCTATCCCTTGGTAGAAGTGAAAGGGAATGAGATTCCAAATACTGGGCATGTTCGATTAAAATAGGGCATAAAGGAAATTAGATATCAAATTTTGAGCGTATTAGGTGGCATGGGTTAATATGCAAATTCCAAGTATGATTGAAACTAACTGTTCAACCCATCCAAGTGATTACACATTATTATGCTCACAATATATTGCTCCTCATTCCTAATGTTCAGTATCTTTTCTGTTTGCAGTGGTATACATAGAATCATGAACCCCACCTGATGTATATCTGTACTAACGTCATATTGGGTATTACAGAATCCGATTTTTAATAATGCAAACTTTGTAATCCATCTCTTCTCAACCCCATGTATGGTCATCACTAGCTATCATACTAAAGTATCGTGTTCATTTGTGATTTAATGACAGTCCACTTACATTATTTGAATGTGATCCATACTTCAGTCATTAGCTACCACCTTACAATATTATATTGTTTAATCACACCAATTGTTATGATGTGATCCCCACTTAATGACATGGCCATTGGGTTAGTTGCTTGGTGAGTATATACCGCTATGTTTATAAAAAGCAATTCAAACTAAAGTCCTCATGTCATGATCTCGGCTTCCAAAAGGTCACGGTTTTCCCAACTCCCTTGGAAGCAGATCCATAACCCAGGTTCCGAGTGCCAACCAGTCCCAATTGGGACGTTTTGGACCCAGTCCTGGCGCCAGTGGCACCAGGCTCATAAATATGCCCAGTCCCAGCGCTGGAAGCGCCGGGCTCATAATGCTTGGGTGGACTTACCTGCAGCAGACCATGCTGCTTACTTGCCTGCCAGTTGAGCCTCTGATCCTCTTCTGTTTGGAACTACTTTTCCTGTTGGGTGGGGCAGGAGCCACTCCCTAGATTCAGAACACTGGAACTCTTCTGGAAAGCAGGAACTCTTTTCTTACCTAGGCGTGGCTGTGGAAGGAGACACCTAAGCACTACAGGAGGCTATTTAAACCACACCCAATGGATGAATCTTGCTTTGCGTTATTCTGCATCCTCTGCAGCAGAACGCTCATCGTGTCTTCTGCATCTGATCCTGGGCCTAAGGAAAAAGGCTTACCATCCTGAATCCAGTCTTCAGCAACACCTATAAAGACAAGAAAGAACAGGTTAGCATTACGGTCTTCAGTGACAGCTCTTCACTTACCTGGTCCATCGGCTGTCACCAACGCCTCGCGCTGCATTCCGGCATCTGAAAGACAAAGGCTTACCTACTCTTCGCACGCTCCGGAGGCCTTCGGCGCTGCATCCCGCATCTGAAAGACAAAACAAGGTGCGTTTAAAGACATTGGGGAACTTTAATACTCACGTGCCATTACTCCTTTCCACATCTAACCCAGTGGGTATTCCGGCACCCTGCAGCCGCTCCGAACTTGTACCTGCAAAATAAAAAGACAGTTAGAGCGCATCGTGAAGCAGGCAACAAGCGCTTACTTACATGCTTCCAGGCGCTTCTATTCATCACACGGGCTCCATCTTCAACTCACTTCAGCCCGTCATCCGCCATCGCCGGAACCCTGCAAAACAAGAAACATCATTACTAAAGACTTTAAAGACATTAGAATTACTCGAAACTTACCGTTCGTGCAGTAAACGACGGACAGCAGTCCTCTGAAGTCAAGAGGCCTGCTCCCCTTATCCAGTGAAGAAACTGGTTACAGCACCCTGCCCCGAGGCAGATGGAGAGCACAGCGTTCACTTACCTAAGGTGAGAGCGTTAACCTTTGGGGTTCTACAGGAGAAGAGAAAGGGAAGAAGAGAGAGACATTCAATAACCCAGTTCCTTAATCCCATATTTTCTATCTGCAGACATCTTACCCTTCGAGTCAGACATACAGTGCACAGAGGTCCAGCCCAAAGAGCCAGCCGTGTGTTACACATCACCTTTGAAGATACGGTATACGCCCAGTCAAGACCGGCGCCTCTACGGGAATCAGGTGAGCGTTACACCTCATTCATGCCATCTGGGGTCATGCTGTTCAGAGTTTCTATCCAGTAACATTGCCTTTGGTCCAGGCGTTTCGCGTGGTTCCCTCCTCGAGGAGCCCTTTTAACCACTTCCAGAATTATTACTTTCAGTCGTGCCACAGTATGTTTTTTTCATTAAAATGGCGAGCTATCAGTGATTTGCTGTTGTTTGTTCTCTTGTGTTCATTCCATCTTTCTTTAGCCTTTCTTGTAGTTTGGCCTACATAATAGATGCCACAAGGGCATCTTAGTCCATAGATTGATTTTGAGTCGCTGGTGGAGAAATCCCTTAATTTGATTTTATTACCCTTCATTGGGTGCCGCACATATACTCCTTTCATTATGTTGTTGCAATTGCAAAAGTTTAGGGATGGGGTAAGTGCCTGTTTTCTTTGTACTCAACACTGTTTGTTTTTCTTTCACGGGTCTTTCTGCCTTGACCAATTGGTCTTTTAGATTCCATCCTCTTTTATAAGCAATTATTGGAGGTTTTGGGAATAGCTGTTGCAGTTGTGGGTCCAATTATATCCAACGCCAGTTCGTCACCTGGTGACTCTGTCCAGAGTATCTTAATGTGTATAAAAATGGAGTTTCTTTAGATTTTATTTTTGGTACTAGTAGCTCCGTCATTTCCAATCATGTAGTTTTCATTCTTGCTTCGTCAATCACCACTTTCGGGTAGCCTCTTTCCAAGTATTTTTCGGTCAATATATCATTTTCTTGTGTTAATGTATCTTCTGATGATATTACTCTCTTTAGGTGAATGAATTGACTATATGGTATGTACTGAGTTATTCACGTCAGTTGGTTTATATCAGATGGATGTTATTATCTCTGTGCCTCCTATTTCAAATTCCACACCCAAAAAATGCAGTTTTGGAGTTCCCACTTCCAGAGTGAAGACAATTCTCTCATGGACTGAATTGATATAAGCTAAAAATGCATCCAGACTACTTCTGTTGCCTCTCCATAGTACAAAAACATTGTCTATGTACCTCTTCCAAGAAAATATGTTTGTCTTCCATTTCTCATTGTTCAATATAGACGTACTCTGTATATGAGACATGAATAAATTGGCGTAGGCCGGGGCCATTGAAGACCCCCATGGAGGTGCCTGAAGCCTGCAGATAGAATTGCGTCTTGTAACTGAAGTAATTGTTGACCAGAATTATTTTGCTGAGTTGTTTGTTGGCTGAACAATCCTAATAGGGTCCATTCCAAAGCTTCAAGTCCATCTTGATGTGGAATAGATGTGCAAACAGAAAAGAAACTGGAACATTAGGAATGATAAGCAATATATTGCAAGCATAATAATATGTGATGACTTGGATGGGTTGAACAGTTAGTTTCAATCATACTTGGAATTTGCCTATTAACCCATGCCACCTAATACGCTCAAAATTTCCTTTATGCCCAGTATTTGGAATCTAATTCCCTTTCAACTTCTACCAAGGGATAGATGAATACTATTCAGTTTCATAAAGTGTTTGTAAGACATTTAACAGTATGTAGAATAGGCTTTTTCTCCCCAATTTCTAACAAATAAACTTGTTCTCTTAACATACAGACTATTATATGGTCTACCGAAAAGATTATCTGAAATCAGCTGTAGTGACAATATTCTAGCTGGTTTATTAGTTGTTAAAGAACTTCACTTAAGAAGGAATGAGTACACCAACAAAGATTAATACAGGTTCCACGGCAAAAACAGAACCATTAGAATAGTCAGCCTCACTACAATGACGCATGTAAACATATGATGTCATCATGTTAGTATGTGATGACACGTATCAACAAAAAAACGCCATTTTGGATTTGCCACGATTCGGCACCAGCGAAAAACTTGTGGGGAAAATCTTATACTCTCAACAGGTGTCATGATTCCTGCCCCTCATGTCCCCAGCCCTCCAAGATGTCAGGCTGGAGCCAGGCCACGATCACCGACATGGCCCTCAAGGGCCTCTCCATCCCTCCAAAGACCT
This sequence comes from Ambystoma mexicanum, assembly GCF_040938575.1. Classification (NCBI taxonomy): domain Eukaryota; kingdom Metazoa; phylum Chordata; class Amphibia; order Caudata; family Ambystomatidae; genus Ambystoma; species Ambystoma mexicanum. Next base: position 1,369,468,535 of record NC_090923.1, read on the forward strand.
ACTTGGAGTCAGACTTGGCGCTTGTGGCACCAGACTCACTCACTCCCATAGGATAACATTGGGGATTGGACTTGTAGTGCTTTGATGGGGACAAGATGGATGCCCCCACATATTTCGTTTCCCAGAACTGCATGTGCAGTCTAGTCTTTTGGGTGTGGTTCAGCCCAGAGACACCTGGGATACCCAGAGACTATTTAAGCCACGCCCAGGCTGAGAAACATGCTTTGTGTTTTCTGCACCTGCAGCGTGACAATCACCGTGTTCGGATCGGTCTCCAGTAGGCCTGCATCTTTCTTCTGCGCTCAGCTCCTGCAAGAACAAGAACACCGTTCGGAACAGCCTTACCTTGCGGCGCTTCTGCCCATCATTCATCGCTTCTTCTGTTCTGCGGGCATCTTCGGCGGTGTCATTCCCATCCCGGCACGCCGCTTCCTAAGGAAAATGGAAAAGAACAGAAAAAAGCATTAGTAAGCATTCAGCAAATCTTTGCTTATTTTTAAAGACTGTACGAGCTTCAAACGCTTACCTGAATCCCAGCCGCTCTGGGGGAACTCTGTCTCCGGAACTTCTCATCCATCTGCAAGAGGGAAAAGACACTCCAGGTTAGCGTGGAAACATCTAGAGGCGCCGCATACTGCGCTACTCACCGCATTTCTTCTTCATAACCGACATCCACGCTGAAAACATCACAGCACCTAAAAGACACAGAAAAAGAACTCAGTTCAATACAAATATGAAAGGGTTGCATCGCGCATCGTGCTCTCACTCACCTTCAGCGCTACTCATCTCAGCAGCACGTCGCCATCCCCGGACGCCAGCCATCATCTAAGGAAGGAAAGGAACAAAGTTAGAGAACTGTTCAAAAGACTCATTATACTTACCTGTCGGACTCTCGCCAGTGAAGTAACTAGGCAGCAACGAGCCTGCATCAATCAACGTGCCCCTGTGCTGAAAGCAGGATGGAGAGCACACTTTCCATGAAAACAAGGTGAGTTGTGGATCGAAGGGAAGGGTTGGACCCCGGGGAAGAAGAGGTTCCAGCACACAGAGACAATAGGGAGTTAAACTCTACCAATCCTGTGTTTCAGGCCCAGTCTCCAGTTGAGTAGACTCCAGGGAAGGGTTTGAGGTCGTAAGAGGTCAGAACAGGCTGAGTGACGTCCCTGTGGATACCAGGTGAGCGTTACAACAGGTGAGCTAAAAACCTAGGAAACTGGGCTCATTATTGCTAAACCAAGGACCTTAGAATACTAAGCATCTAGTTGACATTACACGTTAAGTTTAGACCTAAAGGAATGCTATCATTCTGTTTTTCCTAGATCCTAGTGACCGTAGGCCATTTTGATTTGACGGGTTCCACTAGGACTGCGTTCTTTATTATTTGATGGTTGAGACTACTCCCCTCTTAGTTATAGGGCAAAGTCAAAGTTTCTCCAACCCCAGAATTTTCAAAAAAGGTTTTACAAATTGTACCCATTGTGTCAGTGTCATACTTGTGATACCATGCCTCCCATACAGTACGCACATGTCTTTTTAAAAGAATGAAAAGTGCTATTGTGCAGGCAATTCTTTTAACTTCTGCAAGTTTGTCAAAGTGAATGTTGACAAACTGAATGTTGTAGTCATGTGGATATGTTTGGAAGCCAAAAACTGTACCAATTGCTCCAATAACTAAACCTTGCTCTACATCAAGGTTACAGTTTAGACTTACTCTGCTGTTTAGGCACAAAGTTAATATCTTCTCCAATTCAGCTGTGTTGGAGATAGATTTTTCTAAGGTATTTAGTCATGTGGTTGCTTGTTGACACATAGGCAGTGTCATGCTGTGCACTTCTAGTTTATCTTTGGAGCTGATATGCAGTATGATTTGCATTTCTTTTTTTAACATTGTCTCATTGAATTGACTATAGCTTGCAAGGGTTGGCATTAAGGACATGCATTTTAAATATAGCTAAGTAAATTTTTCCATGACATCAGGAGCAGATGTGTTTCGCCCATAAAGCTCATGGATTAGTCTCGTCTTTAAGATGGGTTTTGCATATTTTGTAAGCAGAACAGTTCTAATGCTTTTTAAAATGTTAGCATAGGTGAGGTCTGCAGACTGAAGCATGTTTTGAGTTAGCTCTCTGTACTGAAAATGTAGCCAGAGATTTACATATCCAATGATGCCGAGTGTGTTGTGGCATTGTTTGTGTCCTAATGTTTTGAAAATAGGTTGACCTTTCACTGGTCTTAACTGCAGGAGGTCTCCGAAAACAATAACAGGTTTTCCTCCAAATAGTTTTTTGTAGTCGGTTTTTAGGACTTCTTACATTCTGAGGTGAATTAGAGCCAAAATTAGGTTGGAAACCATGCATGCCTCATCTATTAGGAGCACTTTCATTGGTTTCAGAATTCTGCGTACTTCAATAGCAGCCTCTGTTGATAATTTGTAGTATTCTAATTTATTTTGGTTTTCTACTGGAAGGAGGAGTAGTCGATTTAAAATTACACCTCCTATGTTGTAGGCAGATAAACCTCTGGGGGCTGTTACAACAGTCGAAAGGTTGGTGTTTGTTAAGGTTTGTAGAAATGTGCTGATTATTTCAATTAAGAACACGTATCGGGTGGAAAGCGGGGTGCGCATGCGCTGTGTGTCCGTAGAACAGGCGCCGTGTCCGGGAACTAATTAAAAGCGTGTAATGCGAAACCGGACATGTCTGGACATCGCGCCTGTCTGGAGCCACCTCCATTTTGAGTGCAGACACCCCAGATAGTCGTACTGTCCCCGGAGTCATAGTTGAAGTTTTAAAAAAAATCACACAACAATATACAACACATTTATAATATAACAAAATACATTTATTTATGAAAGGGATAGGGTACCGGAATGGTAAACATAAATTGGAGGATTAGGAATTTCTGTACAATAATGATCAGGGGAGGAAGGGAGTGAGGTTTCATCAAAGCGTCTTTGATTTATATGTTCAGAATTTGATGGGGGTGATTGCTGGGGACAAGGGGAACAGGTGCAAGAAGGACAGTGATAGGGCACATTTTTAATGACACGATTTTTCATATATTGTAAAAGTTCTTTAAAATCATAACTCAGTTCATCCAATTTTGTAGACAAGTTCATGATTTGATTATGTATAGTTGGGGACAAGGCTTGTTATGATTCTTGGGATTGTGTATAATTAAACTAGGGTGTGGTTTCTTCATGAAAATTATGTACTATAAGAAAAGAAATATATTATTTTAGTGAGGTCTGTACAAATTACAATATTTGTTTATTATTAAAAGATGTAGTGTATACCATTAGAGATGTTATTGTCACAAAGTTCTTCTTTTGGGAAGTTCTCGTCTAACCACACAAGTATGTTTGCCATTTCTGTCAAAATGAAAAAATGTTGCTTTTTCTTTATAATACACGTTTATATAATAAATGCTAATAATAAAGAAAGAAATACAGTGTACTTACTGTTTACGTGAGATATTGTTTTAGAATAAGTGATTGGAGTATGCCAGTTTCTATGAACAGTTGTATTGAAGTAATAATAAGGGGTGTACACTTATGATTTATGCTTGGTGCATTCCATCATATTGTGTGTTATAAATAACAAATAATATGACCTTTTTCGAGTAATCATTTGTACAAAAAGGTATATTTGGGTGCAGTAAATATAAGTAACATTGCTTTATGTATATGTGTTTGTTGGTTGATGGGTAGAAAATGTTCTGTTCTCCTCTGTGCTTCTGGGCTTGGTGAATGCTACCTTCTGTCCGCAGACATTCATATTGTCCACTGACTCTACGGCTGCTACATTGGGGGTGAGTATAATATAAGGAACTTGTAGCAGATTATGGGTGCACTGGTAAAAACCTCAGTGAAAGGCACTTTATTCTGCTCTTGATAAGAGAGACATGACACGATTCTGGAAACTGGTTAGTCCGGAAGTGTTAGGTGGTGAGAGGACACAGTAATGTTGTATTCCAGGAGCTATATGGAAGAGACATTTCGCCAAACTATATGCTGCCCCAGAAAGAATGCCTACATTGGCTAAAAGCATTGTTCAAGCCCCACCTATCCCTGTTGAGGTATTGTATATCTCTAGGGAAGCAGTTCCCCGTAGACATTTACAGGGATGAACTCTCCATTTGGTCCCCGATTCTGATCAGAGTTTCTAACGTTGCTATATGCTCACAGGCAATGCCTAGAACATGGAGGGAGGCAACAATAGTCCCGGTGTATACAAAAAGAGGAAGAGAGCTACCTGATAATTATCGCCCAATTTTATTGCTAGACTGTGTTGGGAAGATATTTGGTAAAGTCCTTCAAGTGAAATTACAAAACTGGGTGGATGAGAGTGGGATTATTAGTGATGCCTTGGCTGGGTTCCAGGCTTGTAGGGGTACTCTGGACCACTGTTTCCTACTTTAAAAAAACAATAATTCAGAAATATACTAGACTGCTCAAAGTAAAACTATAACCCATTTTTCTAAACCTTAAAACTGCTTTCGACTCAGTCCCAAGAGAAGCCCTGTGGCAAGTTCTGGAGAGGAGAAACGATTGAATTGCATTTGTCGATGCAATCAAATTACTACATGTGGAGACAAAGGCTTTGGTTTGTTACGGACTGGGGGGGGCAATCTGAATCCTTTGCTGTCCAGAAGGGGGTTCACCAAGGATGCGTTCTGGCACTGCTCCTCTTTTTGATATTCATCCAGGAGATAGTGGATGCAATAGATTTGGGTGCTATGAACGCACCTAGAATTGCAACCAAGAGATTGACAACTCTCTTCTTTGCTGACGATGCAGTAATTCTCTGCACGTCGACAAAGGGGCTAGAAACTTCCCTTGGCATCTTTGTGGGGTAATGCAGGGAGCTCAGGCTTGAAGTGAATGCTGGTAATATATAAATTATGGGTTTTAATCCCCCATTACCAAGCCTAGTCATATAGATATAGAGGTTAAGGGCTCAGAATTGGAGCAGGTAAAGTTCTTCAATTAATTGGGTGTTAGGTTAAATGAAACTGGGGGCTGGTTGGACATCTCCTAAAAGCTAAAATTACCCCAAGTAAATATGGTGGGGGTATTCATTCCTTTTTTACCAGTCATGGTAGCAGGGCAATCTGGCCAGCATTGGAACTATTCAAAAACAAACTTTACCAGTAGCTTTATATGGTTCAGAGATTTGGGGCTATTCTAACATAACATCATTACCTCCAATTGAGAACATCTTTCTGAAGAAGCTATTGCTTCTTCCAGAAAATGCACCTATCTCATTGTTCCAAATGGACCTTCATGTGTGGCCTATAGCAGACCGGATTGCCCTCAAACCTGTACTATATTGGGTAAGAGTATGGTCTGCCCCCAGTTTAGCTCCCTACAGGGATGCCCTGAGAAACCCTTTAGAGTTGGAAGGGGCAAAGAGGTGTAGTTAGATACTTAATGTGAAGGATTTGCTATGTAGGTTGAATGCTAATGCATTGTGGGACAACCCCTAAGAGTGCCAAACAAAATCAGAAATTTAGCTCAAAGTGACTGCACAGAGCATATTCTTGGAAAAGCTAGTGGTATCAAGGTCTTTGTTGAAGAATTGTCTGAATTCTGACCTTGTAATATGATGGGGAAATGTAAAAATATACTAGATAAAATCCCCCCCCCCATGAACATTCTTTATACGTATGCTTTAGTCTAGGAATTCTGCATATAGCTTGGTACAACCAGACATGGTCATCGTCGAGATCTGGTGAATGCCCTCTCTTCCAATCAGCAAACAAAACTCTGGCCCATTTCATGTCAATCTTTCCGGTTACGCTAGAGCTAAGATGTAGGTATTTCAAAGCTTTATTGATTGAGCCAAGGTTAAGGAGCACACAAGAAGCTATGCAGTTTGTAACGTGCACACTGGCGCCAAAAGTTGTGTTTACCTCAGGTAGGTGCGTGCATCGAACCTGGCTATTAAGAGGGAGGTTGATGGGTACTTCTTAAATTACATACTGGGAAGAGTTATGAGGAAGCAAGCATGCTCTCCTTATAGCGGGTAATGCCATTGGAATGATATTAACTATACGTATACCCGCTTTTAAGTTTTATATGTAATTTTAAGATTGACGTTTCAATTTTGAATAAAGTGCTATTGTGATGAATTGTGCTGAAAGTCTATTCCAAATAAAGCTTTAAAATGAATGAATATGAGGTGTACACTTATGGTTTATGCTTGATGCATTCCATTATATTGTGTGTTATAAATCACAAATAATTTGTACATTTTTAAGTAATCTTTTGTATATTTGGGTGCAGTAAATATAAGTAACGTTGCTTTTTATATATGTGTTTGTTGGCTGATGGGTAGAACATTTTCGGTTCTTTCCTTTGCTTCTGGGCTTTGTGAATGCTACTGTCTGTCCATCCATGGACATTTGTATTTTCCGCTGACTCTACAGCTGCTACATTGGGGTGGGTATAGTATAAGGAACTTGTAGCAGATTAAGGGTGCACTGGTAAAAACCTATCAAATTCAGTGAAGTTTATTAAAGGTACGTTATGGTTACAAGTAAAACCGAAAAACCATTGAAATTGGCCAGTTATGGTAAGCTAAGCAACCATAACTTGCGCCACCACCGTGCACTGCTAAATCCAACACCCAGGACATAAAGATGACATGGCAAATGTTATTGATGACATCAATGATGACATCACATATCAAATTAATTATGATGAAAAGTCAGTAGAAGGGGTTGTGTGTAAAGTGTTGGTAACAACATATTACAGACCTCTTATTAATTATTTATTGTATTAAAAATGTACTCAGTGTCCAGTTAATATGTTGAATCCATAATGTCGAATGACAAAAATGTCGAAATAAATTGGCCGACATTTTTTTTCCGAATATGCCATTTTTTTATTTACATGTTTTTTTTTTTTGCTTTTGTGCGTTAAAAAAAGGGTTAAAAAATTAAATTAAAAAAGGGGGGTTGAGGGGGAAAACCCCCATTTCGAACAGAAAATTAAAAGGAAAAGACATTCGAATTTTTTTTTCCGACCTTTTTGCATTCGACATTATGTAATTCGAAAATGTCACTATAAACCAATGTACTCATTTAAATAAAATGTTATATTGGAGTTTTCTTATTAATAATATAACCTAATAATTCATACACATAGGAAATGGATACAGCATGCACCACAGAAATATAATAGTTTTACTCTGGTCTTATTGGTCAGTAAAATAATGATTGCAAGGGTAACAGCATTTTGTCTACTGTTAAACTTGAAATTAATAGCTAACATTATAAGACTTACTACACATTCGTGTTAGTACAAAGAATGCATATAAAGAGACACAAATCATTGGAATTTGAGGCAAATACAGTGAAACTGCAGTAAGAAGGAGAGAAAGAGTATCACTAGAAAATGGGAATAATATTACAGTTTATTATCATGTATACAAATGAACTGTGCGTTTGAGGTGTGCTAATTTCTACATGTATGTGCACAATGAGCTGAGACCAAACCCTATGGAAAGTACCTTAACAACATAGGACAAGGTTAATGTCTAGATATAAAGCATCTTTCAATTTAAAATTATTACTGTGAGTAACGAAAATCACAAGGCCTAGATTTGTCAGTGAACAAAAAGAAGCGGACTACGTATGTGATGTCATCAGTAATGTTATCAATGACATTTGTCATGTCATCTTTGATGTCCTGTGTGTTAGTTTTAGCTGTGCACGCTGGTGGCGCGAATTATGGTTTCTTAGCTTACCATAACTGGCGAACTTTTTTCACTAAATTTGATAGGTTTTTATTAGCACAACTTAACCATAAAATAACTTTAACGTTTTCTCACTGATATATAAATATTTACAAAACAAATGATGTAACAATAATGTGCAGTGTTCTTGAATAAGATCAGGGGACAGGAGAGGACGCAATGGGAGAAGGCATACTCGGGGAAGGATGTGCCCTTCTTCAATTGCATGCCAACCAGCCACCTCTTCACCCCCAAATTTCCTCCAATCCTTTCTCACACTAAGGCACTGGGAGAGAGAAAATCCCCCATTGTTTTTTGGTTTAAACCGAAGAGGCACTTTATATCCCACTGGTGGTTTGACTGGGTTATCGGATTCAACTGAAAACCAGAAAGCCTGTCTATCACTTGAAACACTTGTGTATAGGCGCGTTACAAATGCCATATCATATCATATCATATCAAGTGCTTTAGATCCTCAATTGGTCCTACCCTGTTTGAGGAAGACATGGTATCACAAGTAGACACTGACACAAGCGCTGTAAGTTTCAAAATCTTTATTGACGATTTAAAAGGGGTATCTTGCCCTATAACTAAAATTGGATTATCAAAATAAAATGGCCTATACTGATAAACCTAATGTCTGCCCTCTTTCTAATACAATAGATGTGTAAAGGCAATGTGCAATGCAATATGGAAAATTAGTGTTCAAGAGAAATGTCAGTATGGCTGAGTAAACTCCCTTCCCCACGTTTGTAGCATGGGGTAAGGTGGCACACTTGGACCTTGTGACACTTTGGCTTCGGACAGAAGGATGACGTTTGTTTTGTGGACCAGGGCCCACTTGGCCATCGACAAAGTCACTAGTTTATCCGCTGGACCTCTCAGCTTTCTCTCACTCCAGCCCAGGTCACCTTTTAGCTTGTAATGCAGTTCAACAAATGTGCGTTTCCTTCTGGTTACCATAATTCTGTACAGGTTTTCCTCCACTGGGCTCAAACCTTTCAATCACAATTTGTGGGGTCCCCTTCCCAAATCTTCAATCACACCTTCATAGGCTTCCCTCCGTCGGGCTAAAGCCTCCTTTCACTTTCCTTCCGCTGTGGAAGACTTTCGAAACTACAAGGCTTTAGCTCTTACCTCGGCATGACCACTTCGACCTTCTTTACTCAAACGTCATTTTTCCTCTCCTACACCAAGGCCTCTTGGTAAATGTGGTTTCAAGCACAGTACTTATTTCAAAAGTTCACATATATCTCTCACATCCAAGTTTCTCTCTGCTGGGATCAAACCTAACAGTTCAGATCTTTCTATCTCAGTTTCTTTTTCCTCCCTCTGCTTCTATTGCATTAGACATTTCACATAGACGTTCGATTGGGCAATCTTTCGCCAGACCACTTTGTTACTTTTTATCTTTAATTTACAGTTCTTTACAATGCTTTGCTTTCTCTTGCATCTTATCGGCACAAGCGCAATCTTCATTCCTCGAATACTGTTGCCATCAAGTTTCATTTAACACAGACCTGACTTTCTTTGCTTTCATCAACTCACCGACTATGCTAATTCATTTTGTCTTTCGAGGCTTTGATCCTGAAGTCAAGGCTAATACCAGAACTGCTGCTGCGCCTCCTGAACCCTACCATTCACCCAGCAGGGTGGCTGGTATCCTTGAAACACAAACAAGGTTTGTGTCGTCTCTCTCGCTGGGCTTCCTTGCGCAACCTTCAAGGCTCTGGGGAGGTAACAATCTCTCGCTGGGGTGCCAAAGGTTTCTCCGTACCTCGGTTCCGTCCCTTGGCCTGTCGCTCTGCTCCGTCTAGTTCGCCATCCCTGGAAGAACTGCTCCTTCTCATGCATCGCCTTGCCCAGAGTTTGTCTCAGTGTTCCATCTTTTAACCATGTGGGGAGAGCTAATAGGTACCAGGTGTATGTAATTAAGATAAAGTGCCTGACCGTGCCTGATTTGGGGATTGTAGTAACAGTTCCCCCTTTGGTTTTAAGAAGGAGAGAGGATGAACAGTCTCCCCTCTTGTGGGCAAGGAGTAGGGGTTGTGCTAACTGAGAATCAGGAGACAGACAAGCAAGTGTGATTTAAAAAAAAGGTTTATTTCCTCTTCTGATTCAAAAGAGCTAATCTTTCCCTAACTGTGATCCTAAGCCATACTCTATACAAATGAAGGTAAAAAGGGGTGCTTGTCAATGCGTCAAGATGGTCAAACATAAATGAAATCCTCTCTCCTACTTTTCCTGCCTACTGCTCAAAAGAAAATATAAAACAACCAAGACATACTTTTGGGCCTTACTCAAGGGAAAGGGATGGCTGCTGGCTTCTGACCACCACCCTTGTGTCTCTTTACCATAGGACCATGCTTATGTTCACAGCCCAAAACATATAATGGGTTAGGCGGAGCTGTAAAAATGTACTGGTTACGCTGTTTCCGCTGCATTACCGCTCCGCCCAATCCCTAGTTTGGGCAGAAAGTCGGCAGAGTTACTGTCAAGTTTACACAAGGGAAGAGTATCGACACTCTCCCACGAACCCCAGAAGCCGAATTGATTCAACCCTCCCAATGTGGTTGGCATGGGCACCTGATTGTCCAAAACCACAGGTAACCACGTGGCAGCCAATGGGGGAAGAAGGATTAGGCAGAGGTTGGGGATGAGGTGAAAAAATTCAGGAAAACTGGAAAGAGGAGTAGAAAAAACTTGTTGGGATAGGTAGGGGGAAGCACCGGGAAAGAGTACATACATATATCAATAACCTGACACACTCCCGTGATCCTGACTCCTCCTGAGCCTTTCCCTCCTGTACCCTGAAACCTTAGCATAACATATTCCTACTTCCCTATGGTCATTGCAAATCTTGGTAGTTGTAACATTCAACGTGAAACAGGATGGGCATGAAACATCAAACAACATTTAGCAAGCAGAATGAGACGTACTGAGAGGTTTTCCCACAGTGATTATATGAACACATGGCTCCAGGGGCAGGCTGAAAGCAAACATGATAAGCCCTTGATTCAAATCCCCAGTATTAACATGAGCGTGCTGGGTTCTCATCTGTACTGTTATGAAAGCACACGCGTCCAAGCGGTAGCCCCAATTCCCCTATTTTCCTTCAAACAGAATAACCCATTGTAGTCTGTGCTCCTTCCTTCCCGGAGCGTAATGGGTTTCATTCACAAACTGGCTTTGTAAATAATGAAATAGCAAGTTCCTCCTCGGAATGTATTAAGTTCCCAATAAACTAATCATAACTTTATAGTCATGTGTGCTAACGGAAGACTGAAACAAGCATATCCCTCAATTCTAAGGCGTTGTAACGAAACAGCTTCAGACAGCCAGTACACCGACTGTGACACAACAGCACACATCAAACAGGCACTTAGTACTTAGCTTTGTTGTCCGGGAGCCCCACGGAACTGCCCAGACCAGAAAACCTTCAGCATTGGAAGCAGGGCACTGTGCTGATCACCGCCACACGGGCCAGAGTCTTTCACTGCCTTCCCAGTCCTTCGGCATGCCGCTCCCAGGAATCCACTGCATAACCGCCGTCACCACCCGTGCCTACAAAATAATCTGCACCTGACATGGGCTGTTGACGGCTTATAAGCCGTCTCTCATTAATGTCAGCTGGAGCAGCGCACAAACACGCTCAACTACAGAAATGCCTCAAGTACAGTGAGACTAGCAGTTCCAAGGCTGCTTTAGTTTTACACAGCCATTCCTTTGCCAACAATGTATTTCCCACGCTGCACAGCCCCTTGTCTGCACCAGCCCCTAATCCTGACAGTTACTGCCAGCTCTGAGCTGGGCGGAGACAACGGCTCGCTGCATTCTATGTCTTTTGGGTGTTCACTCTGCTCATCCGCTGACCTAGAGTACTAGCTAATTTTTGCCAGCTTTTCTTCCACCTTTTTTCCGGTCCCCACTGGAGGCCCTTTCCCCTCTTGAGGGGTTTTGCTTAGTCTTCTCTTTTGTCTTCTTCCATTTCTTGCTCGGTCATCCCTGTTGGTGCTTGCACTGGTTTCTGCTCTGCGGTGCTTCTGTCTCGCCTTTTCCTAGCCGTCTCTGCGGCTCTTTCATTCTATAATATTGGTCCGCCCATTAGGTCGGACTTCTGACTATCCTTACCTATTTACCCTACATAGGGTCGCCTCGCTCTTCTGTCTTCCGCCGCTCCTGTTTGGCTTTTCACTCTGCCTTCTTCCTGTTGGCGGCTTGCATTCGTTGTCCCTTTCTGAGGGGCTTTCGGTTTCGCTCTTGCCTTTGCCGGCTCTACGGCTCATTCATTCTTTAACCTTCGTCCTCCCTTTGTGTCGGACTTTTGACTCTCCTTACTAACTTACTCAATCCTTCCTCGGGTCATCTTCGTCTCCCACTTTCGGCCGCAATCTGTTTGGCAATTCACCCTATCTTCTTACCTGTTGGCGGCTGTGGCAGAACCCCGTTCTGAATCTCTTTCCCGCTTGCTTTCTTGCGAGGCACCATAATTCTATTATATCTGAATACGGTCTGCTGTACAAGTGCTGTACACTACAGATAGGCAATTCCTGTCCTTCTGCAAGTTGCTACTCCACTCTAGCACAGCCGTCCACCCTCTGAGAGCTATCTCGGGAGGAACTGTCATCCTCACCTCAGGACTCTGCGCACCCGGTGGAACAGACCTGGGCAGCTACCTCCTGTTTTACACCCTCGTGCTGCACTGTAGGCTGAAAAGGACTATTACCACTTGGTTCCATCTTCAAGCATTGTACTCTAAGAATCTACAGAGTTCCAGTTCATTCAGGGTTTTTTGTGCCAACGTGGCTTTTTCCCTTATACTAGGGGCTTGATCCTTGGGGTTCCCCTGGGCTAGGGAGACCTTTCTGGCCAAGGTGGCCTTCGAGGGAGGTCACCCCTACCTTCACGAGAAGGAGAAGAAGAACAAGGAAGTCAAGAAACCTCGCCACAAGAGGAAGTCAGAAGCCCAAGACAGCTCCATAGAAGACACAGGTGAGGATGAATTATGGGAAGGATCCCCAGGGCTTGACAGGAAGAAGGAGCAAATACAAGAGTTGATAGCCGCGGTATAAGGTTCAACTGCAGAAGTCCAGAACCATAAGAAGGAAAACGCTGTTCTTCGTCAAGCAATGGCCACACAAGAGATCATCATAGAAAACCCTTGTGGGGGTGCTATTGAGATGTATCAGGGTGATCCAAAGAAGTATAAGGAGTTTGTGGATGCCTGTACAGTGGCGTATGCATTTCAACAAGCTGCATTTCTTAACGTCCTGGCCAAAGTAGGATTCCTGATTTCTCATCTGTCAAGAAGTGCCCTGGCCTGGGCTACGCTGTTGGTTACAGCTGAAAATCCAGTTTTGGATGATTTCCAGGCATTTATGTCCACTTTTGTAGAGATCTTTGATGGACCAAAGCTGACTTATACAAAACATGACACCCTGCTGGATTTTGCTCTTGGGAACCAGGACATTCTCACGGATATCACATGTTTCAGACAGCTGGCACACCAGACCACCTGGCCACAAGAGGCCTGTTTCCCCCTTGCATCGCAGGTGATTGTCAGAAGAGATGAAGGATGAACTGTCCTGAGTTCCGCGACCTGCCTCTTTTGGCGACCTTGTGAAATTGTTCATCCAAATGGACGTAGGTCGGAGAAACTGAAGGCCCGAACTTCCATGTTGGTGCCTGTGATTGCTGAATCAGTCCCAAAATCTGGACAAACAGAGGAACCCATGCAAATCGGCGCGTCCCGGGGTCCGTTAACGGATGAGGAGAGGAGAAGAAGACCCCAAGGGGGCCTCTGTATGCATTGTGGCTCCTTGGGACATCTTGTGCATTCTTGTCCTCTAGCCCCCCCCCCTCAAAGGGCGGAAAACACCAGCTCCTGCACTTAGGAGGGACGAAGGTCCGGGAGATTGTAGGCAGTAGTCAAAGTTTTAGGGATGGCACCCCAAGGGGATAAGAATGGCTGTCCCTTCTTTCTACTGCAAATGAGGTTCCGGTATTCTTCTGCCCTCACCATTGATACCAGGGCTAAGATAGACTCTGGGCAGCCGGTTTGTTTATGGACAACGCATGGGCAGTGTGAGAAACCTGAAGCTGTCTCCATAGCTAGTCCCAGGGGATCTGTCATCCAGGTGGCCAGGACACCGCAATCGCTATTGGATCCAGTTGCTGGGGGTGGACCAGTGAGGGAGGAGCACCCGTTTTGGGGGTCCTTGGGCAGTGAGAGTGGGACACCAATGGGTGAGATGTGGTATCCCCCTTCTTGCAACACCTTTTCCCCAGATGACTGCGAAGCTAAGGGAAATGAATCACGCTTGGTGAAATGAGCGTATGAACAGTGTGTTGTAAATGTTGGCGAGAGTGAACCCAGCAGAGAGAGGCCGATAGAAAGGGGTGAAGCTTGAAGAAATGTTTAAAAAGACATAAAGACTTGTGAAAGTAAGAAAAGCCACAGTGAACCCAAAGGAGGGAGGCTGACGTTTAAAAGGGGTCTGAGCCCGAAAGAGAGGAATCCAGGGGTAGAAAGTTATCACCCAAAGTTCATTGAAAAAGGAACTGTCTAGTTTATTAGTAAAATACGATTTGTGAAGGGTCTACCACCGGAAGAGGGAGACCCAGGGATGAAGCCATCACCCAAACGATACGTAGAACTGAACTTTGTGTTTGTTTGTTGGATACATCAGGCCTCCAAGGCAAGAGATTTTTTATTGAAAAAAGACTTAACCATCAAAGAACCTGATAGCTGGTACTGGACTGTTGGCTCATGCTGGGAAAGCTCGAGCGTGTGCTTTGCTCAAGAGATCCACTTTGTCCTGTGCTTAAAACATGGGGAAAGGAGACCCCTGGCAATCACACCCTGATTTATTATTTGTGAACACTTCTTTCTTTATTTGAAAACCCTATCCCACACTCTTTCTGTAATTAGTTGTAAGGATTTGGCAATAGTTTTTTTTAGTATCAGCCTTTTACTTTGACAAGATGCCACAAGGACTGCCTTATTTTACATTTGATGTTCAAAGCTTGCTCCCATCTTAGATTTAGGTTAAGGTTAGGCGTTTTTCCACCATGCATTTACAGTTTAATAAACACCCTTGAACTGTGATCACTTGTGTCTGTCTTTACAGTTGCCACCATGAGGTCCTTACAGCAGTCAAAATGGGAATACATTGTGCCCAGAAAGATCACCCCATGCTGGTTGAGGGTGTTGATGGAAGACCATCGAGCAGTGGGTTGATTACTGAAGCCACCAGGGTTGGGACCATGAACATACACTAGCATACAGAATCCATCGCGTTTGATCTAATTTCTGCAGCTCCTTCTCCTGTGATTTTGGGTTTGGCGTAGTTGGTGGCCCACAATCCATATATCAACTGGAGAACCCGGACATTGATATTTTGTTCAGAACAGTTTGCTGAAACCTGTTTTCACAGTCAAGAGAACGGCTCTGTGGCACTGTCGGGGGCGGTCAGTATATGCTCTTCAATTCCTCTTATTGCTAATTTTTTTCTGGAGAAATACATGAAATTCAAGGAAGTGTTCCTGAACGAGATAGAAAAGACCCTACCCTGCACACCGGCCGGATGACTGTGGCATAGATCTACTACCTGGTGCTGCAGTTCCTTTCAGTCAGATGTTTATTTTGTCTCCGGGAGAAAAGGAACCCTTGCGGAAATACTTGGATGAAAATCTAAAAAACTGCCTCATTGCGGAACCGAAGTCCCCAGGAGGGGCATCTTTGTTTTTCATCCCCATAAAGGAGATGACAGAGTTGCACCCCTGCATCGATGATTGTGAGGAACCTGAGGGTATCTCACTGTCTGAACCGTGGAGATCCCTTTCTCAGGTGACCAGGGCAAGACCATCGCACTTGGATCCAGACGCTGGGGGTGGACAAGTGCGTGAGGATCATCTGAGTGAGGGACCCTCGGGGAGTGGAGGTGGGATAGCCAAAAGCTGAGACGTGGTATTCCCCCCTTTCCGACACTTCCTCCACCTTTATAGGTTATTCTGAATCCTGTCCCATTGCCTCCTCCCCAATTCAAACAAACACCAACACAGAAGGGAAATGTAGGAGAACGTGGAGAAGGGAGCTACATAAGTCACCCCATATACTACCACAACAGGACAAGATCCCCCACGACATTACAACATTCCTTGCCGACAACTACAACTGCCATAATTCCTCCCCACCATTGTGTCCCAAAACCACTGGGACGAGGAAGAGGCAGACATGAGTGATGAAGATTTCCCATAGGGACCAATGCACCATGAGTTCCTATGGGCAGTCTCCAGCTTGTCCCAATAATGAGGTCAGGCAGAGTCAGGCCTCTTTTCCAATCCCTCACACCTGATTCCCCTAAGTATAAAAGGCGGAGCAGGAGAGCACACTTTGAGCAAGCTGGGGATGCTGGAGGGTGCCAGGATGCTAGAGAGAGACCTGTGGAGCTGAGGGGAACCTGGAAGGCCTGGAGGAGAAAGAACTACCCAGACACTGAGCCTTACTGCGCAGGGGAGGCTGCAATGTGGGGTGGAAGCTCTGCCTCCAGGGAGCCTAAACCAGGGGCAGGTGGGTTTACCTGGTGGCATCTACAACAAAGCTCCTCCCCTGAGCTAAACAGGAGAGCCGAGGCCTTAGAGGAGCAGGTGGCAAGACCCTGACCCCAGGTAAATCTTCCCTAGTGCTTTGGTGGCTCCTAAAACCGCGCAAATGCTGTTTTGGGGAGCTGAGGAAGTGTGAGAAAAATAACAAGAACTGCATTACAGGACTGGAAGTCCATAGACACTCTTTCCTTTTTTTGTTTGGATACATTGAAGAAGGGTCTGAGCCTGGCAGAGGAGGGCCCTTTGTGAACATGGAGAAGGGTCCGAGCCCGGCAGAGGGAGACCCCTTGTGAACTTTTGAAAAGAGAAAGCCGAACCTTCAACCCAGCCGGTGAATCAGAGACAGTATACAAGCAACCGATTTGTGATAGTGAAGGAATGAAGGTCAAGAGGCGACAAAGTATCGTTAGAAACCAAGTGTAAAAGCATTAGAAGGAAGACGCGAGAAGATTGCAGGAAACCAATAAATACATTTTGACCTTTGTAGTGTTGAAGGAAGAAGGGTACAAAACAACTGACTAGTCAGGTGAAGGGAAACTGCCCAGTCGAAAGTCTCAGTGAGAGGTGTTTTGAACTCTGATGTGATTGAAGAGAGAAAGAAGTAATATTGAAAGAAGGCAAATAGTCAAAGTGGTCATACGAGGAGAAAGTCAAGGGTACAAATCCCCTTGTACAGTGGAAGGTCTTTGACAAGAAGTGAAAGGAACTACAGATACCAGAAGGCTTCCGGAGAGGAGGTCGGTATAAACCTTTTGAACTGTATCCAATATTGTGGGTTGCGCATAGAACGGCAGCCCTGAGAAAGAGAAGCTTGATTGTGAAAAGTAAAACGCACTTGCAACAATAGAACAGAGTGGCCCAGCGAGACGCAATTGCTTATCGGAAGTCTCTGTATCGAACTGGCGAGTATGTAAAAGTGAAAGCGTGAAAGATTGCAAAGAAACAAGTGTTATGCTGACGGGTTGAAGGCTCGCGCCCGATCAAGGGAAGCCAGAACTATCTGCACAGGAAGGTCTGAGCCCGGAGGAGAGGGACCTCAGTGAACTGGTTAAAGTGAACCAAATATATGTTTAAAAAAAGACATCAAGAGTTCCTGAATGCTATAAGCTAATAGAGCTGGTAAAGTTAACTGAACTGTGATTTGAAGGCTACAGTGAACCTGACAGAGGCATGTCAAGTGAAAGCAAAGAAAAGGGAATGCCGCATTTTTGATAAAGTGACCGAACAGTGGTGTAAAGATAAAGGTGAACCCAACAAAGGGGTATCACGATAAAGCCACAGAAGAGGGGAATTCGGCATGGTGAGAGCTTGGGAAAGTGATTGCGCTGCCAGGCAAAAAATATTGATTTGCGGAATCCTGCCTTTTCGGAAGAAACGGTTTCCTGATGCCTATAGACTGAAGGGGTGCTCACAGTCATGCCGCTGTTCCGCCTTGTCCCGTGATGCAACGTGGGGAAGGGAGTGTATTAGTTCAGTAGTCCTGAACTACCAAAACCCTTTTGGACATTTTAGTTTGCATTACACTCTTTTGTTATACCTATCATTGTCCCGCACCCTTTTGTTATAGATAGTAAGGATTTGGCAATAAGTTTTTTAGTATAGGCCATTTTATTTTGACACGACACCACTAGGACAGTGTTTTCTTTACTTTGATGCTCGTAGCTTGCGCCCATCATAGATTTAGGTTAGGCGTTTTTCGAACCCTTATTTTGTTTAACAAACACCCTTGTATTGTACTCCTTGTGTCTGTATTGCTTCTGCTAACTGTGTCTGTCGTGCTTCTGCTAACTATGCCTTCCTTGCACTATAGCAGATTAAACCAAAACACAGTAAAGGATAAATATCCTTTGCCTCTGATTCCTGACATCCATGAGGCCGTACGGTCTGCCCATGTTTTTACCAATTTAGATTTACGGGGGGCTTATCACTTGGTAAGAATGCATGCAGGGGCTAAATGGAAGACTGCCTTTCAGACTCCGTTTGGGCATTTCCAGTACTGTGTTATGCCCTTTGCATTGGCTAATGCACCCACCGTGTTTCAATGGTTCATGGATCGCATATTCGCAGACCTTCTGCTCCACTCAGTGGTAGGCCATCTTAACAACATCTTAATATTCTCCAGAAACATCAAGGAACACTATCAACATGTTTGCGAAGTTCTACGTCGTGTCCATGAAAACAGTTTGACGGTGAAGCCGGAAAAATGGTTGTTTGATGTGTCCTCAGTGGCTTACTTGGTTTATGTAATCTTGAACCAGGGTATCCAGATCGATCAGAAGAAAACCATGGCATTATGCCACATGGCACCCCCTAAATCTGTCAAGGAGTTATAGAGATTCCTTGGCATGGCAAATTTCTATCAGACTTTCATCCAAGGATTTTCCACTCTTGTATTGCTGTAGACTAGACTATTGAAAAAAGGGGTATGGTTTTATTGGGATCCGTTGACCAATCTAGCTTTTGAACGCCTTAAGGAGTGCTTCACGACTGCACCTTTGTTGAGACAGCCTGACTACTCTTGGGCTTTCCTCCTCGACAATGATGCCTCAGAACATGCAGTGGGGGGTGTCCTGAAACAACATTCCATTAGAGGACAGGAACATCCCGTTGCCTATTTTTCCAAAACCTAATTAGCACAGAGCAGACTACTTTCTCTGTTACGCTCACCTGGCTCCCACAGAGGCTTCGATCTGAACTGGACAGCTGCAGTCTCCACCAATGTGACCCGTAGGGCCGAGATGACGGACTGGACTGGCCCACCTAGCTTCGTTTGCTTGGCCCGTAGGAATATTCTTCTGCAAATGGAGAAAGGGAATTAACCACCGTGGAGTTGAGCGTAAATTCCCCCCACCCCCA
Organism: Ambystoma mexicanum; assembly: GCF_040938575.1. NCBI lineage: Eukaryota > Metazoa > Chordata > Amphibia > Caudata > Ambystomatidae > Ambystoma > Ambystoma mexicanum. The sequence continues at coordinate 1,369,487,737 of NC_090923.1, forward strand.
CTGTTCTCCCCACAGATCACCTTTGATGTCCCCTCTATAGTCTCACCTGATGGTTTGAAAAGATGAGCTCTCCATCCTGCATTGAGCGCAGGGGCGCGTTGATAACCAGTTGCTTCACTGACTCGAAGGAATTGATGAGTTCCAGAACAATATTGACTCCAAAAATATGTAGTTCGTAAGAGTTCACATGTCTGACTTTCACTCTTGTCCGATTCCTTGCAGTTTGCAGCTTGACCCCAGCGAAGAGTTCTTCGTGGTAGCTGACGAAGTTCGGGTAAGGATTTGGCTTATCCTACACAGTTCAATAAAATAAGGCCAGAATGTAAGCTGCTTGTTCCCTTATTCAGGTGTGGCGAGGAAATATGAAGTTCGGGGAATTATGCCTCCAGCGGTAAAATTAGGTAAGTCTATTGCGGTGGGAAGAGTTCCCCTTATTTGTCCCGTTGTCTCACCTTGTCGTCCTTTTGTTCCCCTGAGGGGCCGGGGTGCGGCGTGGATGCAATGGAGACTGCGCCGACCCGTGAAGAGGAATAGTACCCCCGGCGGTAATCAGGTAAGTCTATGGGGGGTAGTTACTATTGCCTCTGTTTATTTCCTTGGCTCACCTTTGCTGTTCTTGTGTTCCCCTTAGGTGCCAGAATGCGGCGGGAACGTGCAGAAGGATGCGTTGGATCGTGAGGATGCTGCGAAGGCCGGTGAGTTCAGCGCGGCACTGCAGCAGGCGAGGCGGCGCGCGTAAATGCTTCTTTCTTCCAACTCGAAGGTGCAGTGGATCCGGAATTCAGGTAAGGATCGAAAGTTTGCTCTTATTCTAACCTTTCCCCTTCTGTTCCTCCCTTTTTCTAGGAGCTGCAGACTCGCAGCGGGCGTGGCAGAAGACTGGATGCAGGCTTGCAGACACGGTGAGCGTTACGCTGCTGGATGCAGAATAACGCGAAGCGTGTGCTGCTCATCGGGTGTGGTTTAAATAGCCTCCAAAGTAGTCCCAGGTAAGTATTCTTCCCCAGCCCCACCAGAGTAAAAAAATAGTCCCTAAGTAAAATAGTCCCTTCCAAGCCTCATTTGGCTTGGAGCTCTGCAGCATGGTCTGCACCAGGTAAGCTTGTAGCATGGTCTGCATCAGGTTGTACTCTATGAGCCTGGCGCCATAGGCGCCAGGACTGACTCTCCATATGAGCCGGGCGCCATAGGCGCCAGGACCACACCCAAACAGCCCCTAGCAGGGGCTTTTGGGCTTGCTCAAAATAACTTGATGTCTGCTTCCGGGGTTGCTGGACCTGGTCTGGTTTCTCAGGGGTAGGCATTATGACAAGATCCTCGGAACCTCCAAACCTGAAGGAATTTTTAATATAGAAACAGCCGGCAGGCTGGCTGAGCTCACTTCTTTTCACATTACTGGTTTCCCATAACCTACATCCCTGGTTCTCATAATCTCCTGGTGGATACATTGTCCAAGAACGGGTTGCACGACATGGAAGAGACACCCAATACAATGCATATCCTGCCCCATTTCTGATTGAAAAGTTTTTCCAACAGATACAAAGAGCATCAGTATGTAACCCTCCGGATGACCGGTGGAAAGGGCACATGGTTCACAAGGTTGGGTTGTTAAATCAGAGATTATAGCCAGAGATACCTCATCACGCCCTGAAGGAACCTCCCACGCCAACCAACTGTGCATCCCACCCATCAAAAGGGCCAAAGCGGGGGGGATTGGATTCCCGCATATAGCACCTAAACTATGGAATGCCCTACCCAACACACTCAGAGCTGAGACCTCCCTCCCAGCCTTACGCAAAGTGCTAAAAATGACACTCTTCAACTAACACAGCCTTCACTCCTTGCTACCGACCCTCCCCCCACCTCTCCCTCCTGCATTCTTCATGTAACTAAGTATGTATTATGCAATCAAGAACGTTGTCTGTAACAGCGCCACAATGCCCTTGGGCTGCTGCGCTTTATAAATGTTATTAAATAAATAAATATTGCAATCAGAAGATATTTATACCAACGGACAATCTCAGGACCAAGGTCTTGTATTTCACTCATGACTCAGTGATAGCAGAGAATAGGGGCCAACACACCACCGCTAATCTCATGCAACAGTATTTCTCGTGGCCTGGTATGATGACTAGTATCCAGAAATACGTTTCAGCCTGCGTTAAGTATGCCCAAAACAAGACTTCTCTGCAGTGATCCATCGGAAAGATCCAACAAAGTCCCCCACCCAGCAGACCCTGGTAGAAGATTTCGACTGATTTTATCGTGGAACTTCCCAGATCTCAGGGTTGTACCATGATAATGGTGACGGTGGATTTGTTCACTAAACTGGCTCATTTCTCTGCATTACCTAAACTGCCTACTGAGTTAAGTTCAGTGTTCCTTCGAGATGTGTTCCACCTCGATAGACTTCCTGAAGCCATAATCTCTGACGAGGGGCCCAGTATACCTCCAGGTTCTGGTGTGCATGTGCAAGCAGCTGGTGATGGATCAGGCGCTTTTCTTTGGTTCCATCCAGAGACGAATGGTCAACCAGAGAGTCTAAACCAAATCCTCAAGCAATACCTCAGTTGTTTCACAAATGAATTACAGGACAACTGGGTTTCTTTACTGCCATTGGCAGAGTTCTCATATAGCAACGCTCTTCATTCAGCAATACGCCAGACACCATTCTATGCCACCCACGGTTTTCATCCGAAATGGCTGACCTTGATCCCTACCATGAGCTCTAACATACCTTCAGTTGAGAGTCTCCTTTAGTAACTTCATGCCACCCTTCAGCTAACTGCTCAGATTCTACAGCACACTCAAGCCCAGATAAAGAAATATGCGGACAAGAAAAGCACTCCAGCCCCTCCCTACAAGAAGGGTGATCGAGTATGGCTTTACACCAAACATCTGCCTTATAGACTGGTCCCGGCAAAGTTCTCTCCTACGTTTCTAGGTCTTTTTGTGGTTCAAAATGAGATTAATACTGTGGCTTTTCGCATTAAGTTGCCTCCTTCGTGGCACCATCTTCATCCAGTCTTTCACTTTTCCCTCCTTAAGCCATACCGGGGGGTCGTCTGCTGCAATTTGTCCACCGTTGGCCGATGAGACCCTGCCGAATACGAGGTGACTCAGGTATCATCATGGTGTTTTGCAATAACTGGTGCACTGGACAGGATTCCCCGTTTCGGATCGTTATTTGGAGCCTTTGCGACACATTCATGCTCCCCGTTTGCTTCTGCAGTTCCATCAGCGTTATCCTTGGAAGCCTGGGGGCTTCTCTCAGGGAGACGGCATACTGTCAGCGTCCCCCATGGGGTTTTGGATCACTGAAGATGCTTCCCGTCATTTTGGCAACATTGGAGGTTGAGATTGTCCAATCCAAGATGGCAGCCTCGTGTTCTGCACGCTGGTCATGCTACGCTGTGATGTGTACTTACTCTTGGACTCAGGACCAGCGCGTCCCAACATTGCTCCTTCGGTTATAGTGGCGCTTGTTTCGATTGCCTTTCTCCTTGTTCCTGGTAAGACTTCTTAGCCCTCCTGGCCTTAGTCATTCTCCTGAATTCTTCCTAGGGTTCATATAGCTCTTCCTTGTTCTTTAGCCTCTGCGCTGGTCTGGGTTTCTTCTATCTCCATTTTCCGATCCCTCTTGTTCGGTCAGAAAGAACTGTGTTTCCCTCAGTGCTATCTGTTCCTTTCTGTATACCGGATTCCACCCGGCTGCACTGCTTATTGGATTCTGGCATCTACTTGGCTCCAGGAATAGAAGCCTTACAACTGCATTCTTTGAGGACTGCCTCAGCATTTGGATTCCTGGAAGCGTGGACCTGCACCTGGCAGCAACATTCACCATCAGGAGATTTTTTGTGTCTTGGCTGAGACTTTTTCCTGCTGTTCCTGAGACTCATCTTCCCGAGTGGCCACTCCTTGCACCTGTACTACATATACCAGGTTAGCGGATTGGTATCTAGATAAGACAGGCCTTACCTCTAGTCTTCATCTTCCATTAAGCCATCTCAGGTAAGGCCTGTCGTTGACACTTCTGAGGACCATAGATTGTGTACGGCTGAAGCCATCCCGGGGTTCCAGCCGGGTCGTTATGAGTGTACTTGAAACTTATGTGTCTCACTGTCCTTCTCCCTTTGAGGAGACTTTAGTATTTCCCCTTCCCATAGCCTGTCGGCTTTTCAATATCTTCCTCTCCCACTCTGGGGCTCACTCTTGCCCATTTCCCACTCTTGGCTCTTCGGTTCTTTCATCCATACAGAGCTTCTTCTGTCTCGTTTCCCCACTCAGGGGCGACTTGTTGTTTCCCTCCCCATTCCAGGGCTTCTTGGCTTTTTCCCCACACCAGGGCTTTCGTCAGTTTCTCTTCCCACTCTGGGGATACTCTGTTCTTTCCACACCTCTGGGTTTTTCTTTGTTTCTCTCCCCATTCTGGGGCTTCTCCCAGTGGAATAACGTTGCTGAAAATGTTGGGGGGGACATGTCATCTGAAATAAAAATGCCCCATTCAAATGAATGGGGACAAAATCGTGTGCCATGAAAGTTGGGGGGGACAAACACCCCCGTTTCCCCCTAAAATTACACGCATGGCTTCTCCATTGCTTCCCCCTCACTGGAGCTTCTTCCGGTTTATCTACCCACTCTGAGCTTCCCCTTCTCAGTCTTCACTCTAGTGTGTTCTCAGTTACTCCCAACTCTTTGGCTCTTCTTCTTACACCCCACTCTGGCATGTTCTCAGTCTCTCTGCTCTCCAGGGCTATAGCCCTTCTCACTCCCTGGGGCTTGCTTCCTCTTTCTCCACTCTAGATTATTTCCCCTCTTTCTCTCCACCCTGAGGTTCTCACAGTTTCACTCAACTCTGAGGCTCCTTCCTCTGGCCTTGCTACCCGTCTCCCATTCTCCAGATCCCACCATGTACATGTATCTGGCAAGCGCTGCTCCCTAAGAGGGCTATTTAGGCTGACTGCCTCTCGTCCCGCCAGAGATCCGCTTACACGACTCTTCAACTGGATTTCCTCCTGATTACTGCTTACTCTGTGCAGGAGCTTGTGGGATGGTTCCTCCTGCAAGCTCTGCCTAGACCCACTAAGGTACTCTGTTCTCGCTCTGGCAGCCACGCACCACACATATGGTTTCCGGCCTGATGAGCTGTGTTACACTCTGCTAGTGTGGACCTCTTGGCGCAATGCCATGTCTGGCATTCTGTCACTCCAAGCGTCCCTCTTCTCAATGTACACTGCAGATTAATTCAAATCTCCAGGTTCCATGGATACTCCTTCATGATTGGTTCCTCGCCTGATTTGACTTCTGTTGTTCTGGTGTTTTCCCTCTAAAAGATTAAAGTAAGTTTGGGTCGGAAGGAATAGTGACTTAGTCTCCCTCTGGGTTTTCCCTGTCCCCTAAGGGGGAGTCACCTCCAGAAGGATGCTGCTTGCGTTGTCCCCTATGGGGTGTTAGGCATGGCAGGCTCACCTCCCTAGTCCCAAAGGGTGTGACTCCCCCTTGGGGAGAGGTTACAAGCTCCCTGGATTTATTAATGTGGCAGCGAACTTCGCGGTTAGTCTCCAGCACTCCAAATCAGATACAACTATTATACTAATTATTTATCCAAAGGAATGTAATCAATAGTTTCTCAAACAATTCGTTAATGTATTTAATACAATTTTAAAAATAGAAAATATTTTTGTAATGCTTGTACAACATATTTCTTTATAACAAGTACTCAAACCCTAAAACAAAACTCCTTTAACAAAAATATCAAGTTCTTTTTTACTCCAATTGTTTTAATGCTTCTAGGATTGGATGATTCACAAGCCCCAATGTGTTTTGGATTAATGTATCCTTTATCAGAGGTCAATCCAGTCTACTGTTGTAAAAATAAAATATATAAACCATTGTCTTAATCCCACTTTGTATGTGTCCATGTTATCTTTAATGTTCATTAAACATAATAATAATTCAATCATTCACTAACCTTGTTAGTTAAAGAATGTCTGCTATTCCTGGTTATCCTGGATTACCTCTTCCAAACCTTTAAATTATAGCAATTAAGAGTGTTAAAATGTACTAATTCCCCGAAATAACCTTTTGAGTTTGAAGCTAACTTTATTTTTACCATCAATCTTATAAACTCATTTGATCAGTTGGCAATAAGTGAACAGCATCTTCCGTGCCATGTTCAGGCTATGGAAGCCTTGCATTATGGTTCCATTTTCTTATAGTCCTGAAAACATTTGCTCAGTTTCGGAAGTAGAATGAATCAACTATTTTGTCTCATTAACATTTTTAGACCAAACCATTTAGGCGCCATTGTGGGTGAATGTAAAAAACGATCTCCCAATATAAAGTTAATGCTAGTTTTGACATAATGTGCCATGTTCATGAATTATTTGAATTACCGGCAGTTGCTTAAAATAGGAATGCACTTAAAAGTATTTTGGAAAGGATGTTCTCTATGTACTCAATTATCAATTTGACAATTTAAAATATGAACGAGCACCAAATCCTTATTAATGACTCCAACTGTAAAATAATGTCATTTTTCTCAACTAAGACATAACTGTTTATTGTCCTTTGTCCATGGTAAATGACTTCAATGTCATGAAGGGCCACTGTTCTACAGACTTATGTGGGGGAAACTTTGGGAATTAAACATTTAATGTAATCCTCTTGCATATTTTTTTAACACATAGGTCTGCCCCTATTTTCTTTTGTTTTGTTATGGGTCGGGGGGGTGAGGGGGTCACTTAACTGTGAGGGACCATAACATTTATACAAACACAAACGAGTGTCAAGCTACCCCTCCCTCTTGTGTGAATATATTTAGCCACTTGTGGACATAATGCAGGTATATTCAAGTTGCTGCAATGGACCTCCTCATATTACTGGTAGAAAACATATTTGTCTTTTTATTTCTGATATATACATTTAATTCAACAACATGAAATATGTAGAATTTTTAAACATCAACATGTGACACAAATTTCAACAAAATCGACGATCACAGAATCTCACAAACATTGTTCATAGCACAATGTTCTTCAAACAAGCTACCAACTTATGAGTAAAGCCTGCTCATAAAAGTGCATAAGTGCAATATGGGGTTAGTAACTAAAGTGCTTTTAGTGCATTCAAAATATGTTGTTTATAAAAGAATATTTTTAACAGTTATACTGTTTTACCTATGACTACCAATAACATACGTTTTGCCGAAATTATTCGTTTTTTTTATTTACTTGGATAGAAAAAGATGCATTTTGAGTGCAAGAAAGATGTCAAATGAAAAGTTCGATTTTTTTTTATCCTTTCATATTTCTATTTCATATTGGTTTTATGTGTTCAAACATTGCTCAGCAGGTAGATTTTAATGCTGTTTGATTCTGGTTTTGCGAGGATTTTTTTTATGTATTGGCTTTATATAGTTACACAACATAGTTAACCACTTGCCCTTATCTTTTTTAAACAGTCAAATAAATGTTCATTTCGTTACAATGCAATATTATCAGCTATTACATTTCCTTAATTTCAGTTCTTCATTTGCCACTCTGATCTTTGCAAACCTTTTCAAAAGTAGTTTCACCAACGCCAAAGTTAATGGAATTTGATTCCCCAGTAAAAGTTCTCTCCACCAGTCTTCCATGGGTTGTGAGCCATATTTCTTGGTAATTTCTGTCATTAGGCACAATCTAGTGTCCTTCATTGCTGGACAAAATAATACTAGATGTTTCAATGATTCAAAAGAGTCTTCCTTCTGGCACAGTCTGCACACTACCCCACCTTTGCTACTTCTTCTTCGACTCAATATCTCCAGAGACGGTAGTAGGTTGAGCAGAAATCTCATAAATTGGTCCAAGTTCAAGTTTCTCATTTGAGGTGTTATCTTTGGCAAATTTAGAATGTATGCAGCTTCTGTGGTGTGGGCTCATGCAGCCCTTTTTGCCAAAGTCAATCAAGGTGCACTCGTATTCAGCCAACACTGCTCACCTCTTTAATGTAGATGCTCACTAGCCCTTTGCATGCACTCTGTATTCAATATTAGAACTCTGCTAATGCTGTGAGCTCACTAGCTTCTTTGTACCATGTATAATCTTCACCGTATATCAGTTTCTAGATTTTATCAGTTGTTCCATTCACAATTCTTGATCTGCAGCCTTTCCGTGACATGCAGCACTCGGGGGTTTCACACATTCAACCTTTCTGGATGAACGACATTCAAAACTCAAGCATTCCGCTTGGCATAACGTGTGTTATGCCTTTTGGTGAGTGTCGGGCTTAACAGCCCCTCGCAGAGTGTCCCAGAGTCCTGCGTTGCTACAGGCATTTACCTGACACTCACTCCTGCACTTCCGGGTGCTCTCTGCAGCACTCCCCAGCCTCTGTGCTGGACTCCGCCTCTGCTTCCTCCACAGCGGTCACGCTTCGCCTCTTCCCTACACCAAGGGCTTTCTAGACTCGCGCTTCTACCCCAGCTGGAATCCCGGGAGCTCTGTGGGCATTTCGGCGACTCAGCTTCTTACCCCCTCTGCGCAGCTCACTTCACGTTTTCTGTTCCACCTGCAGCTTCTATCCTGTACCTCTCTACTTCCTTGTGAGAACGCCACCTTTTTATATGTTCCTTAGTGAGACATGCCTGATCCTCATACCTACATGCCTCTACGCCTTTCCTCTTCTTCCCAGTACCAAAGTGGTTTTTGCCATAGGTAATCTACATTGCTCTTAGTAGCCTCTTCTTCTTCACAGTATTCCCAGAGAAGTTACAGGGGTTATGGGAATAGGACTGATTATAGTCCATAAAGGCTATGCAAGGGGAGGGTAGGTCACTATCAAGAAAGGGGGGTGCCATATCTCATCCTCAGGTACCCTCTTTCCAATCCCCAAGGACCCTCTGCGCAGGTGGTCCTACCCTCCCTTGTCCGCCCACAGGGTCGGGATCCCAAAGCGATGGCCCTTCACTGGCCGGTGGAGTAGATGTGAGTGTGCCCTCAGATTTCTCACATACCCTTCCCCAATGCTGGTTGGACTGATGTGTTCCACAAGGAGCCAAGATAAACATTTAATTTGCTGTGTTCTTTGCTTCCCTCAAGGTATCCTTGTGAATCGCCGGATTTTCAGTCCAAAGACGCCTCCATTTTGTCAAGTGAATGTTCCTCTGATGAAACTCTTGGTTTGTGCCTAGGATATTTCATCCCCGGAGGAAGTTGAACTTGTCCTACTAGACTTTTACAAGTTATTTGGGCAATCTGAGAGATCCATAGGTCAAAACACTGAACACCTCGCCCTACGGCCAATTTAGTGGGAAAATTGGGAACCACTAAAACTTTTAGGGTGATTTTTCTTCCCTATATAGAAACAAATATCTCAATCATTGTATAGGTTTTAGAATGGCCATGTATTCAGATAACCTCTTTCCCGAAACTTGTTCCCCTTTTTTGTGGAAGTTGCTCAAGTCTTACAGCACTTTCTTTACACCCTTAGTACAATTCAGCCCAGCATAGTTTTTCCTCAAGGATAACAGGAATCCTATATGTATTAGAACCCTTGGTATATAACAAGCGGTTAGACTCCTTCTCAGGTACACTAAGTTGTAGTGGGGTTAATGACTTAGAGGTTCCGTATTAAGTTTCTGCTGCGTGCCCAAACCCTTTACATGAATGATATTGTTGATAGGGTTTAAGGGATGAGGTTGCTATGGTAGAACACCCTTCTTCCATTTCAACACCCTTTATAGGGTTCCCCAACATGGCCTGTATGCTAACAGAAGTATTAATCTGGGGTAAATTAACCTCCAACAATGTTCTGGTAGCTCGATTGGAATGATCTATATTCTCTTCTAAACATGTGGTCATAACCTTTTTTTCTTTTTCTTTTCCTTCAGCCTTAGATAGTTCTGTTAGTTCCAAGACGTTAACTGGTTTTGCCACTACACTATCAGGATTGACCTGGTGAAGGTTCATTTTGAAAAAATTCAAACCCCCGGCTTCCCTTTCTCCTTTGTCTAAAGCGGGTTCCCAAAACCCCTCTTCTGGTTCTGGATAACATGGAGATGTCCCAAACATTTTATACTTCAAGATTCCTAACTGTTAACCCCTGATAATCTTAACAGGATTATCAGAACATTTTATTGTAATTGTAATTGTTTATTTGTAAAGTGCTTATTCACAAGTGAAGTGCTTCAAAGCGCTTCAAGGAGGGACAGGAACAAGGGGATATCATCATTCTTATGCCTTGAAGATTATCATCACTATAACTGAAGCAAGGTGGATTGTTGTCGGAAGCAGCTGCCTTTGTGTTGTTGGACAAGTGCGGCAGTGCGGCTTGACGACTGAGAACGTCACGTGTGGAAGGTCCCTTTCTCTAATTCGAGCATAGGGTTAGCGTTAGCGTTGGCCGTCAGGGGCCGAGGCTGCTGTGTTGAGGCAGCTGATGCGGCTTGGAATTCCGCAGAATTTCACGGTTACAGTCTGCGGTCCACGGTCCATGCGCCTGTGGAAGAAAGGAGCTGCAAGCTTGCTAGTCTGTCTATGAAAACTAGCCTCCAGCTCTGGTGATGAAGTGAAGTGAGTGGGATGGTGGCTGGATGCCTCCTCCTTTCCCTGCATTGCCGTTGTAGCAGTAAAGTGCTGAATTAGCTGAATAATCAGTAAGTGGAGGTGGGGCGTGGTACACTTTTACATTTACCCCTACTGGTTTACTGGTTACCTGGTCGCCTGGCCTCCTGGTTTTGACTGTGGTCTTATTAGCCTTTGAGCAACCAGGTATCTGATTTGACACACTTTGGGCTTATTAGCCTTTGAGCAACTAGGTCTCTGATTTGACACACTGTGATATATGTTTGACATCTCTGTAATCAGTTGAGAGGGTCGGTGAGGGAAGCCATCCACTGTAAGGCGCTTCACTCTACTGTGAGGAAGGGCAAGACTGGCAAGGGGTGGGGCCTATAGCCATAACTGAGCGACTGAACTTGGACTAAGGCTGGTGAAACAGCGATAACACTGAGTGAAAGGGTGCCCTCAAGGCCCTGTCTGGGGTGTGCTGGTGCTATTTTTCACCCTACTTCTAAGAGTCTAAGGGAGTGTCCGAGAGTGCACTTTACCGAAATAAAGTAAGTGAAATTGAACGAGTATCTTTCCACTGGTTAATCCACTGAATAGAATGCCTTCAGGAAAAAAACTTGCATAAAACAAATATAATTTACGTAAGACGAGGAAACAACTAGATGCAGATGCCCTGCAGAGCAAGGAGACGGGAAGCCTAAAGGAAAATAACAAGAAGAATGCCAAAAAGTCCATCCTCCCTGGTCAAGGAACAATCACTGGCTTCTTTCCCCCGAAACCCATTCCTGAAAATAATTCCACGATTATCGAGGAACCCGTACTCCCGGGTGCTGGTGGAGGAGACCCAATGAGTTCTTCAAACTTTGACGACATTGACATCAATTCATTGTTAGAACTATGCTTGAGCATACAGAGAGGGATGACTCCAAGGATCCCTAGGCTGTCTGGAGACAACGGTTTGACACAGGGAATTAAGTCTTTGGCCTCACCTGTTAGTGCTCTATGCCATTCAGTTCATATGAGTAGATTGTCTGCCTCCCCAAATATGGTAATGGTCTCAATGGATGTCACACCCTGAGACAAAACCCAGATGTTGCAGATAAACTCCTGTTTTAGGTATTTCTTCACTCTTGTGAAAACCTTGAGCGTGATATGTTAAAGACCCCCCCCCAAGAGCGCAGCCTGCAGAACCAAAATCTCTGTCAGGCCGGTGGCTTGAGTAAAAAGGCAGGAGCAGCGACAACAGAGCTAGAGGAATAAAGAACAATGCAATAGTTCAGAAAATGCAGCCAAAGGAATGCTGGAATACAGCAAACCACCACCCACGAGTACCCACTCATACCTGCTCCATGAAGAAGGACACCAGTAACCTACTTGTAGTCAAGGAGAAGGGTAACAGGGTTGGGCGAAGAATGAAAATCCCAATGTGTGAAAGCAATCCAATATGTGGTGGCAGCAGAGCGTCCCAAAAGTATGAATAGCAATCCAATATGTGGTAGCAGCAGAGCGTCCCAAAAGTATGAAAAGCAATCCAATATGTGGTAGCAGCAGAGCGTCCCAAAAGTATGTGAAAAGCAATCCAATCTGTGGTAGCAGGAGAGCGTCCCAAAAGTATGTGAAAAGCAATCCAATATGTGGTAGCAGCAGAGCGTCTATGACTGGTGAGGGAGGGGTTTTCAATGGGAGTTTTCCATAGACATATAACTGGAACCAGGGAACACAGCGTTTACGTCACGCGAGTCCCTATGAAAAACGAAGTTCACAAATCCAAAAAGTGCCACAACAAAATGGGTCAGAGAGAGAGAGGAGTTGATGCAACATAGCCAAGTTCGGTGTTCCAGAAGGGATGCAGCAGAGGGAGACGAGCAGACAAGGACAAGGCAGATGCAAGGTCTAAATACGGAATCCGAATCGTGATAACAGAATGAAAATACCTGAATGCAATTGCTCGTTAATAACACAGTTAAGGAGCACTCGATGAATGGAGCAACAGGCATTAAGTACAAGTCACGGTAAGACGCGAAACCGTGTTGCGTGCGTATCACGTGACTACAAAAAATAAAGGGATTGATGGGAGATGTAGTTCTAATGGACTCTGTGTGCCCAATAACGCTGGGTCAGCCGCCAGGGTAGCCTCCAGGTGTTACGAGGCGTCCCTCGGCGCTACCAGCCAGGAGCCCGGCATGTGACAGTACCCCTCCGCAAAGAGTGGCCCCTACTGCGCGCACGCAGGTGCTCCAGCCAAAACGTGCATAACAGTCGGGGAGCATTCAGATTGAAAGCCGGTTCCCAGGTCTGGTCTTCCGGGCCATACCCTTTCCAGTCTATTAGATAGAAACTAACCCCATGACACGGCAGGGATCTAGAATGGCACGGACTTCGTAATCATCCTCTCCCTCCACAGAGACAGGAGCTTGGCCAGCAGGCAGGTGGGTACCAGGCACAAAAGGACAGAGCAATGAGACATGAAATACAGGGTGTATCCGCCAATGAGACAGAATGTCCAATCAAACCGCAACGGGGTTAAGACAATGTAGAATCTGGTAGGGCCCTATGTAACAGGCAAAAGTTTCCTCTTACCCGAATAGCAAGGTGTTTAGTCGAGAGCCAAACACGATCACCGCAGACATAGGTGGTGGGCTGGTGAACGCCGTTTGTCGCCTGTGATTTAGTTTGAGATTGCGCCGCTTGTAGATGAGATACCACTGATTTTCGTATAGCCAGAAGAGAGTCCATTGTGGCCTTGGCAGCAGGTATATGTTTCCAAGAAGGCACAACAGGTGGAAGTATCCTCAGGTGTAAACCGTACAGGGCATAAAACGGTGAACAGCCAACTGAGGAGTGCCTAGAGTTATTGTATGCAAACTCAGCGAGGCCCAGTACTGACAACCAGTTGGACTGATGTTGTAAACATAAGCAGCGGAGATACTGCGCCATCGTGCCGTTGGTACGCTCAGTCTGGCCATCAGTTTGAGGGTGGTAAGCCGAGGACAACTGTACATCTATACCCAGAGCGGAGATGAGGGCGCGCCAAAAACGCGAAGTAAACTGAGACCCTCGATCGGAGATCAGGACCGTAGGCAATCCAAAAAAAGCACCACTTGATCGAGAAATAAGCCAGCCATTAAGGGAGCAGCAAGCATACCTGAGCACAGTATAAATCGTGCCATTTTCGTAAAGACATCCACTACCACAAGAATCGTGGTCATACCTTTGACCAAAGGAAGTTCCACCACAAAATCAAGGGTGATCATATGCCAAGGATGCGGTGGTAAAGGCATTTTCATCAAAAGGCCCACAGGTTTCCCCGGTTGTCTCTTGCATTGTGTACATATAGCACACTTAGAGACGTATTGTTCCGTATCTTTTTTGATGCCCGGCCACCAACACCATCGGCGCAGTAGATCGTACATTTTGACTTGACCAGGATGCGCTACCAATGGAAGATCGTGGGACCATTCCAAAGCTTTCCGTCTTGAATGATTGTCAGGGAGGTATAACAGTCCCCGAACATAGGGAAGGCAAGCGATAAGTACAGCACCCAACTCATCAAGGAATGAGACATGATCCCTGGCCCATTGTCTCAATCCACCTAAAAGTGACGGAGAGGCGTAACATACACAAACAACGGCACCGGAGGGTAATATCGGAGGTATTGGTTTTTTGGTGTTCGCCTCGGTACCAATGCGGGACAAGGCATCCGCTTTTCCGTGTAGAGGGCCGGGACGATAGGTCACGATAAAATCGAACATGGTAAAAAAGAAATGCCAACGGATTTGTCTCACGTTGGTACACTTCGCATGTGATAGAGCCTGAAGGTTCCAATGGTCGGTATACACAGTTACCGGATACCTTGCGCCCAAGAGATGGTGTCTCCATTCTTTGACCGCCACTCTGATTGCCAAGAGTTCTCTTTCCATGATCGTATAGTTACGTTCTGCTGGCGTCAGTTTTCGGGAGTGGAAAGCCACAGGGTGTAGACGCTGAGTAGAGGGGCATGTCTGCGAAAGGATAGTCCCTACTGCAATAGCAGACACGTCTGCTTCCACTATAAAAGGAAGAGAGGGGTCTGGATGCTGTAGAACAGGGGCAGTAGTAAAAGCCTCTTTCAAGGCCTGGAAAGCAGATTGTGCTTTTTTATCCCAAACGAAAGGAATGCTGGGACTAGTAAGGCGAGTCAACGGGGCTACTATTTCAGAAAAAGAAGCGATGAAACGCCTATAAAAATTTGAAAAGCCCAAGAAGGACTGAAGGGTTTTCACCGAATCCGGGACAGGCCAGTCCAATACTGCCTGGACTTTGGAAGTACACTTAAGCACCCCTTTCTTGGATATCTTAAACCCCAGGAACTCTACAGATAATGCATGGAACACACATCTCTCTCATTTTGCATATAGAGAGTGTTCGCACAGACGAAGTAGGACAGAACGGACGTGTTGTATGAGTTGAGAGATTGTATCTGAAAATATTAAGATATCGTCCAGATAGATCACAACATAACAATCCAGCATATCTCGGAAGATGTCATTTACGAAATGCTGAAAAGTGGCCAGGGCATTACAGAGTCAAAAGGGCATTACACAATACTCATAGAGCCCAAACTTCGTCTTGAATGCGGTTTTCCATTCCTCCCCACTACGCATCCTCATCAAATTATAATCTAATTTGGTGAAGACGGTAGAAGATGTCATTTTGTTGAGGAGTTCTGTGATGAGTGGTAGTGGGTATTGGTTCTTAACCGTAATCTTATTCAAGGCACGGTAGTCCACACAGGGACGCAGGTCCCCCTCTTTCTTTGGCACGAAGAATATCGGGGAGGCCGCAGGAGAGCGAGAAGGATGTATGTGTCCCAAACTCAAGGCCTTGTCCACATAGTCTCTGAAATGTTGTTCTTCCTACTGTGTGAGAGAGTATGCACGACCGTGTGGCACTACTGCTCCAGGTAACAAGACAATTGGGCGGTCATAACATGGGTGCAGTGTCAGTTTTTCTGACAAACCTGGTATTCCACTGGGAGTGTAGGGGTTTGATTACATGATGTGGCATTGATCGAAGGGATAGTGGACACCATTGCCAAACAAGGAGACAAAACCAGCTCATCCTGGGATTGGAAACAATATTGGTTACAAAAAGTAGAGGAAAACCGCAGTCAATGACAGGATTATGAGTTTGGAGACCGGACAGACCAAGGATGATGCCAAATTGAGGGGAAGTAATAAGGTCAAACATAATTCGTTCAGTGTGGCCTTGAAGTGTAGACATCTGGAGTGAACCTGTTTGTTCCGTTACCTGTCCGGAGACCAGACGGGAGCCATCTACCGCATGCACTTCTTCGGGTCTTGATTTAGGAAACACAGAGAGCCCGTGCTGCATGGCCAACTGTATATCCATGTAATTGCCACTGGCTCCTGAAACAATCATAACCGGAGTCGAAAAAGACTCAATACCAGGAGCAGTGAAGCGCATTACAAGGTAAATGTGTGAGACTGGGAAATCATCACCCGAGCCCTTAATCACTTGACTCATCCTAAAGGCTCGGTTTACGGATGAGTCCTGGCGTTTCCCGTCACCTTGACAGGTCTTCTGGGGCACACACGAATATAATGCCCTGACTGGCCACAATAAAAGCATAGGTTATTCAACATACGCCTTTCCCGTTTGGCCTTTGTTAATGGGCCCATGGTTGCCCCTATTTGCATGGGTTCGGCGTCTCCTTGTAAAGAAGGAGTGACGCCATCCGATCTAGATGAGGTACGAACATCGGGGAACCGACGTTCACCACGTCTTTGCCGAAGCCGGGCATCGACCTGTAAAACTAGGTCTAACAGCTCAAGGAAGCCAGACGGAATGTCAGGTACCACTGACAGGGCATCTTTCAGGTCGTGTGATAGACCTTTATAGAATACGGCTGCCTTTTTCTGTTCAGGCCACGTAGTCTCAGCCGCTAGTTGATTAAAGCATGCGAGATAAGTCAAAAGATCCATCTTGTCTTGGCTAATAGCCAGAAACTCTAGATCTGAGGTTTGTGCTTTGTATCACATATCAAAAACACTGTTCATTGCTTGAATTAAGGCATCAAAATCATACAGAGCTGGGTATCACAGAGGGCTGGCAGGCTCACCACCTCTTTAGGTTGATCGGTAATGTCTTCCTCATCAGTACAACTCGACTCGTTCCCCCGTTCCTTTTCCTCCTCACCTGAGCTTGAAGAGTAGTTTAGCTTCTTTCTTCTGGTGTGTAGATCGGGATGCCTTTTCTTCTGGAGAAGATAAGGTCGGCTTCGAAAGGAAGCCACCGCGGCTCCACACAGGAGGCACGGTGACCCCCCTCCGCGACGGACTAAAAGACGGAGTGAGGGGAAAAGCCAAACGGCATAAAAACCCCTCCGGAAACCAGGAACCAATCAGGAATGCTCGGTGAAGAAATCAGGCGATCCAAGGTAAGGTGAGTATGAGAGCGTAACAAGATAGGATTGCTCCGTAGAGAAAGGAGCAGCGCGAGAGACCGCAGGGAAAAGGAACGGACCGGTGTAAAACACCCGGGGGGGGGGGAAACTGGAAAGACTGGGAGAAGAAAGAGCAAGGGGAAAGAGAGCAAGAGTTTGGAAGGACAGCACGGGCGGAGCACCGCCTAGGAGAGAACTATGGAAATGAGCGAGCGCAACAGAGGGAAATCCGAAGTTGCAACGCACCGAGCCGCCTAGCGTGTGGAAGTAAATACGCGTAGGCGGCGGCCATGTTGAAAAAAGACTAGAACGTTAGCGCTGTAAGGGAAATAACGTGACGGCACAATTTAATGGCGGCCCAGCTTCCACCTATTCCACAGCCACCAGCGCTCAGCGGTCGTGACAGTATGCCCCCCTCTAGGGCGACACCCCCCGGGCTTGCCGGGATGCAGGTTGTGGAACCGGCGTAACAAACGTGGTGCGTTAACATAAGATCGGGGCTCCCAGGAATCCTCGGATGAGGGGAAGCCTTTCCAATGGATAAGGTATTCCAGGCGACCCTTATGGTAACGGGAATCACTGATGTGGGAGACTTCGTATTCCTCAGAGTTAGGGTCGGGTGGAACGTGAAGTCTGGGAGCTTTCTGCCTTCTCTCATCAGCCACATAGGAGCGAAGTTGTGAGGAGTGAAAAGTCGGGTGAACACGACTGAGCGACTTAGGTAACTTGAGGCGGTAAGCCACTGGGTTGATCTTGGTCAGGATGTCGAAAGGTCCAATATACCGGGGGGACAACTTGGAAGGTCTGACCCAACGGGGTAGAAACTTGGTAGACAGCATAACTTTGAGCCTTTGTCCCACATCGGCACCTGTCTCCGGTGGCGATCTGCTTGGTCCTTGTATTGAATGCTTGCCTTCTTTAGACTCTGTTCGGCGGATATGTGAGCTCCTCGCAGCTGCGCCAAACCGGATTCAATTGATGGGATAGAGGTATCTTTCCAGAAGGTGGGTATTATAGATCTGGGGTGATATCCATAAGTACAACAAAAAGGACTCATACCTAAAGACGCATGAATCGCATTGTTGTACGTGAATTCGGCAGTTGGGAGAAGAGAAACCCAATTGTCTTGTGACTGATTTACGAAACACCTCAGATATTGTTCTAGGGTTCCGTTCAGCCTCTCGGTTTGGCCATTGGTCTGAGGATGGAATCCAGAAGAAAGAGCCCTCTCAATCCCCAACAATTTGCACAATTCTGACCAAAACTTAGAGGTGTACTGGCTGCCACGGTCGGTTACAATCTTTTGAGGGAGACCATGCAATCTGAATATGTCCTTAAGAAAGACTTCAGCAGTGTGCGAAGCAGAAGGTATGCCGGACAATGGGGAGAAATGCGCTATTTTGGAATAGGTATCGACAGTTACCATGATGCATGTACAACCTTGGGATTTAGGTAAGTCGACGATGAAGTCCGTAGAAATGTTAATCCAAGGACCTGGAGGGATCGGGCTGGGTTGAAGTAACCCCAACGGTTTCTGGGTGGAATTCTTGTTACGTAAACAAGTCAAGCATGTTCGAATATAAGCCTGAGTGTCTGCCCTCATATTTGGCCAAAAGAAGGTTCTTTGGAGTAGTTCTAGCGTACCACGAAGACCTCGATGACCCGCAACCTTCGAGTCGTGGCACCACCTAAGAGCTTGTACCTGGAGGTCGTGTGTAGGTAGAATTAGTCTTCCTTGGTTGAAATACAGTCCATCTTTTTCCTCGACAGGTAACTTTCCTAGAGTAGGAGCGGGTCCTTCTAAAGAAGTATAGGCCCCCCTAACTTCTTCTAGAAAAGACGACACAACCAGGACGATCTTAGTTCGAGGAAACATGAGTTCTTTCTGATATGACTTGTTGACTTCATTTCTTCGGGACAACGCGTCAGCGACTTGGTTCTGAGATCCCGGAATATACGTGATGGTGAAATGAAACTGAGCAAAAAAGTGTGCCCACCTGACTTGTCGAGTGTTGTAGCATTCCTGTTGCCTCAAAATCTGCAGATTTTTGTGATCGGTACGTATCTGAAATGGGTGCACACTTCCTTGAAGCAAGTGCCTCCATTCCAGACAAGCCAATTTCATAGCCAGTAGCTCTTTTTCGATGACAGAATAGTTTTGTTGACTGTTTGTCAAGGTCTTAGAGAAATAGGCTATTGGGTGTTCCATGTCGCGGTCGACTTGGAGAAGAACGGCCCCTACTGCAGCAGCAGAAGCGTCGGTCTCCATTATGAAAGGTTTCAGTTGGTCTGGTTGGCGAAGAATGGGAGCCGTGCAGAATCTTCCTTTGAGACTAGCAAAACTGTCTTCAGCCTCTTTATTCCAGAGAAAGGGTTTAGAGGATTTCTTAAGGAGAGAAGTGATGGGCAAGGTGAGCCTTGAAAACCCCGGGATGAATTTCCGGTAAAAGTTTGCCAGACCTAAAAACCTCTGGTCGTCCTTGACAGATGAAGGAGATGGCCATGAGAGAATGGCTTCTACCTTCTCGGGATCCGTGGTTATCCCCTCTTCAGAGAGTATAAAACCCAAGTAAGGCATGGATGATTGAGCGAAAGCACATTTCTCTGGTTTGACCAAGAGGTGATGTAATCGGAGTCGGTGTAACACCTCCAATACCTGGGAAGAATGTTCTTCCTTCTTCCGGGAAAATATCAGGATATCATCAAGGTATACAACTGTGTTGATCCCCAACAGATCGGAAAATATGCGATCCATAAACCTCTGGAATATAGAAGGAGCATTTACTAGTCCGAATGGCATCACTCGGTACTCAAAAAGCCCGTAGGGAGTGCGGAAAGCAGTCTTCCATTCATCACCGGATTTCACCCGAAGCAAATGGTATGCGTTCCGAAGATCGAGCTTAGTAAACAATACCGATCCCTGAATGGCTTCAAGTATCTCCGAGATTATGGGCATCGGGTATCTGTCCTTGATCGTTACTTGATTTCGACCCCTGTAATCGATACAAGGTCTCAACTCCTTGGAGTCTCTCTTGGGTATGAAAAATAAGGAAGCCCCTGCTGGGGATCTCGAGGGTCGGATCAATCCGTTAGCAAGATTGTCATCCAAATAGCTCCGGAGAACTGCCTTTTCAGACATAGAAAGGGGGTACATTCTTCCGAAAGGAACCAAGGCCTGTGGTATGAGGTCAATATTACAATCTTCTGGTCGATGAGGGGGGAGTACCGAAGGTTGTTGTTCTTAAAAATATCAGCAAATTCCTCAAATATCCTGGGTATATTGTGGATGGAGCTACTCTCAGTAGCACATATCGTCTTGACTTCCTCAAACATAGGTCCCGGCAAACACCTTTCTTGACAAAAGGAAGAGTGGAAACTCAGCAGGTTGTATGTCCAATTTATTGTTGGGTTGTGTTTGCGGAGCCAACCAATCCCCAATATAACAGGGAAATGGGCGGCCCTAATGATATCGAACTTCAAAGACTCAGAATGTTGTTGGATAGATACTTGTACTTCCTCGGTGGTGTGGGTAATGAGCCCGGAGCATAAAGGAGTGCCATCTACCCCTTCTACCTTCTGATCTTCCTTCTTTGGAACTCTGAGAAGACCTACCTTGTCTGCCCACAAGGTGTCTAGGAAATTCCCGGCAGCTCCACAGTCAAGTAGGGCTTGTGTCTCTATGTTCTGTCCTCTAAACCGGAGTTGGACGGCAATTACCATCAATCGATGGTCTTCGGAGGTCTTGGCAGGGGTCACTGAGAGCGTAGCATAGGAACCAACTGACGCCCCTCGATAGTCTGTCCCACCGACTACCGAGGGCGCTCGTTTCCCGGCCTTCTCGGGGGTACGTCAGGACAGTCTCTCAGAAGATGATTGGCCGAACCACAGTAGAGACACAGATTGCCTTCTCGCCTTCTCTTCTTTTCTTCTGCTGTCAAAGGAGCTCGGGTAGTACCAATCTGCATTGGTTCGTCTCTGGAAGGTGGGCGAGTAACGGGTGAGGAGGTCGAAGTGTGGGTTTCAGGAAAGGATCTGGGAGGACGAGTCTTCTTCTTCTCGTTCTTTCTTTCGGTCATGCGATAATCGATCCTTATTACCGCCTTAATGAGATCGGAGAAAGATTCCGGGCGGGGAATTCTGGCTAGTTCGTCTTTTAAGTCCTCCCGCAAACCCCTCCGGAATATGGTATACTGTGCTTCTTCCTGCCAACCAGTCTCAGCTGCTATCTTTTTGAAAGAGGACAGATAGGAAAGTAGGTCGGAATTTCCTTGACACACGTCAAGGAGGTCTTCGCTGGCTACAAAGGCTGTTTCCGTATGAAGGAAAGTCTGTTTGAGAAGGTCCTTGAAGGCTGTATAATCCTGTAACACCGGGTCTGATCGAGATACCAAAGGGGTGGCCCATGCTAAGGCATTTCCCGTCATATGGGTTATCATGAACCCTACCTTGGTATGGTCTGTGGAAAAGGTGCCTCTTCTGAAAGCAAAGTGTATATTACAAGCATCAAGGAATTCCTTTACTTTCCTCTCGGTGCCATCAAATTTGCCTGATACCAGGGGAAGGGGGGGGAGATCCGCTGTGAGCTGTTCTCGAGCAGCAACCCTTTGTTGAAGGGCGGCATTGTCTGTTTTCAAAGTCTGAACCTCCTGACTCAAACTCTGTACTGCTGCGACGAGTTCCTGGAGTTGTTGTGGGGTTGCCATCTCAATATTGTGGCGTTGCAAGCTATCACAGAGGGCTGGCAGGCTCACCACCTCTTTAGGTTGATCGGTAATGTCTTCCTCATCAGTACAACTCGACTCGTTCCCCCGTTCCTTTTCCTCCTCACCTGAGCTTGAAGAGTAGTTTAGCTTCTTTCTTCTGGTGTGTAGATCGGGATGCCTTTTCTTCTGGAGAAGATAAGGTTGGCCTCGAAAGGAAGCCAGGAGGCACGGTGACCCCCCTCCGCGACGGACTAAAAGACGGAGTGAGGGGAAAAGCCAAACGGCATAAAAACCCCTCCGGAAACCAGGAACCAATCAGGAATGCTCGGTGAAGAAATCAGGCGATCCAAGGTAAGGTGAGTATGAGAGCGTAACAAGATAGGATGGCTCCGTAGAGAAAGGAGCAGCGCGAGAGGCCGCAGGGAAAAGGAACGGACCGGTGTAAAACACCCGGGGGGGGGGGGAAACTGGAAAGACTGGGAGAAGAAAGAGCAAGGGGAAAGAGAGCAAGAGTTTGGAAGGACAGCACGGGCAGAGCACCGCCTAGGAGAGAACTATGGAAATGAGCGAGCGCAACAGAGGGAAATCCGAACTTGCAACGCGCCGAGCCGCCTAGCGTGTGGAAGTAAATACGCGTAGGCGGCGGCCATGTTGAAAAAAGACTAGAACGTTAGCGCTGTAAGGGAAATAACGTGACGGCACAATTTAATGGCGGCCTGTTAAACGTATCTTCACGGGATCGTGGTTTACCTCTTTTTCCTGTAAACCGTGGAGTTGAGGTTGCCAGTCTGTCGAAGTCTTGATAGCCGATGAAAGAGTAACGCGAGGAATTAGCCCAATCCCCTCCTGACGGTATATGACAGGATGGCACTGAACCAACTCCCAACGCCACGGGTGGCACTTCTCAGGATTAGCGTGACGTCGGGACAGTGTTTCCACTGGCTGAGAAGGCTTGATGAAATCACCGATGAAAACGGAGAGGAACTCAGGAACTTCCAAGGCAGTAAGGCACAGGTACCGGCAGGGCACAAGACAGGCAAAGGAAAGCAAACTGCAAGAAGAAGCAGTACTGACAGGGGTCCCCACTACTACTAGGAACCCAGACGAAACCTCCTCTACCCTGAACCAGGGGCTGGCTAGTAACGAAGATAGGGGAAGAAAGGGTAGGAGGACCAGAAGCAAGAAGGAGTAAGGAGTAAGGAGAAAAGGCAGGACTGAGCAGGAAAGGCAGACCTGGAAACTGGAGGGCTGAAAACCTAGCACCAGGCTCCAGCAGCGCATACACAGTAACAACCGCGTTGAGACGCGTTGTCCCTGTGTATGCGATGCCTATTTATGGTCCGGGGTCAAAACGAGGCTTGGAACGCATGTTCCGATGCTGCGCATGCGCGGGACGTCGAATACTGACGATCCGCGCATGCGCAGATCCTCGCAAGATGGCGGCGTCCACGGCGCCCATCCGAACCGCGGGTCGGCGTGAAGAGAGTCGCCACCGCGGGTACAGCCTCCATGAAGGAGGAGACTGCTGCGGCCGTGGACCAGGAACCCAGGTAAGTGGCGCCGACGCCCGCGAGCGCGCGGCGTGACACCATACCCCCTCCCGGACAACCCCGGAGCACCGGGTTTCCAAGGAAAGCGGAGATAGAAATCCCGAACCAGGCGCGGTGCATGCACGAAGGAGCGCGGTTCCCAAGTGCGGTCACAAGCTGGATAACCCTTCCAGCTGACCAGGAACTGCAGAACACCGCGCCGTATTCGTGAATCACAAATCTCCTGCACCTCAAATTCAGGGACCCCCCGAACCAGTAGCGGGGCAGGACGGGAACAGGTACGACCCATAACATCGGGCACATAGGGCTTTAAAAGGGAAACATGAAAGACAGGATGGATCCTCCAAGAGCGAGGCAAAGACAAACGAAAGGCAACAGAGGAAATACGCTCAGAGACGCGGAAGGGACCAAAAAAGCGGGGGGCTAGTTTCACAGGTAAGTTGCGTACCGGTAGATTCTTGGAGGATAGCCAAACCATGTCCCCAACATGAAGGACAGGCTCCGGGCTCCGTCTCTTGTCAGCCTGCTCCTTCATATGTGCTTGTGCCGCTGCCAAGGTACTGGCCGCCAGACGATGTTGATCGCGGATCAGGGACACCAGGGCATCTGCGGAAGGAACGGTGCTGGAATACGTTGGATGAATAGGCAGCAGGCGAGGATGAAGACCAGTAGAGCAATAAAAGGGGCTGAGTCCAGTAGCGGAATGAACAGCGTTGTTGTAAGCTGCTTCCGCGGTGTCCAACCATTCCGACCAGTTGTCTTGGGTAGCATTGGCATAACAACGTAGGTATTGCTCAAGGGTCTGATTGGTACGTTCTGTCTGTCCATTAGTCTGCGGATGATAGCCGGAACTCAGGGCTCGCTGAATGTCCAAATGCCGACACAGTTGACCCCAAAAGGAAGAGATGTATTGAGACCCCCGATCTGACAAGATCTTCTCCGGAAGACCATGAAGGCGATACACCTCATGTAGAAAACATCGTGCCATCTGAGATGCAGTGGGCAGCTTAGGAAAGGGCAAGAAATGAGCCGTCTTGGTGAAACAATCCACCACCACCA
Organism: Ambystoma mexicanum; assembly: GCF_040938575.1. Classification (NCBI taxonomy): domain Eukaryota; kingdom Metazoa; phylum Chordata; class Amphibia; order Caudata; family Ambystomatidae; genus Ambystoma; species Ambystoma mexicanum. The sequence goes on from NC_090923.1 coordinate 1,369,512,044, forward strand.
TTATACAGGTAAATCCACCAGACAAGGGCAGGTCAACGATGAAATCCGTGGCGATGGTATGCCAAGGGTACGGAGGCGTAGGCGTGGGTTTCAGAAGGCCAATTGGCCTTTTGCGAGGAATCTTGGTCTGGGCACATACAGGACAGGAGTCCACGTATTGCTTTACCAGTGTAGCCCATCCAGGCCACCAGTACGGTCGTGCAACCAGTTCTTGTGTTGTGCGGACTCCACGGTGACCGCAAACGACGGAATCATGGCAATTCTGTAGAATGATTTTCTGGAGTTCCAATGTGGGAACGTACAGACGATTCTTGAAGAACAACAAGCCGTCACGTTCCTTAATGTCGGCACGTTGTAGTATCTGTGCTCTTGTGGGATCCGTACGTGTGGCCTCAACAAACTGTTGGAGCCGGGGAGTCAGCATCAATAGAAAATGTTTGGATGCAATCAAAGGTTCCGGTTCATTGACACCTTCAACGTTATTTTCCAAAGAACGAGACAAGGCATCAGCCTTCGTGTTCTGGGAACAAGGAATGTACGTGACAGTGAAATCAAACTGTGAAAAGAAAAAGGCCCAACGAGCATGACGGGAAGTTCTGCATTGCAAAGAGCGCAGGAACTGTAGATTGCGGTGATCTGTGCGAACCACCACCGAGTACCTCCCACCCAGCAAGTGATGTCTCCATTCCTCGAAGGCAGCTTTTATTGCCAGTAGTTCCTTTTCTATCACTGCATAGTTTCTCTCGCTCACTGACAATTTCCTTGAGTAATATGCCACCGGGTGCTCTGTTCCTGTGACTGCATCTTGCTGTAGTAAGACCGCACCGATTGCGTAGTCAGAAGCGTCTGTCTCAACCACAAATGGTTTTTCATCATCTGGGTGTCTAAGAACAGGAGCCGACATGAAAGATTTCTTTAATTCCAGGAATGCCTCCTCGGCCTGCGTGTCCCAAATAAACGGCACCTTGGTACTGGTCAGGCGGGTTAGACTGTTGGCCAGTTTAGAAAAGCGTGGGATGAAACGCCGATAAAAGTTGGCAAAGCCCAAGAACCTTTGAAGCGACTTCACGCCATGTTGTGGTTTCCATTCTTGTATAGCTTGCAGTTTTGCGGGATCCATCTGTACTCCTGTGTTGCTGATCACATAACCCAGAAACTCCATGCTTTCCTTATGAAATTGACATTTTTCGATTTTGGCATACAGGCCGTTGTGTATTAACCTCCGGAGGACTTCCTGAACATGCACTACGTGTGCAGTACGAGAGTCAGAAAAAAACAATATGTCGTCAAGGTAAACCCAGACAGAAATCCCAATAAGGTCAGAAAAGACATCGTCCATGAACCGTTGAAAGACTGCCGGGGCATTGCAGAGTCCAAACGGCATCACCCTGTATTCGAAGTGACCAATAGGCGTTTTGAAGGCCGTCTTCCACTCATCTCCATTCTTAATCCGCACCAAGTGATAGGCCCCTCTTAGATCCAGTTTGGTGAAGATCTGTGCTGATTTCAGAGATTCGATGATGTCCCGGATGAGTGGTAACGGGTACCTGTCTTTCCTCGTGATTTCGTTTAATTGACGATAGTCGATACAAGGGCGCAAAGTGCCCTCTTTCTTTTTGACGAAGAATAACGGGAATCCCGCAGGGGATTTGGAGGGTATAATGTAGCCTTTGTTCAGGCAATCCGTAATGTACTCCTGTAGGATGCCTTTCTCGAGTTGAGTCAACGAATAAATCTTGCCGTGGGGAATGATCGCACCAGGCAGAATGTCAATGGAACAATCAAAGTACCGATGAGGTGGTAATGGTATGTCCTCAGGCTTGGAGAACGCCTTGTGGTAGTCAGCATATTCATGAGGTACCGATTGAGTGGCACATAGACGAGTAGACACGTCAGCAGGATTGAGGGACTCCATAACTGCAGGAAAGGTTTCATGGATTACGCAATCACTAGGGCAACGTGTCGAAGTAAACATCAAAGAGCGAGCGGTCCAGTCGACCTGGGGATTGTGATACAATAACCATGGTAACCCCAGAACCACCGGAAATGAGGGGGATTTGATGACGTCCAAGGAGATACGTTCGAGATGCCCTTCTACAGAGAGCCACAAGGGATCAGAGTGTTGGCAAACAGGACCCGAAGACAAAGTAGAACCATCGATCACCTCAACCACTATAGGTCGTTCCTTGTTATGTAAACGGATCCCCTTGGCAATCGCAAATGAAGCATCGATGTAGTTGCCGGATGCTCCGCAATCCAAAAGGGCCCAGGTCTGCACACATTTTCCAAGCCAGGCAACACCGATTTTCAGGATCAACAAAGGTACTGAGTTCATGGGAGGAAGGACGGAATCAGAAGGGCGGCCCGTTGCTGCCTTCGCCTCAAACAACGGGCCTGTTAGTTTTCCTGTTTCTTCAACGGGCGCAGCGGACAGGTGCCTAAAAAGTGGTCAGAACCACCGCAATACAGGCACAAATTCTTCTGTCGTCTTCTTTTCTTTTCGGTCTCGGACAACGGACCACGGACGGCACCCAACTGCATGGGTTCTGGACCTACTTCAGTAGAAACAGCTGGTCCGGGGTTCTGTGCAAGAGGAATCGATTGATACCTGGCAGACCTGCGGCGTTCACTCCGTCGTTCGGTCAACCTGTGGTCAATGCGTAAGACTTGTTCCACCAAAGCAGGCAATGTTTCTGGCTCCGGAATGTGCAGTAATTCATCCTTGTACTCCTCTCGTAATCCCCGACGAAACAAGGTTTTTTGAGTAATTTCAGGCAATTGTGAATCAGTTGCTAATTGTCGAAACCGACTGATGTAGCGGATTATGTCATCTGACCCTTGCTTGATCTCCATTAATTGATTCTGAGCCATGGCTGCCAAATTGGGTGGTTTAAAGACGTCCAAAAAGGCCTTCTCAAAGGCAGTGAAATCACTCAACAGAGGACTGTTAGTAGAGACTAGAGGTGCTGCCCAGGCGAGTGCATTGCCGGTCAGATTGCCAAGGATGTACCCGATCTTGGCCTTGTCTTGAGCAAAATGAGTTGATCTGAACTGGAAATGGATCCGACAATGAGTACAGAACTCAGCCACTCGACGCGGATCACCATCATACTTCATCGGAGTCGTGTAAGCCATGGAGTTCTCTGACGGTGTGACAGGTTGTGCGGGACTAGCCAAACACCGATCCAATGCCTGTCTGAGGGTGTTGTTCTCCTGGCGGAGAGTGGTCATTTCAAGACGCATGGCACGCATTTCTTCACGTAGTTCCTGTATGTCGTCCATGTCGGAACTGGGGTTAAGGCGTCTCAATCTGTTAAACGTATCTTCACGGGATCGTGGTTTACCTCTTTTTCCTGTAAACCGTGGAGTTGAGGTTGCCAGTCTGTCGAAGTCTTGATAGCCGATGAAAGAGTAACGCGAGGAATTAGCCCAATCCCCTCCTGACGGTATATGACAGGATGGCACTGAACCAACTCCCAACGCCACGGGTGGCACTTCTCAGGATTAGCGTGACGTCGGGACAGTGTTTCCACTGGCTGAGAAGGCTTGATGAAATCACCGATGAAAACGGAGAGGAACTCAGGAACTTCCAAGGCAGTAAGGCACAGGTACCGGCAGGGCACAAGACAGGCAAAGGAAAGCAAACTGCAAGAAGAAGCAGTACTGACAGGGGTCCCCACTACTACTAGGAACCCAGACGAAACCTCCTCTACCCTGAACCAGGGGCTGGCTAGTAACGAAGATAGGGGAAGAAAGGGTAGGAGGACCAGAAGCAAGAAGGAGTAAGGAGTAAGGAGAAAAGGCAGGACTGAGCAGGAAAGGCAGACCTGGAAACTGGAGGGCTGAAAACCTAGCACCAGGCTCCAGCAGCGCATACACAGTAACAACCGCGTTGAGACGCGTTGTCCCTGTGTATGCGATGCCTATTTATGGTCCGGGGTCAAAACGAGGCTTGGAACGCATGTTCCGATGCTGCGCATGCGCGGGACGTCGAATACTGACGATCCGCGCATGCGCAGATCCTCGCAAGATGGCGGCGTCCACGGCGCCCATCCGAACCGCGGGTCGGCGTGAAGAGAGTCGCCACCGCGGGTACAGCCTCCATGAAGGAGGAGACTGCTGCGGCCGTGGACCAGGAACCCAGGTAAGTGGCGCCGACGCCCGCGAGCGAGCGCGCGGCGTGACACGGCCCAGCTTCCACCTATTCCACAGCCGCCAGCGCTCAGCGGTCGTGACACTGGGTCATTGGCTTCTAGCAAGGGATTAGCCCATGCAGCTGCAGTGCCACCCAGATGAGAAAGAACAAATGCCGCCTTGGTGGTAGCGTCTGGAAACGCCAACGGGCGACAAAGGAAATGCAGATGGCACTGGTTCACAAAGGTCCGGTATGCTTTGGGGTCCCCTGAAAAGCGATCCGGTGGGGCCAAAGGAAAAGGCCCCGGAAGAACAACTGGAGCTGGGCGTTGTACTGGGTTTGCAGGAGGGGGTGCTGCGGCGGCAGCATCACCAAACTCCTCGTTGTGGGGTAATGGCTGCACAAAACTCTGTAATACATCCATGCACTGATGTAAAGTCGCATGTGCAGATGCCATGTCGGTACGTAAGGCGGCAAAGGCCTGCATGAGTGCAGCCATTGGATCAGCCCCAGATTCCATAACCGACAGGCAATAGTAGGCTCCGTAATCTGTCACACCCTGAGACAAAACCCAAATGTTGCAGATAAACTCCCATTTTAGGTGTTTCTTCACTCTTGTGAAAACCTTGAGCGTGATATGCTAAAGACTCCCCCCCCCCCAAGAGCACAGCTTGCAGAACTCAAAATCTCTGTCAGGCCGGGGGCTTGAGTGAAAAGGCAGGAGCAGCAACAACAGAGCTAGAGCAATAAAGAACAATGCAATAGTTCAGAAAATGCAACCAAAGGAATGCCGGAATACAGCAAACCACCACCCACGAGTACACACTCTTACCTGCTCCGTGAAGAAGGACACCAGTAACCTACTTGTAGTCAAGGAGAAGGGTAACAGGGTTGGGCGAAGAATGAAAATCCCAATGTGTGAAAGCAATCCAATATGTGGCGGCAGCAGAGCGTCCCAAAAGTATATGAATAGCAATCCAAAATGTGGTTACAGCAGAGCGTCCCAAAAGTATGAAAAGCAATCCTATATGTGGTAGCAGCAGAGCGTCCCAAAAGTATGTTAAAAGCAATCCAATAGTGGTAGCAGCAGAGCGTCCCAAAAGTATGTGAAAAGCATTCCAATATGTGGTAGCAGCAGAGCGTCTATGACTGGTGAGGGAGGGGTTTTCAATGGGAGTTTTCCATAGACATATAAGTGGAAGCAGGGAACACAGCGTTCACTTCACGCAAGTCCCTATGAAAAACGAAGTTCACAAATCCAAAAAGTGCCACAACAAAATGGGTCAGAGAGAGAGAGGAGTCGGTGCAACGTAGCCAAGTTTGGTGTTCCAGAAGGGATGCAGCAGAGGGAGACGAGCGTCGGGAGAGCAGACAGGATAAGGCAGATGCAAGGTCTAAATACGGAATCTGAATCATGATAACAGAATGAAAATACTTGAATGCAATTGCTTGATTCTAACACAGTTAAGGAGCACCCGATGAATGGAGCAACAGGCATTAAGTACAAGTCAGGGAAAGACGCGAAACCGTGTTGTGTGCGTATTACGTGACTACAAAAAATAAAGGGATTGATGGGAGATGTAGTTCTAATGGACTCTTTGTGCCCAATAACGCTGGGGAGCAGCCAGGGTAGCCTCCAGGTGTTACGAGGTGTCCCTCGGCGCTGCCAGCCAGGAGCCCGGGATGTGATAATGGAGGATGCGCCGGATACGGAGGAAGAAGACTTCACCTCTCCGTTTCCTGGGGCAAACGAAATAGCAGAGATTCAATCTTCAGTGGCTTCTTTACAATTTGCCCTAAAGATATTTCTCCAAATGACTGGGTGAATTCTAGCAAATACTAATTCACTGACTACGGCCCAGGTATATGTGAATAACGAGGAACTGGAGGCCGGAGTAAATCTTTCTGAAGCCATTGTTATCGCAGATGAGATTAACAATATTCAAGATAATGAAGCCTCTGTAATTATGGACCAGAGTAAGGTGGTCTGCTACTCCCGAAAGCAGCATAAAATGGCAAGGAAGGCACAAAAGATCAGGAAAACCATCACACTGGTCTCTGTAGAGGGAGAATCAGCGACATTTGGTAATCGCTCAAAAAAAGCCAAAAAAAGGGCGCCCAGAGTCAAGAAAAAGAATAATTCTGGAGATGGTTGTTTGACCAGCTGGTTGATAACCGATCAAGATAAAAAGAAAGAGCGGCCCGAAGTGGTGGTTCAACCAGGGAGGGACGAACAGAGGGTAGAGGGAGGATGGATACCTACCCCAGAAGAATTGGAAGAACAGGTAGCAGAGTGGGAAACATTTGAGACAGAAGATCTATTGGAGGAGGAAAAACAACCTTTGAGCCCTGAAAAATCTTCCCAACCCCCGCAAACCACTATCGGAGTCAATAATCCATCATTGAAGTCGGGAAAGGTCGGGATCGATATTTCAGCCAATAGGATTTGTCTGATTAAGATCCTAAATCAAAATGGTAAACGCAGATGGCTGCCCCCGATCTGAGTTTTTGATTCGACTGCACTCAGTGCCTCAACTATGTGTTTTGAAGTCTGACGACTTCCAGTTTGTGGAGCCACTGAAAGGCCCGAATCCCTGTGTCTCTGCTCTGCATTGTAAATTTATATCTACTGCCCAGATGATTAGGAAATGATGAGCTGTGGGCAGTGCTCTTTGAAATCGATGCAGATCTGGAGGACATTGACCCCAGTTTCGAATATGAGGAAGTAAGTGGCCCGGCAAAACCGGTGGACTGTCCCATCGTACCCAAAGGAAAGAAGGTGGAAGTGGCAGATGTCCAACTTGTACTAAAATGGCTGGCAGAATCCTTACCTGAGGTGCTAACTAAACATTGAAATTTATCACTACTATCTTGGAACTGCAGAAGGTTTGCACATCTATTGTCAACGGAGGGTTCAGTAAACTTTGTTGTAAAACATAGTCTCATATGTCTTCAAGAGACTTCGGCAATGGACACCTTGATATTGGATGGCTATGTGAACTATCAATCCTTTGCTAAAAGGGGTGTAAAAGAGAGACCTTTTTGAGGGCTGCTGATAGGGGTGGCTAGCTTCTTGATCTCGAGGCGGATTATCTGCAATCAAGAGAACAATCTGATGGCAGTAGAGGTTGAGTATAGACCCAATGGAAAAGGGGAAAAACTACTGCTGGTAAACTTATATAATCCTCCTCAAGCTTTGTTAAGTGATTTACTGCAAGAAGTACTGCACAAGCTATTAGCCTCCTGGTCAGTCATATCTGGAAACATGGCGGTAGTTGTAGTGGGTGATTTTAACTGCCACATGACTGGGGAGGGAGGAAGACACCCACAGAATGCTAAGCTAAGGGAGAAACGCTTACTGACTCATACTAAAATTGATAGTGAGGACCAGAGATGGCTCCATCTGTTTGAAGAATGGGACTTAGAAATGCTGAATGGTTATACTTTGAGTGATCATCCCGGGAGGCATATTTGGTCCAATGGGACTTCTTGCAGTACACTAGATTATATATTTATGTGCCCTAAAATGCTACTGGGTGTAGAGGATATGATATGGAGCGACCATTCAGCACTACGGTGTGTATTAAGTGTCCCACAGGGAGAACCTCAGAAAATTAGTACAGACCATCTGCGCAAAAAAACACTCGCAGTATCTGGTCCCTTCTAGGTGAAGCTAGGGTGGCTGCAAAGGGTCATCTGGTTAATCCTATAAATGCTGTGGTATGGGAAAAATTCTTGGAAAATCGTAATACCATCATGCAGATTGATGAGACATATCCATCGACAGTTACAATACCAATTGTACCTTTTGACATATCGAACACGGCTATAATCAGTAAAATAACTACTCTAAAATCATCTAGAGTCTGGGACCTAATGGTTTGGCTAATATAGTCATTAAAAGTCAGCCCGAGGTCTGGGCCGGCTTACCTGCCTTATTGCTTGAGAAGATCATGGTACAGGGGAAGATTCCTAGTTCTTGGCAGACCGGCGTGTTGATCCCTGTATTTAAAAAAGGTAACTGGGTTGAACTGAATAATTATAGATTACTGTCTATGCTGGATACGACAGGCAAATTATTTGCATCCCTGCTACTCAATGAGCTGCAGGTATGGGTCGACGAGGCTAATATATTGTCCGAATTCCGATGCGGATTCAGAAGAGGCTACTTAACTTGCCATAACCTTATGGTCATGAATTTACTGAGATCTAGGGCCCGTAGAAGGGGTGAACCGCCGTTACATTGATTTCAAGGCAGCCTTTGATTCCATCCCTAGAGAACGGTTTTGGTCTAAATTAGCCGCCCTGGGTTGCCCTGCTGGTATATTGTACTACCTCAGACTGCTGCACTATAACACCTCAGTTAGGTTGAAATTAGATCAAGAGAGGCATCTGACTGGTAAAGTGCAGCAGAATAGGGGGGGTGAAACAGGGTTGCGTCACCGCCCCTCTGGTGTACAACCTCTATGTCCACGACATACCGGTGGCCATTGCTGCTGCTAGCAATTGCCCCCCAAAAATTGGGGAGGCTGTTTGTTCTGTATTAGCATATGCAGACGATTTGGTCATCTTTGATCATACCATTAGCGGACTGCGTAGATCTGCCACAGCACTTTGGGAATATGCCTCTTGTAATGGACTCACCATTAACCTTGATAAAACCAAGGTCTTGAGATTTACCAGTAAAAGAGTCTCTCGTGTCAATCTCATGGTGGGCAATGTCAAGATCTCATACGCGCCACAATATCGCTATTTGGATATTGACTTTGAGCCCAGTGGTAAATATGTGGCATGTAAACATTTGTTACGCTCACCTGGTTCCCACGGGGGCGTCGACCGGAACTGGGCCGCTGTTATTTCCAGCAGCGTGACGTGTAGCGCCGAGATGACTGACTGGACTGGCCCCCTCAGCCTAGTTTGTCTGGCTCGCAAGAATATTCTTCTACAAAGGAGAAGAGGGATTAACCACCCGTGGAATTGAGTGTCAACCCACCTTCCCCATTCCCGTTGTCTTCCCACTGATCACTCTTGATGTCCCCTCCTTAGTCTCACCTGATGGTTTGGAAGGATGAGCTCTCCATCCTGCGTCGACCGCAGGGGCGCGTTGATGACCAGTTACTTCACTGGCGTAGAGGAATTGGTGAGTTCCAGTATTGACTCTAAAGTCCAATTGTTCATAAGAGTTCAAATGTCTGCTCTTCACTCTGTCCCATTCCTTGCAAGTTGCCGATTAATCCACTCGAAGATTTCCAAATGGCACTCGGTAAGATTCAGGTAAGTCTATTGTGTTTTTACCCTTAGGGACCGGGGTACGGCGATGAAGCACAGTTGACTGCGCCGACCCGAAATGAGGTGAGTACCTCCCGTGGTAAATCAGGTAAGTCCTTGGGGGTAGCTTGTATGGCCTTAGAGAGTCCCCTTGCTCACCTTGCTGTCTTTGTCTCCTTAGGTGTCGGAGGGCGGCCGCGAGATGGAGAGAGCGTGATGGAATGCTGAAGTACCGCCAAGCAGGTGAGTTCAGCGCGGCGCCGTAGGAATGCGAAGCAATGCTTCAAAGACTTCTGTCTTTCAGTTCCGTGCCGAAATGGATCAGGATTCAGGTAAGGATTAAAGTTAAAACTCCTGTTCTAACCTTTATCCTTTTTGTCTTCTTGTTTCAGGAGTCCCAGGACTAAAGCGGGCGTGGCTGAAGACTGGAGCTGCTGAAAACACAGTGAGCGTTATGCTGCAGCAAGCAGAATAACGCGAAGCACGTGTGGCTGTCCGGGTGTGGTTTAAATAGCCTTGGAAGAAGATCCAGGTAAGTATTCTTCCACAGCCCCACCCAAGTAACAAAATAGTCCCTTCAGTAAAATAGTCCCTCCTAAGCCTCATTTGGCTTGAGTCTTCATGCAGCATGGTCTGCCTCAGGTGAGTATGCAGCATGGTCTGCTTCAGGTAAGTTATCAATAATGAGCCTGGTGCCCATGGCGCCAGGACTGACTTTATCTTTATGAGCCAGGCGACATAGGCGCCAGGACTGTACCCAAACAGCCCCTAACTGGGGTTTTTGGTCATGCTCCAAGTGGCATGATGCCTGCTTCCGGGGCTGCTGGGCCTGGTCTGGTCTTCCGGGGGCAGGCATCATGACAGCACTCCCCCTCAAGGCCTCTCCTAAAGTCGTTCTCCCCCTTGGCCGTGGTTTGTCTGGAAATTCCCGATGGAACCTCTTCACTAAACGAGGTGCATGCACGTGGTCACTAGGTTCCCAAGACCTTTCCTGCGGACCATAACCTTTCCAGTCAATTAGGTAAAAGAGTTTTGATCTCACTCTTTTTGAGTCCAAAATATTCTTGACTTCGAACTCGGGCTCCCCGTCTATGAGGATAGGTTCAGGTGGATCGGTTAGCCTTGTTCCTGGTTGCACTGGCTTCAAAAGAGACACGTGAAAAACGGGATGGATTCGCATATGAGCAGGTAGGTCCAACTTGACGGCCACTGGGTTAATAATTGCCTTGACAGAAAAAGGTCCCAAATACCTGGGGTAAAGGTCCGAGTCCCCTTGAGTGGTAAGTGCTTAGTGGCTAACCATACTTGGTCCCCTATTTGGTATTGAGGAGCTTCACTTCTGTGCTGATCCGCATCCTTTTTGTATTTTTCCTTAGCCTTTTGCAAATGGATGGTTGCTTCTTTAAAGGCTTGTGTAATAACAGCGTGGAGATGGTCCACTGCGGGCATCTCTAAATGCTGGGGTGAGTCCAAATCCGAGGTTCGAGGATGGTGCCCATAATTGGTAAAAAAAGGACTTTGTCCAGTTCCTGAGTGTACGGAATTATTGTACGCATACTCTGCGATCCATAGAATGTCTTTCCAATTCCCCTAAGACTGATGTAGCATACAACGGAGGTACTGTTAAAGAGTCTGGTTGGTCCTCTCCGTTTGACCATCGGTCTGAGGGTGGTGACTGGTCGAAAGCCTAACATCAATTTGTGCCAGTTGGCAGCATTTCCTCCAGAAATGTGAAATGAATTGACTGCCCCGATCTGAAATTAACACTGAAGGAAAGCCATGCAGGCGGACAACATTTTCAAGGAATTCCTTGGCCAGAATTGAAGCTGAAGGTATCCCTTTTAAAGGAATGAAGTGGGCCATTTTAGAAAAAAGATCTACAATAACTAGAATGGTATTGTAACCTTGGTACGGGGGTAAATCCGTGATGAAGTCTAATGACAAGGTATGCCAAGGGGTAGGTAGTATGTCTAATGGTTGCAATAATCCAGCAGGTTTTTTCTTTTCCCCTTTATTTTGTGCGCAAATGTCACAAGACATGACAAATGACTTGACATCCTTTCGCCAGGTAGGCCACCAAAATTGCTTCCTAATTTTAGCTTCGGTTTTTGCAATACCCGGATGCCCTTCTATTAAGGTGTCATGGTTATGGGAAATGACAAGTTCATGTAGTTCCTTTTGCGGTAAAAATAGACGGCCTTGGTAATAAGGTAAATCATCGATGAGAGAGTACTCTGGACCTTTCTTTGCCCAGTCCTGTGGGGCAACGGAATCAAAGAGTTGGTGGATCTTGTTTTGAATGTTCTCCAGTGTCTGTATGGAAGTTAGGCCAAGGATTCTCTGTTCCGGAATTATGGGTACGGGTTCTAAAGTTATTTCTGCTTCTCCCATTCGAATCCGGGACAAGGCGTCTGCTTTACCATTCTTACAACCTGGTCGATAGGTTATTACAAAATCAAACTCGGCGAAGAACAATGCCCAACGGAGTTGGCACGAAGATTGGGCTTTGGCTGTCTTTAGGTATTGTAAATTGCGGTGATCGGAGATGACCATGATGGTATGTCTGGCACCCAGTAGATAGTGCCGCCAAGCCTTGAAGGCGGACTTGATGGCCAGCAGCTCCTTGTCGGTTATGGCATAGTTTAATTCGGGGGCTGAACATTTTCTTGACCAAAACGCCACTGGGTGAAGCTGGTTAGTTTCGGGATCCTTTTGGGAAAGGACTGCTCCCATGGCTGAACTGGATGCATCTGTTTCCACTATGTAGGGAAGCTCGGGGTGCGGGTGTCTTAATATGGGAGCAGATGTGAATTTAGCTTTTAACTCTTGGAAGGCGTTCTCGGCTTCCTCTGTCCACACAAAGCGTTTGTTTTTTCGCAATAGTGTTGTGATGGGATGTACAATGTGCGAGAAGTCCTGGATAAACCTGTGGTAGAAATTGGCAAAGCCAAGCATGCTTTGAACTCCTTTGATTGAACTTGGCGAAGGCCAATTAAGAATGGCATCCACTTTTCGTGTATCCATCCGGATTCTTCTCGGGGTCAGAATAAATCCAAGGAATTCCACTTCCGTAGTGTGGAAGATGCATTTTTCCAGTTTAGCATATAATTTATGCTGGCGTAACTTCTCTAGGACTGCTCGGACGTGTTTTACATGCTCAGATTCTGATAAAGAGTATACTAAGATGTCGTCGATGTAAACGACCACACAAACTTCGATAAGCTCTCGGAGGACATCGTTCATGAAGAACTGGAAGGCTGCTGGTGCATTGCATAGTCCGAAGGGCATCACCTGGTACTCAAATAGTCCGTAATTGGTGCGAAAAGCAGTCTTCCATTCGTCACCCTCTTTGACACGTACCAGATGATATGCCCCCCGAAGGTCTAGTTTCGTGTATATACAAGCGTCCTTCACCTGGTCTAGTAGTTCTGGGATCAAAGGCAGTGGGTATTGATTCTTGATGGTTATCTGATTCAGTGCGCGGTAGTCTATACATGTTCTAAGGTCGCCTTCCTTTTTCGGTACGAAGAAAAAAGCTGAAGATGCAGGGGATTTGGACGGACGAATGAAGCCATTAGCAAGGTACTGGTCTAGGTACTGGCGCAAATGAAGATTTTCGGGTTCCGTAAGGGCATAGATTCTGCTGCAAGGTGGTTGTGCTCCAGGTACAAGATCTATTTGACAATCGTACGATCTGTGAAGTGGTAAGGTGTTTGCCTGTTCCTTTTGGAAGACATCCTGAAAGTCTTGGTATTCAACAGGTAATTGCATGGCTACTGGAATTACTGGGGCCAGGACTGAGTTTTGAGTTTTCCTTGGGTAGCAGGTGTGAGCACATTCTGGGAAGGTTAGTCTCTTCTCTCGCCAATCAATACAGGGATTATGTTTTTCCAACCAAGGTATCCCCAGTATCAGCTGAAACTGTGGGGCCTTGATTAAGTCAAACATCATAGCCTCTCGATGCCCATCTTGACTCAGCAATGTCATCTCTGCAGTGGAATGAGTTACGGGTCCAGAGGCGATTTCCGTTCCATCTACAGTGGTGACAACATCGGCCATGGTCTTGCGGGTGAGAGATAGATTCATCCTGGTAGCCAATTCCCAGTCCAAGTAATTTCCTATGGCTCCACTGTCTACATACGCCTTTACCGCATGCATGCGTGATGGCTGCTCTGGATCTACAAGGACCATGGGTATGGTGAAATGCGAGGTCAGAGTGTCCTTCTTTAAGCTCGGCAAGCGGACCTCTACGCTTGCCGGGCGTGGTCGTTTCCCGAGTCAGATTTCACATGGTTTTCGTCTGCTGCTCCTATAACTTTCTTGGGTGGTTTTACAGGGCAGTTCCGAAGAAAATGACCAGCAGTTCCGCAATATAAACATAATTGCAGTTGCCGTCTTCTATCTCTCTCCTTTTGGGTTAGGAGTCCTTTAACCCCCCCCGATTTGCATTGGTTCTGAGACATCTACTCCCTTGGATCTTACGTGGGTTTTAACCAACACCCTGTTCTCAAACTTGGTTCGGTCAGCCTTCCTGGTTTGAAGTCTGTGATCGAGCTGGACCACTAGATCTATATATTCAGCACAGTCTTGAGGCGGGTTCACGATTTGGGCCAAAACATCTTTGAGTTCTCCTCGAAGTCCTCGATGGAATAATGTGATTCGCTTGGCTTCAGGCCATTCGGTTTCCACTACTAATCTATTGAAAGTTGCAATGTAAGATAAAAGATCCTGGTTACCTTGACGTAGGGATAAAAGTTTGTTGTCCAAAGCCTGTCCTCGGGAGTGTCGGGCGAATAGTCTTTCCATGCTTGTTCGAAAACCCTGGAAATCTCGAAGAATCTGGTCATCCTGGTTAACTAGTGGAATGGACCAATCCGCCGCACTGCCGCTGAGATATGACAGTACAAAGGCTACCTCGGCCTGATCGTTTGGAAAAGCTCCAGGTCTACATAAAAAGTGCAAGCGGCATTGATTCATGAATGTTGCAAACCCTTTTGGGTCCCCGGCAAAGCGTTCAGGCGGAGCCAAAGGAACGGCTCCAGGTAAATTTATCTGCACCGGGTTACTCGGTGGTACAGGAGCTGGACTTGCCCCAAGTCCTGGTAGAGGTGTTTGTCCAGCCTGACTCTGTAATAGTTGTCTGGCCAACTCATCAGTTTGTTCTTTTGACACTATCAGTTCCCTCCTGAGGGCATTGGTTTCTTGGCGGGCGGAATGCACTTCGGCCCTTAATTCCCCTAATAATTGGGCCAACTGATCAGTTTCCGAGGTCTCCATGACGCCCAGGTGGGTATTTGTGGGTGGGCTTTGCGTTCTGTTATGCTCACCTGGTTCCCACGGGGGCGTCGACCTGAACTGGGGCGCTGTTATTTCCACCAGCGTGATGTGTAGCGCCGAGATGACTGACTGGACTGGCCCGCTCAGCCTAGTTTGTCTGGCTCGCAAGAATATTCTTCTGCAAAGGGCAAGAGGGATTAACCACCCGTGGAATTGAGTGTCAACCCACCTTCCCCACTCCCGTTGTCTTCCCACTGATCACTCTTGATGTCCCCTCCTTAGTCTCACCTGATGGTTTGGAAGGATGAGCTCTCCATCCTGCGTCGACCGCAGGGGCGCGTTGATGACCAGTTACTTCACTGGCGTAGAGGAATTGGTGAGTTCCAGTATTGACTCTAAAGTCCAATTGTTCATAAGAGTTCAAATGTCTGCTCTTCACTCTGTCCGATTCCTTGCAAGTTGCCGATTAATCCACTCGAAGATTTCCAAATGGCACTTGGTAAGATTCAGGTAAGTCTATTGTGTTTTTCCCCTTAGGGGCCGGGATACGGCGATGAAGCACAGTTGACTGCGCCGACCCGAAATGAGGTGAGTACCTCCCGTGGTAAATCAGGTAAGTCCTTGGGGGTAGCTTGTATGGCCTTAGAGAGTCCCCTTGCTCACCTTGCTGTCTTTGTCTCCTTAGGTGTCGGAGGGCGGCCAAGAGATGGAGAGAGCGTGATGGAATGCTGAAGTACCGCCAAGCAGGTGAGTTCAGCGCAGCGCCGTAGGAATGCGAAGCGATGCTTCAAAGACTTCTATCTTTCAGTTCCGTGGCAAAATGGATCAGGATTCAGGTAAGGATTAAAGTTAAAGCTCCTGTTCTAACCTTTATCTTTTTTGTCTTCTTGTTTCAGGAGTCCCAGGACTGAAGCGGGCGTGGCTGAAGACTGGAGCTGCTGAAAACACGGTGAGCGTTACGCTGCAGCAAGCAGAATAACGCGAAGCACGTGTGGCTGTCCGGGTGTGGTTTAAATAGCCTTGGAAGAAGATCCAGGTAAGTATTCTTCCACAGCCCCACCCAAGTAACAAAATAGTCCCTTCAGTAAAATAGTCCCTCCTAAGCCTCATTTGGCTTGAGTCTTCATGCAGCAAGGTCTGCCTCAGGTGAGTATGCAGCATGGTCTGCTTCAGGTAAGTTATCAATAATGAGCCTGGCGCCCATGGCGCCAGGACTGACTTTATCTTTATGAGCCTGGCGCCATAGGCGCCAGGACTGTACCCAAACAGCCCCTAACTGGGGCTTTTGGGCATGCTCCAAGTGGCATGATGCCTGCTTCCGGGGCTGCTGGGCCTGGTCTGGTCTTCCGGGGGCAGGCATCATGACAACATTCCCGTACTACGCATGCAGCGCAATTAACAGCTTTAATTGCCAGTTTTACAAACAAGCAGCGAGGCTTTACGCTATGGGGTACGCGCAAGCTTTATATTCAAGTATTTATCCCTATGATGACCTATGGCCTAGAAGCATTTTTTGACATAGATCTTAGCTGGCTTCAGGTCATTTAAGGGAAATTTTGGTGGCGTATTCTTGGCTTCGCACCGTGAGTCCCTATGGCTGTCAGGAGTGGCACTCTATTAAGAGTGGCACAGGACACCCAGAAAGGGTTTGGGTGGTTGTGCCAAATAAAGTGGACAGATAAGAACACACACAGCGGAAAGGAAAGAGAACGAAGAGTAGGCCAGAGTAGCAAGGGAAAAGATACAGAATGAATACCCTCTTGGGGTGTATGCAGATATAGGAAAAGAGTATTCCACGAACCTTGGAAATACTGTAGCCTTCTGCACAGTTTGCTATAACAGAGGCCCACGCTGTTTGCTCATGACTTGGAACAGCAGCTCTGGGTGTCTGTAATGTAGAAACAGGACAAGGGAAGGGGCAGAGGTTGACTGATGGGAACCAACAGACAAGCTCTGTACAAAAGGGTCTACAAACAGTACAAGAGAAGATACTACAGACAAATCCAGGTAAGGAGGTGATAGCAAACTAGCAGAAGGAAATGAAGGGAAAGTCGTGTAACAGGATAGGATTGCAGAGGACAGTAAGGAACAAGGTTGAGAGCTCAGAGGAGCAGGAAAGCAATGAGTAAGCCCACAGGAGTAGGACTGTAAGGTAGAACGCCCAGAGGAAAAGGGCTTAGGGCAGCAGAGTAAAGCAGACTGCACTGCAAGGATCCCGTAAGGGCCGGGCAGTAAGGAGTGAACCCTGAGGGACAGGGCCGCTGAACGTAGAAGGTAGCAGAGGACTGTAGAGGGCTGCTAGGCCGAGAACCCAGCGGAAAAGGTAGGTAGTAGGCAGCGGAGCGTGATAAGCTGCAAAGTAGGAAGGCCCAGAGGACAAGGGCTGTAGGTAGCCAGAGTGAGGTAGGCTGCAGAGCAGGGAGCACCAGAGGACAAGGGCTAAGGCAGCCGGAGTGAGGCAGGCTGCAGAGCAGGGAGCCCAGAAGACAAGCGCTGAAGGCAGCCGGAGTGAGGCAGGCTGCAGGGCAGGGAGCCCAGAGGACAAGGGCTGAGGCTGGAAAGCAGCAGAGCGTGATCAGCTGCAATGTAGAGGGTCAGCAGGGCAAGGGCGGAGGCTGGAAGGCAGCAGAGCGTGATCGGCTGCAATGTGGAGAGCCCGGCAGGGCAAGGGCAGAGGCTGGAAGGCAGCAGAGCGTGATCGCCTGCAATGTGGAGAGCCCGGCAGGACAAGGGCGGAGGCTGGAAGGCAGCAGAGCGTGATCGGCTGCAATGTGGAGAGCCCGGCAGGGCAAGGGCGGAGGCTGGAGGGCAGCAGAGCGTGATCGGCTGCAATGTGGAGAGCCCGGCAGGGCAAGGGCGGAGACTGGAAGGCAGCAGAGCGTGATCAGCTGCAGTGTGGAGAGCCCAGAGGAGCAGGGCTGTGAGGCAGGGAGCCTGGAAGGCTATGACTGGAGGCAGCAGGGTGGAGCAAGCAACAAGGCAGGGTCCAAGCAGGAGTGAAGGTAAGCAGCATACAAGATCCGTAGGAAGATGCAAAAGGTGGAGGAAGGACTCTCAGTGCAAGAGGCTGAGCCACTGCAGGCAGCAGCCTTTTATACTGCCTAGCCCAGCACAGAGGCAGGTTAATTGGTTGCACCTGGCTAAGCACACCTGCAGACAATCGGCCACCTCCCTCTCTGTTCCTGAGTTGGTGGAAGCAGAGCCAATCCCTAGGGCTTCTGGGGGGTGTAGTTCCTTTGATGACCAATAGGAACAGCCAGGAATCGATGCTTATAGCCAAGTGCATTGTGGTATGCGTAGTTTGTTGGAAAAAATAATAAAGCACCAAAGTCTCGCAAATGGGAAATAAAGTCCCCAAAGTAAATATAGATTGATCCAAGAGTCTGTTGTAAATAAATGATAAACAAATAGTCCATATTGAGCGCAAATGGATGCGCCCATGGCGCAGGCATGACAGTATGCCCCTCTCCAGGCCCCTCTCCAGGCTCCCTGAAGACCGACCTACAAGAAGAATGTCTGTCACATCGTACAAGAGTCTCAATCCAAAAAGGCACATCATGAAGCACCAGAAACGGTTTAAGGTTGCAAGGTGAGAGTCTTGAATGACGGAGACAGTACAAATGTTCTGAACTTTAGATGTAGAAATCAGAAAAGACGAAGTCTTTGGAACATAAACCCCAACTGTGTGTGCATGAAGAGGGGAACTGCGAAAAACTGCTGCAGGCTCCACGATAGATTTTGCTTTGACGGGCAACAGTATGATGCTGGAAGGTGGAGAAATAGGTACAGCAGAGTTGGTAGCTTTAGGAAGGTTTTCCAAGACATCCGGAGCAGCCATGACAACGTTAGGGTTAGCCGCAGAGAGTTCAGGAGTCACAGCGGCGGTTTCCCCATGATTAGTAGACAGTTCAGAGGTTACAGCAGCAGTGAGATCTTGAATGGCTGTAGAGAGTATCGAGGCTGTAGCAACTGGGTGTGTGGGTGCCATGAGAGAACCAGCGGGCTGGAACGCACCTGAGACTGGTAGAGTAGAGTCTGGCAGTCTTAGTGCTATAGATACACCAGCAGGAACAACTGGAGCAGTAGTCTTAACAGGGAAACCCTTTGCTGACTTTGCAACAGTTAGCATGGTGGATGTAGGATCAGGAAGAGAAGGTACTGCGGGATCAGGTTGTGTAGCAGAGGATTCTGCTGCAGCTAGCACAGCTGCGAAGGAAGTAGAAATCTGGGCATCGGGAGGATCAGAATTAGCAGTAGCTTCCGGAATCACAGTAGCTATAGCAACCTCAAGATTTGCAGCAGGGACTTCAGGAGACTCAAATGCGGCAGGGAGTTTAGGAGCCACAGCATCAGGAAGATCATGAATTGCAGTTGGAAGTACAGGTGCTGTAGCAGCTACAGACAGTTCAGGTGTTGCAACCACTGGTAGATCGGGTACCACAACCACTGGCAATTCAGGGGGTATCGAAGAAACTGGAGATGTTGATTGCTCAGGAGTGTTGTCTGATAGCACAGCCACACTTTGTCAAGCCCCGCTTGCCAACTCAGCATGCTCGGTGTGAACTGCGCCAGTCTCCTCAGCTGACGTTGTCATTCCAGAAGAGGTTGTAAGTGTGAGTACTGGACAATAGGCAAGGGTGAGGGCGGAACCATCCTTTGACTCAGAGGGATTTCTAATCAGAAGACCACCCTTGTTTTGTGGTGTAATGGCTGTGTGAGTGATTTGACCCACCGGAGGAGTTAATTCTTTTCTGTCAGTACAACAACCTGAGTTTCTGTGGTTGGAAGGTGAAAGAGCTGTGTCAGTCTTTAGAAGGGATACATATGCTATATTTAGGTCTTCCATCTGCTTGGTATAAGTCTGTATACTTTTCTGCGTGGCAATTCCAGGCCTTATCATGTCGATCTCTAGATAAGATGTCAGGTGTTGGGCATAGTGTCAGATGGTCTGGTGACTTGTGTCCCTTCATAAGATTCTTATAATGCAAATAAACAAAGTCATCATAGAGGTCTTCGGTCTTTCTTTTAAGGCGTAGGAGTTGTTCGTGTAGCAGGTAAGTATCATTAGTTTGATCTAAAGCTTCAGAAGCTGGTGTGGCAGAAAATTCGGTTGTAGCAATGGGAAGACTGACCTTAGGGTTATTGTGGTTAGTAGATACTGTGGAAGCATTAAGGCAACCGATAGTTAGTATAGGTCTTTTGTACCCAGGACCAGATGCACAAACCTCAGGATAATGACTGCCTTGTCCTGTCAAATAAGGGTTTCCAGCATTCTGGGGAGCTTGCCAAGCTGATCTTGCGCATATCACTCTGGCAACAGCGTATTCTGGTTTAGAGTCTCCCACAATGAGTGCTATATCCTTGGCTGTTGCGGTGTTAGAAGGCTTGTCAGAAGACGCAGGAGTGTTTTTCACTGTTTGGTTTAACAAGATCTGTAAGAATTCATTATCTTGCTGTAGCTCTGCAACAGATAAGGACTGCGGGTCATAGTCGCAAATGTCATAATAATTGTACATGGAAGAAGGGTCAGCTAGCCAGTGAGTATAGTACCGTGCTTGTAACTCTTTGTTTACTAAGGCGAGACTGTCCTTTAGACTAAGGTCCTTGTTTGCTGTCTTTAGGGAAACCATAGGTTTATGCAAAGGTTTCTTAACCCGAAAGGAAAGCATCTTTGGTCTGTGTGCGCCTTTCCAGCCTATGGAACAAGAAATTCTTGGCTCTTGCATTCTGTCAGGAGTGGCACTCTATTAAGAGTGGCACAGGACACCCAGAAAGGGTTTGGGTGGTTGTGCCAAATAAAGTGGACAGATAAGAACACACACAGCGGAAAGGAAAGAGAACGAAGAGTAAGCAAGAGTAGCAAGGGAAAAGATACAGAATGAATACCCTCTTGGGGTGTATGCAGATATAGGAAAAGAATATTCCACGAACCTTGGAAATACTCTAGCCTTCTGCACAGTTTGCTATAACAGAGGCCGACGCTGTTTGCTCATGACTTGGAACAGCAGCTCTGGGTGTCTGTAATGTAGAAACAGGACAAGGGAAGGGGCAGAGGTTCACTGATGGGAACCAACAGACAAGCTCTGTACAAAAGGGTCTACAAACAGTACAAGAGAAGATACTACAGACAAATCCAGGAAAGGAGGTGATAGCAAACTAGCAGAAGGAAATGAAGGGAAAGTCGTGTAACAGGATAGGATTGCAGAGGACAGTAAGGAACAAGGTTGAGAGCTCAGAGGAGCAGGAAAGCAATGAGTAAGCCCACAGGAGTAGGACTGTAAGGTAGAACGCCCAGAGGAAAAGGGCTTAGGGCAGCAGAGTAAAGCAGACTCTACGGCAAGGATCCCGTAAGGGCCGGGCAGTAAGGAGTGAACCCTGAGGGACAGGGCCGCTGAACATAGAAGGTAGCAGAGGACTGTAGAAGGCTGCTAGGCCGAGAACCCAGCGGAAAAGGTAGGTAGTAGGCAGCGGAGCGTGATAAGCTGCAAAGTAGGAAGGCCCAGAGGACAAGGGCTGTAGGTAGCCAGAGTGAGGTAGGCTGCAGAGCAGGGAGCCCCAGAGGACAAGGGCTAAGGCAGCCGGAGTGAGGCAGGCTGCAGAGCAGGGAGCCCAGAAGACAAGGGCTGAAGGCAGCCGGAGTGAGGCAGGCTGCAGGGCAGGGAGCCCAGAGGACAAGGGCTGAGGCTGGAAAGCAGCAGAGCGTGATCAGCTGCAATGTAGAGGGTCCGCAGGGAAGGGCGGAGGCTGGAAGACAACAGAGCGTGATCGGCTGCAATGTGGAGAGCCCGGCAGGGCAAGGGCGGAGGCTGGAAGGCAGCAGAGCGTGATCGGCTGCAATGTGGAGAGCCCGGCAGGGCAAGGGCGGAGGCTGGAAGGCAGCAGAGCGTGATCGGCTGCAATGTGGAGAGCCCGGAAGGGCAAGGGCAGAGGCTGGAGGGCAGCAGAGCGTGATCGGCTGCAATGTGGAGAGCCCGGCAGGGCAAGGGCGGAGACTGGAAGGCAGCAGAGCGTGATCAGCTGCAGTGTGGAGAGCCCAGAGGAGCAGGGCTGTGAGGCAGGGAGCCTGGAAGGCTATGACTGGAGGCAGCAGGGTGGAGCAAGCAACAAGGCAGGGTCCAAGCAGGAGTGAAGGTAAGCAGCATGCAAGATCCGTAGGAAGATGCAAAAGGTGGAGGAAGGACTCTCAGTGCAAGAGGCTGAGCCACTGCAGGCAGCAGCCTTTTATACTGCCTAGCCCAGCACAGAGGCAGGCTAATTGGTTGCACCTGGCTAAGCACACCTGCAGACAATCGGCCACCTCCCTCTCTGTTCCTGAGTTGGTGGAAGCAGAGCCAATCCCTAGGGCTTCTGGGGGGTGTAGTTCCTTTGATGACCAATAGGAACAGCCAGGAATCGATGCTTATAGCCAAGTGCATTGTGGTATGCGTAGTTTGTTGGAAAAAATAATAAAGCACCAAAGTCTCGCAAATGGGAAATAAAGTCCCCAAAGTAAATATAGATTGATCCAAGAGTCTGTTGTAAATAAATGATAAACAAATAGTCCATATTGAGCGCAAATGGATGCGCCCATGGCCCAGGCATGACAATGGCCCTTATACGTTTGGAACTGGGAGTGCCCTCGCTGTATGCCATTGTCATGAAAAAGAGACTAGGATTTTTCCTGAAGATGTGTTGTGGAATAGATAACCCACTAATAACAACAGTCTATCAGGAATTACGTAAGAAACAAAATCCCTGTTCTCCGTTTGTGAAGATGACAAAATGTTTAGCTGTCATTAGTTGGTCTTGGCGAGGAGGGGTGTACTCAATTTTGGTACAGAATGCACTGAATAAGCGTGTTGAAATGTGGGATCTGCTGGAGAACTTTGCCTTTCTCAGCACGCTGAAAAGTTATCAATTTGTACAATATAGGTTATATTCTTTCATGAAACCACAGGC
Source organism: Ambystoma mexicanum (assembly GCF_040938575.1). NCBI lineage: Eukaryota > Metazoa > Chordata > Amphibia > Caudata > Ambystomatidae > Ambystoma > Ambystoma mexicanum. Next base: position 1,369,534,662 of record NC_090923.1, read on the forward strand.
CTATCTCAATCTTTGCCCCTCTAAAAGGTTGTGACGTTTTATACTTCTACTCAGGATGGATCAGCTTCCGACCTTGATGGTCACGAGTAGAAGAGAACATATACCAAGGGATCAACGGATTTGTAGGGTTTATAAAGCTAACAATGCATTAGAAACAGCTAGACATTTATTAACCCAATGTGGCAGCATGATAGATATAATTCATTATTATATTGGGAAGATCGCCAATGACCTGGCAACAATCAATGATTCAACCTTTTGGCACCATTGCATCAATTCTGAGAGTTTGTGGACACTGATGGCCTTTTCTAATATCTGGCTAAGGATTGAAGAAATATTGGGTATCAAGATTTGATGATTAGAGGCTAAATAGACACCTGTCCGGATCCTGTATGATTTGACATTAGCATAATATTCGGTGATCTCCCGTGTTTTGATGTTCTGGTGATCGTTTTTTTATTTTTTATGCTGTGCTCATCTGTACAAATAAGGTGGAAGACTAATATGGTATGTTTGTTTTTCATCTGTCTCCTATATTTTCATACTCTAAATGTTATATTTTTATACTTTTGCTTTCTTTTCTGTCCCTTGTCTTTTTGATTATTACAAATGTTACATCTGAATGTGATATGCATCTTTTAGGATTGCTTGTTTGCTGTATTTTTATGACCTATTGCATGTTGTATTATGTTATTTGATTTTAGGACATTAGTATATTATATGTTTAAGTTTAGATTATGTGTAAAGTTTATTAAGTAAACTGTATCGCATTAAATAAATAATAATAATATTCTGGTAGCTCGATTGGAATGACCTATATTCTCTTCTAAACATGTGGTCATAACCTTTTTTCTTTTTCTTTTCCTTCAGCCTTAGATAGTTCTGTTATTTCCAAGATGTTAACTGGTTTTGCCCCTACACTATCAGGATTGACCTGGTGATGTCAGCTCTAGCCCTCCCCCGCTCTCCCAATTTCCACTCCTCCTCACCTGATTCTTCAGATGATGGTTTCCTTCTTGGTTCTTTCTTCTTCTGTGGTTTTTTGCATGAGAAGATATAAGGCCGTCCCCGGATGGAAGCCACCCTGACACCCGTATTGGACAGGGAACCAGGGGACTCCCCCCCCCCCGGAGGGGCCACAGAGAGGAAAAAGGCGGCTGCTAAAAAAACCTCTCTTGTAGATGGATCAGGTGGATTGCAGGTAAGATCCAGATCGAGAGTCCAAGAAGATATGTGGCTCGAAGGGTCTTTGGCGAAATAGAGATTCCGGAATATTCTTCAGCTGTACTGTAGCAGATGTCTTGAACACTGGAGGGGATTTCCACGAAAGATGCATATGAATGGCTGAAGGCCTGGAGCAAATAGCAAGGTCAGAACACTGTTACCTGGAAGAACCGGGATAAAGGAGGAGGAGACAGGTAAGAAGAAAAAGAAACAGGTAAGCAGAGAGGAAAGACTACAAAGGAGGAAAGAGGAGAAAGAGAAAGCAAGGACCCAGCAAGGCTACCGGTAACAGAATAGGAGGGCAATACAACGGCAAAGAAAGGAAAGAAGACCGACACCGTCGTAAAAAGGTGGTGCTGGGAAACAGAAAAAAAACAGAGCGTAGCGAGAGGAAGAGGGAGGAAGCGGGATGAAACCCGGGAGATAAAACAGTAGGACGCTGAGGCGAAGAGGCACAAGCGGAAAGCGCAGGCACCCGGAGCGAAAAAGCAAAGGGTGGAGGAAGAGGCGGGGCTTAAGAAGGGGAAGCAAAACAGCAGAAAGAAACAACTGGACCGTCAAACAAGGAAGTGAAAAGAAGGAATGGAACAGAAAGAATGGAACAAGCTAATGGCGGATATGTCGCCATCTATTCCACAGGCGCCAGGATGGAGGGCGCATGAAGCGCGTGACAGGTGAAGGTTTATTTTGGAAAAATTAAAACCCCCGGCTTCCCTTTCTCCTTTGTCTAAAGCGGGGTCCCAAAACCCCTCTTCTGGTTCTGGATAACCGGGCGATGTCCCAAACATTTCATACTTCAAGATTCCTAACTGTTGACCCCTGATCATCTTAACAGGATTATCAGAACATGTAATTGTAATTGTAATTGTTTATTTGTAAAGCGCTTATTCACAAGTGAAATGTTTCAAAGCAATTCAAGGCGGGACAGGAACAAGGGGATATCGTCATTCTTATGCCTTGAAGATTCTGAATGATCTAAAGGCAATAAGAAGCATGGGGGGGGCATACAAGACAAAATAAAAGGTTGGTCAGCAATGCGCCTATGCATGCAGGCAAAGCCAGCTAAGGAAGGGAGATAGAGGAGGACATGACAGGCAACATGCTAAGCCTAGTACATACAGGTTGTGCAAGTGCACAGACAGAAGTGTGAAGGTGGGGGCAGGGACAAATGCCCCCAGTCCAGCAGGGGCCAAGAGTAAGTGCAGAGTGGGTGCCACTCTCATGGAACGTGTTCCAAGTGCAGTAGTGCAAGGCAGAGTCCTGAAGCTCGGAGGCAAGTGCAGGACTTGCAGGGGAGCCTGGACCCATGAGGCTCTCGGGGTGCACCAGGCGACCAGTCAACTGACTGAACAGGTTGGGGATGAGAACGAAGGAGGGAAGCAGGAGAGAGGAGGAACAGGCTTAGCAAGGTAGGGGGAGAGCGAAAGAGGAAGAGAAGAGAAATGTCTTCAGGAGTTTCCGGAACTTAAGGAGGTCCAGCTCAAGACGGAGAGAGGCAGGTAGGCTGTTTGACGAGGGAGGCACCTGAAGAGGATCAGGATCAACCCCCAAATCTCTGTTTGGAAAAGCGGCTCTCATGCAGAGAGTTTGGAGGAGGCCGAGCGGAGGGCTCTGGAGGGAGAGTATTTAGGTAGAGAGCATTGCAGATATTAGGGGCCTCTGCCCCAGAAAGCATTGTGGATTATGAGAGGGACTTGAACTTGATCCTTTCTGCCATGAGGAGCCAGTGGAGGTATTTCAGCGCCGGAGAGATGCGCTTCGTGGGCTTGAGGCCAAGGATAAGTCTTGCAGTTAAATTGAAGAGGTCAAAGAGTAGAGGTAGGAAGATTGAGAAAGAGACTTTTGCAGTAGAACAATCTGGGGAGAACTAGGGCTCTGGAGACAGTGAGCTTCTGGGGGAAGGTGAGAAAAGGTAGAATACCTCTGAGGAGGTGCAGCTGGTAGCGGGACTTTTTGGACATATCAGAGATGCGAGAAAAGAAGGAGAGAGTAGAATCGAAGATGACCTCAGGTTTTTTGCCTCACTAGTGGGTTAGGGTGCAGGACCAAGGGTGGTCAGCCAGAGCGAAAGTGGGAAAACAGGAGCAGGGGTCCCAATGAGGACAATCTCTGTCTTACTGGCATTAAGGCAGAGATCATTAACAGCACACCAAGACTGAATTGCGGACAGACAGTAAGGGATGAGCGAGGGGGAGGAAGAGGCAGAGGGTAGCCTGAAAGAGAGCTGTGTGTCACCCGCATAACACTGAAAGTTGGAGGTGACGGCAGAGATAATGTGGGCCAAAGGGGCCATGTAGACATTGAAAAACCAGGGGGATAGATTAGACCAGATCCCTGGTGGTCACCACAAGTAGAGAGAGTGATGCCGCAGAGATAGAAACCGAGTTCTACCTGGGAAGGACGGTCAGAGAGAAAGGATGCTAGCCATGTCAGGGCTTAGTCAGTTATGCCCAGGGTCTCACAGAGATGGGAGATCGGGATGTTGTGGTTTACCGTATCGAATATCAGAGGAGAGGTCAAGAAGAATGAGGACAGAGGGAGAGTTAGAGTTAAGGTTTGAGAGCGGGTCTTCACAGGTGTTCAGAAGAGCAGTTTCCATGCCTCTGGATGCTCTAAAGCCAGACTGATGGTCATGGAGACAACCAACAGATTCAGTGTGAAGGGTAAGCTGAGAGATATCCAACTTCTCCAGGAGTTTGCCCAGGAAAGGAGTGATGGGGATCGGACGATAGTTAGCCGGAATAATAGGGTCGGCAGAAGGTTTTTTTACCAGAGGGTGCACATGAGAGTGCTTGAGAGAAGTGGGGAAGGTTCCAGTGGCAAAGGAGAGGTTGCAGAGGTCTGCCAAGGCTTGATCTAGCGAGTCAATGTTGTCCTTGATGGTTTTGGAGGGGCAAGGGGCCCCAGTTTGGAAGAAACTTTCATAGACCAGACTTGTCTAGAGACCTCCTCAGGTGTGACAGGGGAGTGGGAGGAGAGAAGGGAAGTGTTGGGTGCGTCAAAGGGGGTCCCAGGAGGTGATTGTGCACGAATGAGTGCAGAGGAGAGAGAAAGCAAGATGTCATGTGTTTTGGTGGTGAAGTGTGCAGCCAGGGCCGAACAAAGGGCCTGGGTGGTTGCGATAGAGGAAGAGGCTGCAGTAGGATGCTCAGCTCCTTGCAGACATTGAAAGGTTTGGCCGTGTTGTTTGATGCCGCAGAGATGGGGCTTTGAATATGGATTCTTTTCTTGGACCGGATGCAGAGTCTATATTGTCTTTGCAGAAGGCAGCAGACCAGTTTGTCAGCGGTGCGCCTGAGAATCCCCATTTCTGTTCCGCTGACCTGCACTTGCGTTTAAGGTCAGCTAGTTCAGAGTCGTATTGGCAGGCTTCAGTCTGACCCTCATGACAGGGGCAAGGATGTCGAGGGTATTGGAGATAGAAAGGTGAAAGTTAGCGAGGGCTGTATCAGATCAAGAGTCAGCCGCAAGAGAAGGAGTAAGGAGAGTAAGTGGAAACAAAGGCATCCACTGACACTTTTTGCATTGGTCAGATGACCTTGAAGGTCGGAGGCAGTGCAGGGTGTACCAGTGCTAGGGGAGAGGAAAGCTTGAAGTAAGAGGAGAGAAGAGATTAGCCAGTCCATCCGAGTGGAGTGGTGAGAGGAGTGTAGACAAGAATGTCTGTGGAGATAAGAGCATCAGAGGTGTGGCCGGCAGTCTGCGTCGGACCAGAAGGTAGAATGGAGAGAGAGAAGGAGTTGCATAGGTTGTGGAAAGCTCCTGAAGAGTCAGGAGAGTGAAGATGGATGTTGAGATCCCCTTGAAGGAGGAGTTGGGAGGAGGAGGATAGGAGAGAAGATGCCAGGTCAGCCCATTCCGAGAGGAAGAGGGTGGACTGGCCCGGTGGTCGATAGAAGGTGGCCAGAGTAAGAGAGGAGACAGGGGAGAGAGAGAGTCTGCAGACCAGGCATTCGAAAGAGGAATAGGCCTGAGTAGGGATGGTGGAAACAGGGATCCACTCTGGATAGATTAGGGCAACTCCCCCTCCTGGTCTATTGGGCATAGGTTTGGAGAGAATCTTGTAGCCTTCAGGGCTACAATAGGATAAGCTTTAAGTCTTCTCCCCATGAAAATGTAGGTTGTATTGTCAATCCCGAGATCTGCGATGGTAGGACATATATACAAGACTCTCGGGGACAGTGCACATGTAGACCTAAGGAAATCACTAATTTATCTCTCCATAATACTTGGAAATCATATGGATAGAAAAGATGGTGACCATTTGCTTCCACAGAATTGCTAATAGAAATAATGGCTTGTGTATTTAAGGGTCGAAAAGTTAATCCTATCTGAGGAACCTTTTGATTGTGAATCTGTTCTTTCTTTTCCTTACGTAGGTCATCCATAGGTAGGTGGAGAATATTTGTACTCCCAGTATAAGAATATGTCAACTGGAGAGGCAAATTAAGTTCTAGACAAATTGCACAATCAGGTACCAGGGTTTGGATGTCAGCATTCATCCCAATAAAAAAAAAACATTATTTTAGAAATTATTTCTGTTTTCTATGGTTTGTATGATCGGAAGTAAAGTGAGACTGACTTGTTCCCAAGATTACCTTTTTATAACTTTCAGGAATTACCAGTTGTCATTTTATCTGGTCTCCTGAAATGGGGTTTCACCGATATAAAAACCCTTCCTTCAAAAGAGAGATTGGTTCCCCTCTCATGTCCTACTTTTGCGGAAATCACTTGTAAAAATAAATGTCTAGGAGGAAATCCTGTTGTGCTATAGCTAAGTCTGGAATGGAAGACCCATTGTTTTCTCACACCCTTCATGATCAGCTTTAGAGAGGGTAGAGTCCTTTAGACTTCCTCTCCCTCTCGGGTGCTTTCCTGCTCATGATTTTTGATCTTCATTATTTTAGAAATCATGCCTCTCTCAATTATTCGTTGAGCGATCTTTTGGCCATGATAAACAAAAAAAATGTTTTTTTCCCCAAAATTCTGCATTAATATTTTTTTTTGTTGAAAATTTGGTTTTATTGGAGTTTTACAATTATGACATAGTTCAAAAAATAATGCAGACATTGGTATATATCAAAGTGAGGTCGTTACTTTAGCCCCCCCACCCCACCTCCCACACCCGCCCCTCCCGATCCCATGCCATGGTTTAATGGTCGATAACAACAACAGGGTCCAGCACATCATCTGAAGATGCAATGCGAGCATAGGGTTGCTTCCGAAAGAAAGACAGTGCTCAAAAACCAAGGTCCAACATATAGAAGTCACATTTCCTGTAACAATCGATCTCTTCCCACTCCAAGGGGGTCGCCCCGATAGTATTGTTCCCATCGAGAGGACCGTCTGAGCTGATTACTTATGCCTCAGGCTATTTTCCCATATTTATCAAAAAATGGCAGCCATAGGGCCTCGATGTTAGATTTGGATTCGTCGATCAGGTGGGTAAGATACTCCATATCATAGATTGCCCGTGTTTTCGCTACCCACTCCCCCTCCCCAGGAGGTCGGGGTGATTTCCATTTTTGGGCCCAGCAGCATCTAGCCGCGACTAGCATGACCTGCAACATATGGTCGTGTTTCACCTTGGGGCCCCCCTCAACCTCAATGCCGAACAACACCAGCCAGGGGGACAGAGTTCTCACCATTCCGTCCACTCCTCTTATCCATGACAGGACCTCACTCCAGTAGGTCTGTGCCACCTGGCACTTCCACCACATATGGACATAATCCCCCTTTTCAACAAGGCATTTCCAGCAGTGGGGGTCATAACCTTTTCTTATTCTGGTTATCCTCTGTGGCGGGTAGTGCCATCTGTGTATCAACTTCAGTGCCTGGTGGCGGTATTGGGGTGCAGTTGTGGAACGGTGTGCCTGCCTACAAATCTTGATCCATCTTTTTTTCTGTTATGGGGGTGCCTAAGTCCTTCCCCCATTGTACTTGGGAAGATGGGGGCTCCCGTGGGGTAGAGAACAACAAAAAGCTATAGAGCCGCGATATCACCCCCTTGCTACCTTTGTGTGTTATGAGGAATTTCTCAAAATCGGTTAGGTCCCGCCTGAGTGTGTCACCCCATCTGCTCTCGGTAAGGACACCCTTAAGCTGTAGGTATCGAAAGGGGGAGAGGTTAGGGAGGCCCAGGGCATCCTTCAGGTCCCCTAGAGATATAAACACCCCATCCACCCAAAGCTGTCCGGCCCTACAAAGACCCACCTCGTACCATTGCTGGAAGGCTAGTGGTTCGTTGATCCCTTCCCAAAGTGGCGGAGCCCAGATGCAGCTCAAAGGTGAGGGCCACGTTGTGAGCCATTTTAGGTAACCCCCTTCTTTCCAAATAGACCACAGCACTCCCAACACTGGATGTTTTAGAACCCTTCTCGGAATAGATGTCTTTGGGACCCATAGCCACTCGTCCAATGTGACCGGCAAGAAGAGTGTGTTATCCAGTGTTACCCATTGTTTCTTTGGGCCAGTCGTCAGATGATCAACAAGGACGCACAATTATGACGCCTTATAATAAGTGTTTAGATCTGGGAAATTAACTCCACCCTCATCCTTGGGTCTAGTTAGAGTGTCATAAGCAATCCTGTGGGATTTACCGGCCCATAGATAGCGGAGAAGGGCCCGCTTGATCTCTAGGAGAAATGAGTTTGGTATCTGGGTTGGCAGCATTTGAAACAGATATAAGAATTTGGGGAGGATTACCATTTTGATGGAGTTGAGGCGAGCCATCCATGAGAGGTCGGATTTTGACCAGCGTCCCAGGTAGTGTTTGATTGACCTCCATAGGGGAGGGTAGTTTACCTTAAAGAGATCTTCTAGATGAATGGAATTTGTATCCTCAGATGAGAGAGTCCCTCTGTTTGTTTACAAAACGGGAGGTTATCGATGTATTGTCCCTCGGTCTCGTTGAGCTGGCCTGCCGGCAAGGCCACTGGTTTATCTACGTTGACCTTGTAGCCTGCCAGGCAGTTTACTCCACAAATCTCTCGGGGCTTCAGGGGAGCCGAACGATCAGGCAGCCATCACGCCTGCGCCCCCTGGTGGCCTCTGCATTAATAATTTGACCTTACCTCACCTCCTCTTCTCCACCCTTGCTTACTGGAGGTCGCTTCCGCTAGACAACCTGGACCCCTGGGAGCCTGCCGGAATCCATCGGCAGGTGAGGAGCAGCTGAGCTAGCCACGTGCGCGCTCTGCACACTGCATTGATTTACTTTCTTCGTAATTTTTTACTGCTTCTGCAGTGCGCTGCATCAGGCCAGCTCCCTCCTCTCATCCTGATCTTTGCCTTTGCAAGACAAGCAACGTTCAAGGGCCCAGTCACAGCATAGCCCAGTGGGGCAGCTAATAATGTTGGGACTGAACACCTTGTAAAAATGGATGCCGTCATGAGCTCCTTGGAGAGCCTTTTGCTTGCCTGCCCTACAGATTCCTGATTGGGCCTCACCTGCTTCTTTTGGCCAATGCGGGAGCCCACAGGCGCTGAGCTGGGCCCCAGCCAAGGCCCACCCTAAGGCCCCCTGTCTGGGGCTGGAGGGAGCCCCCCTCCATGCCGCAGCTCCTACAACTTGCCCCCAGCCCACGCTGCACAATGAACAAACTAACTGTACACCTGCATTACAAGACCATGAAAAATGACCAACTATGATGCAACAGTAAGCAGCCCAGATCACCTGCTCCTGGATCATGACCATTTACCTGGTTTGTCTGCTGAATCCAGCATTCCTTGCCCTACTGCCTGACTGCAAACGGTATCTTCTTCCGACTTGATGTGTGTATATGCCCTACATTTTACATATAACTTGCTTTCTGCTGCCTGAGAGTGCCAAACCCATAAATCTGCTTATTGTCTTTATCCTTCCTTTTGTGTTGTTTTAGAGCTTTTTGGCAATTTCAAACCTAGTGCACACCTCCTCCGCTATGCCTGCTTGGCTGCTAAGCCACTTGGTGAATTCCTGTGCACTGTGCCACTCCCCTTCTTATCTCTCTCTCCCCTTCTACCCCCATGGCACTCTCCATCTGTCCTATCTATTCTAACTGCTATTCTATCCCTTATCCTACCTCTCTCACGAAGTCTGGATGAAAAAAGCTGAAAAAGCTCTCCTGGACATCCGCATTCCGGGACCATGAAAAGTTAGCAAGTACGCTGCAACAGTAAGAAGCCCAGATCGCCTGCTCCTGGATCACGACCCTTTACATGATTGGTCTGCTGAATCCAGCCTCCCTTGCCCTACAGCCTCACTGAAAACTGTACTCCTTCCCACTTGATATGTGTATATGCCTTACATTTTATATATATATCTTGCTTTCTGATGCCTGCTAGTGCCAAAACCATAAATCTGCTTATTGTCTTTATCCTTCCTTTTGTGTTGTTTTAGAGCTTTTTGGCAATTTCAAACCTAGGTGTGCTTTTTAAATCACTGCATTCTCCATTTTGTGCTGTTTTAGTGCTTTTTGGCCATATCGAATCTGGGTGTGCTTTTTAAATCACTGCATCCTCCATTCTGTGCTGTTTTAGTGCTTTTTGGCAATGTCGAATCTAGGTGTGCTTTTGATTCTGTGCACCGTTTGGCTTCCTTGCACACCTCCTCCTCTGTGCTTGCCTGGCTGCTAGACCACTTGGTGAATTCCTGTGCACTGGGCAGCCCCCATGCTGATCTCTCTCCCTCCTCCACCCCATGGTTCTCTCCATCTCTCCTATCTATTCCAACTGCTATTCTATCACTTATTTTACCTCTCTCACGAAGTCTGGAAGAAAAAGCTGAAATAAGGCTCTTCTGGACTCTAATCCAGGCCTACCTATTGCTGACACCAATTGTCAATACCACTTCCAGACAGACTAGTACAGACATCCTCTTCACTGTCCCATCTCCTGACCTATGGACCCCCTTCTGATCTACACTCTTTCTCCCTTTTCCTCCTCACCCATCCATGGTGGCACCATGTGGGAAGTACTTTGAGCGCTTTGAAACACTTGCCTGTGTATAGGCGCTATATAAATAAACAATACCATACCATACTCCTTGCATACTTCTCATCCTCTAGGTGTAGCATTAATGTCTATCACAATTGCACTATCATGGCCCAAGGTTCTCTATCTACCCTTCTCCTTCTCGACCAGCGCCTGCCTTCTCTTATAAACTTCCTCCCTTCTCCTGCCACCCCTGCTTCCTCTCCCTCAGTTCTCCACCACCAGTGATGGGATTACCACGCCCCTGTAAAGCCCCTCGGAAAACCTTCAATGTTGGTAACCAGCTTCACTTAGCTACTCTGAATGCTCGCTCTGCTGTCAAACACTCCTCTGATATCTGCCTACTCATAGCTCTCAACCATTTGTAGTGCAAAAGCGGGTGAAATCACCCGATTTTGTTTTTGGCGGGTGAGACTCCCATTGGAATGAATGGGCGTGCAGGAGGGTTGGCGGGTGAGTCAGCCCTTTACAAGGCGGGTGACACCCGCCAAAAGCGTGTGAGTTGAGAGCTATGCCTACTTCTTGAAGAGTTTGACCTCGACATCCTTGATCTTACTGAGACTTGGTTCAATGCCAGCTCTGTCACTACTCTTGACACTCTCCTTCCTGAGGGCTACAAAATTCTCTCCAAGCCCAGACCCACCAGGCCTGGGGGTGGAGGGGCCATGATCTTCCCTGAGTGGGTCTCTGCTTTCGCAACCCCCCGGGGAAGATAGGGCTCACCTGTTACGTATTACACATGGGAGAGTGGTTTTAGGTCACATCCATTGCTAGTTACTTCACTAGTGTTCTGGTTATTCAGACCGGCTGTAGCGCACTAGACGTGATGCTTCTTGTGCTCAAAGTCTTTCTGTTGCTTTGCCTTTTTTCTCTTGTCTGCTTTCAGTCTCTTGCTGCTTCTAAACACTTTCTCGCTGCACTCAACATTCTTTTATCTATTTTGATTTCAGTCTCTTTCTATGACTTTTGTTCATTTTCTGATTTCAGTCTCTCATACTTTCGCTTGTGCGCTCTAAGCATTTTCTCGCTGTGCTCGAAAGTCTTTGTCTTCTTTCTGCAATGTCACTTTCAGGTACACGATTTGCTGAGGCGCCGACTCCTTCAAGATCCGGGAAAGGGCCAAGGGCGCTGCGGATCCAATGCGATAAGTATATGTGCTTTGGAATGCCTGAATTGTCTGAAAAATTGTACTGCTGTGGTCCCGCTTTTATCACGTTTTCCATTCACAATTCTTGATCTCCAGCCTTCCTGTGATATGCAGCACTCAGGGGTTTCACACAATCAACCTTGAAGGCTGAGTTGGCCTTGCTGGGATTCGAACCTGCGACCTGCAGCTCACGCTCAGATCGCAGCAGCTCACGCTCAACCCGCTGAGCGGACCCAATTATTCTCAATAACCTGACTTTGCAAATACTTATTGGTGGGACATGTCTGATCGTCATACCTACACGCCTCTAAACCTCTCTCTTCATCCCAGTACCAAAGTGGTTTTTACCATAGGTGATCTGCATTGCTCCTAGTCACCTCTTCGTCTTCACAGTATGCCCAGGGGAGTTACAGGCATTAAGGGAATAGGGCTGACTACAGCCAATAAAGGCTATGGAGGGGAGGTCACTATCAGGAGAGGGGGTACCATGTCTCGCCCTCCGGTAACCTCTTTTCAATCCCCAAGGACCCTCCACGCAGGTGGTCCTACCTTCCTTGTCCGCTGCCATGGTCGGGATCTAAATGCGATGGCCCTTCACTGGCCACCCGAACAGAGGATCCCAGGGGAGCAGATGTGAGCGTACCCTAAGGTTTTCATATACCCATCCCCAATGCTTGTTGGATTGAGGTTTTCTACAAGGAGACCGAGAGGAACATTGCACTTGCTGTGTTCTTTGCGTCCCTCAAGGTATCCTTGTGGAATCACTGGATTTCCAATCCATAGGTTCCTGCATTCTGTCAAGTGAATGTTCCTCTGAGGAAACTCTTGGCTCGTGCCTAGGATAGTTCATCCCTGGAGGAGGTTGAGCTTGTCCTACTAGACATTTACACGTTATTTGGGCAATCTGAGAGATCCATAGGGCAAAACACTGAACATCTGTCCCTATGACCAATTTAGTGGGCAAATTGGGAACCACTAAAACATTTAGGGTGATTTCTCTTCCCAATAAAGATACAAAGATGTCAGTCATTAGATAGGTTTTAGAATGGCCATGTATACAGATGACCTCTTTTCCTAAACTTTTTCCCAATTTTTGTGGAAGTTCATCAGGTCTTATTGCACTTTCTTTACTCCACATGCCCAATTCAGCTCAGAGTAGATTTTCCTGCAGGATAATAGGAATCTTATGTGTATTAGAACCCTTGATATATAACAAGGGTTTAGACTCCTTCTTAAGTAGACTAAGTTGTAGGGGGGTTAATGACTGAGAGGTTCTGTAATCGGTTTCTCCTGCATGCCCAAACCCTTTACATGACTGACATTGTTGATAGGGTTTAAGGGATGATGTTGTTACGGTAGAGCTCCCTTCTTCCATTTCAACACCCTTATTAGGATTACCTAACCTAGCCCCTATGTTAACAGAAGTGTTAATCTGGGATAAATTAACCTCCAACAATGTTCTGGTGGCTCGATTGGAATGTTCTATATTCTCTCCCAAACATGTGGGCATAACCTTTTTTTCTTTTCATTTTCCTTCACCCTTAGATAGTTCCTTTATTTCCAAGATGTTAACTGAAAACACCACCTTCTTCCTTCGGTTCCCTGATTTCGGTCCTCTTCCATGTGCAAACCGCTTCAGGTCTGTTCCTGGCATGCGTCTTCTCTGGCATGTCGACACAAGGTCTTTTCTTTGGCCCCACCTGTCTGTCCCACCAGGGATTTCTACCAAGTTGTTCCTCTCAGTTGGTTGGGCAGCACACTGATGTCACGTCTTCTCTGTAGCTGCTTTAAAATACTTCAAGCAGTGTCTCCCTTGATTTCCCTGCCTTCTCAATCTGGCCATTTTGAAACTCCCGGGCTTCACTTCCTGCTTCTCTGAGTCCACCTCTTTTTATGACGTACAACTGGGGCTTCCCCAGCTTCTCAGGTAAGTCCGTCCTTTGTGCCTGTGATGCATTCATCATACCGCTTGTCAGCTTCTCCGTCTCAGCGCTTACAAGGCCAGCACTCTTTAATCCTCCTACGTTCTTGTTCGTCACAGTACCAGGTTTTTCCTCTGGTATAACATTACAATAGTACATGTAAGAGGAGTCTGGATATGTGTTAGTTAGTAGGGCAGAGTTGGACTGTGGTGGATAATATGAAGGGAATTCCTCATGGGAAAGGCAGTCCTTGCCCCCAAGAGGGGAGTCTCTTCCTGTGAGGTCTTGCTGACCACCACCCCTAGGGCGATTGTTGCATAGCTGGCTCAGCTCCCTAGCCTCACTGAAAGAGGCTCCCCCCTTGGTGAAAGTGACTGAATCCTTTAATTCGTCACAACCCTCAGGGGTATATCCAAGTGGGGAGGTTCAATCGCACCATCTTGGCGATGATAGGCACCCCGAGGCCGGAGAAGAACAGATGGAGTCAGCATGTGGCTACCCTGACCCATGCTTATAATTGTACCAAGAACGATGCCACCGGGTTTACACCGTACTTCTTGATGTTTGGAAGAGACACCTGTAGGGAAGGGGACAGCTCTATCCCACCCCCTAGGTGTTTTAAAGTGAGGCGAGATGCATTTGAGGCACTATGATGGGCCAGGGGAGGGGGATAGTGAGAGGGACACCTTCTCGTCTAACAGTACCTCATTTTAATATAACCAAATATAGTTTAATTACATAATATATCCGAAGGAGCGAGGGAAAATTTATATTTTACGTAGATATTAGTAATGCTAGGGATAAGGGAAGGCCTGCCCGGTAAATGCGGCATTGCATGCACTAGGTCCAAATTCGTGAGAACACAGAAATCCCCAGCCATTCACGAGCTCCCATGAGGACAGCCCACACCCCCAACCATCACGATGCCTGTATATTGTTCTAACAGTGTTGCAAAGATGTGTTTTATACCCAGGAGGGATGTGCCCTACAGTGCTGCGATCAGAGACTGGCGCCTGGTGTGCATGTTACCTCACACTGGCCAAAGCATGACCCGGCCCATTCCCGGGTGACCGCGAGTTATGGCCCATATAACTGACTAAACCTTAAGATCCCCGAATTCTATGGCACAGGTGCCCTTTGACCACCAACCCCAAAGTAACAAGTCCTGAAATGTTCAAAGAGGATGGACAGGGCATATCATTGAAGCGACAATCGTGTGATTTGTATTGCGAGTTGCTGGGAGGGATAAATTATAGTTCAAAACAAGGGTGAAAACTTTGGGGCCGGATGGCGCGGAGGGGATTGAGTGAAATGTGTGTGAAGGTTAGAGTGCCCCAGAACCTCCTTTGTGTCCATTTTAAGGCCTACCAAGTGCACAGCATGAGTGATAAAAACAAGTTGCATAGTAGGAGTATAATTAATTTGTTTTCTGACCTTCGACCTGAGAAGAAGATGAGCCGCGCAGCACCCACATGATGTAAGATGGACGGACTGGGCTGGGACCAATAGACCGGCACCCGTTATGGGTAAATGTGGAACATGTATAGGGTCCATCCAATCAACCACGCAGGTTTTTACTGTATGTTGTTGCGTCATTATGATGCTGTGTATCTTTAAAAGATTCTGCTTGTACCTCTCTTTAGCAGAACGTTTTTAGCTGCAGAGTTCTTTGCTGTTTCTCTCATCCGCGTGTGAGATTAAAACTTGTTATCCTTAGAAGATCGACTTGGGACTTTCTTCCATAGCGGGTTGTATTCTCTCTGGTGTGAGCGTTTAGGGACTTTCCTTCACCCCCAGCTGCCTGTAAGCCTGTGTTTAGGAGTGTGCACAGATGGAACAGGCAGCAAGAACTATTCCAGCTATGTAAAACAGCTCAAGCATCAACTAGAGCAGGCACATCAGCTCACCCAAGCTGCCGCAGAGAAGACAGCAGAAGGAAACAAAGGCTGCTATGACGCCAAGTTCAGTTTTCATGCACTTCAGCCTGGCAATCGTGTGTTGATCCACAGCCTGGGAAAGAAAGGATGCAATAAGATGGGTGATAAGTGAGAGTCTCAGCCTTTCATCATTGAGCATCAGTTAGGGCAGAACCCTGTCTACTGATTGCGAGAGGAGGGACAGCTAAGAAACATCAAGACCTTGCACCAGAACCACCTGCTCCCAGTCGGGGATGAGGTTGAGCTAACACTGGAGGTGAACAAAGAAGAATCGTCCAAGAGAACGATAACAAGACAGCAGCGACTCCACACTGAAAGGCCAGAAAAAGGTCCTTCGAAGGCTCAATCTACGGAACCTTCTCAAGCTACTGAGACTATGAGACCAGCAGAAGGCAGCCGGAAACTAGTGAAGACGCTGACGCTTGGGGTGACCAGTTTGGCATCTACCCAGATAATTTCTTAGATCAGACACTAGTGAGGGTCCTGTAAGGAACTCATGGTGGCAACAGTAAAGCCAGACACAGGTGATCACAGTTCAAGGGTGTTTATTAAACTGTATAAATTGTTGAGAAAAATGCCTAATCTAAACCTAACTCTAAGATGGGAGCAAGCTACGACCATCAAATAATAATAAGGCAGTCGTAGTGGCGTTTATCAAATAAAAAGCGCCTATACTAAAAAGACCTATTGCCAATCCTTACCCTAATAACAAAATAGTGTGGGATAATGTTCATCAGAAAAGAAAACAGTGCTCACAAATGATAAGTCAGGATGACTGGGGTCTCCCTTCCCCACGTTTTTAGCGTGGGACAAGGCGGGATTCTATGTCAAGACTCAGAGGCTCAGATTATGCTCACTTTTCTCTTTACTAACTCGAGCAGCAATTCAAACAACAAACATGAAAAACGAATAACCAATAAAAAAACTACAAATCCCAACAAAATCATCTCATTTGTAGTCCGTTTTTCATAGATTGTCCCAATCACGTGATTTCCCCATCCAATACACTTCTCATGTCCTGTATAACACTAACTGCCCCCATAGTCCTTCCTCTTTCTTTGCTGCTTGAGCAGCTAAGTACTTAATTTTTCTAATGTGAATGTCATGCATATTAATGATTAATGTTTATATATATGTGCACACGTGCGTTTCTAGAGTGCATAGGATACGCAGCGCGTTGGTATTAATCGGCGGAGCATATCCGCGGTAAGGGGACGCGACGGGACTTCTGTTCCGGCATCATTTCGCCTCGTTAGGAGACACTACAGCAACGGAAGTTCGCAACGCGCGACAGGACTCTTTGGGTTCCGGCGCCATTGCGAACTTAGAGTTTTGAGTGCAGCAGCTTCAGTGTGCACGGAGAGAGGATCGGATTAACGATCCGAACATTCTATTGAATAACAGCATTCTACTGCTGTGTTTGGGTGTGAGGAGCGAGTAGCTCTGCTGAGGAAGCCGCGGGCGCCATCTGGTGGTGGAAAATGGTACCACAGGCTGAAATAGAACTCTGATGCCATAACAAGGGTCCAGCCCAGTTAAAGTTGAATAGACCCCTCATTGTTCTGCCTGCTGGGGAGGAGGCATTAAGGAGATTGTGCAATATCTCATTGACGGACTCAGTCAGAAGTAAAACTGCTAGCAGATACCGAGACTCGCTAAGCTACACTATACTATATATTTTGACGGGGGCAGCCCAGGCAAACTGCATATATATATTTGTAAGGCACTACATAAAATGAGTGATTATTCAGAAGGATCAGAAGGTCCTCACGTAAGCGGCCTGCGTATGAGCGAGGAAGTCCAAAGAATGGAGAGTGCCGAGAGGCCCCGTGGAGATCAGAGGGGCATACTACGTGACCTGGCTGCTTTGTCGCAAGGCAAAGCACACAGGAAAAGAGGGGGGAGTAAACATAAAACCTGCAGGGACCGTAGTGCCCAGACCCCCCCAGGTTCACCTTGCAGATCCAGAGCGGGGAAAAGGAAGGCGAGGTCTCGAGAGAGGCAAGTCATAAGCTCAAATGAGTCTGATGACGATTACTGCAGGAGCAGTTCAAGATCTGAGGAAGTCAGCTCATCAGAACCTCAGACCCCCCAGAAGAGGATGAATGGCAGCCTAAAAGCAAAAGAGACAGGAGGGAAGAGGAGGACCCACTCAAAGATGAGTTTGACCCGGACAACCTTGTGCATCCAAGGTCCAATGAGTGGGACCCTCCGGAATAAATTGCTGAATATATTAGGAGACGGTTGAGGGCACCGCTGAGTAAGCAGGCAAGAAGCGAACTAAAAGCAGAGTGCCCGAGACCGAGGGTTCCGGACAGGGTAGCTGAGACCCCTGAGATTGATGACAGGATCCTCACGTTCCTGGCCAGATATGGCAGGGACATGAAGAGGGGCATTGACAGGTCCTGGAGGTCCTGTCAAGATAAATTGCTGGACATGTTGGGGCCGATTACAAGAATCTGGCAGTTGGCGGAAGAGGCAAAAGCTAAGAAGAAGCCCATGGATCCGTTGTTGTAGCTGGTTGGGCACAGAGGACCCTCTGCCTGCTGGGTAACACTAATACATTGCTGGCCACCGAGAGGAGGAGGTCCATTCTAATTGGACACCAGCCTGGGTGAGATGGCGACATCAGACCAGGCGACGGCAGCGAAAGGCAAGTTGCTTGGGGACCTGTTTATTAAGCACATGGCGAAGTTCGCCAGTACGTAAGTATCTATGGACAGAGCTCAATCTTCCTTGAAGAAAATATTTGGCCGAAAGGTCTTCGACAGGGCTTGAGGAGGAAAGGGCTGCTCTTCCAGCCATGGCCAGTATAGAGCCTACTACAGAGACAGATCTAATTGGAAACAAGAAGATCGAAGATCCAACCCCTTTTTCCCTTCTATGGGAAGAGCCAGGCATTGGCATTGCAATATCAGACAACACCACCAGAATAATTCAGGTGAGAGAAGTAAGATCAGTAGAAGGGAATGGATGTAAGTATTCCTCCAGTAGGAGGGAGAATGAAGCTGCATGTAGGAAAATGGAAGGAGTTGTCCTCAGATGCTTGGGTGAGACAGACTGTGCAAGGTTTTCAGTTGGAGTTCTGGCGAGAACCATTGCAGGTGATGTTGCCGAAGCAAATAAGGTTCAGCAAAGAAGTCGAAGAGTTATTAGACAGAGAGGTAGAATTACTCAGGGTAAAGAACGCAATAGGTCCAGCCTCCGAAGATATGGGATGTTTCGTAAGCAACCTGTTTTTAGTGAAAAGGAAAAACAAGGCAAGACCCGTGATAAACTTGAAGGGTTTGAATTACTTCCTAGTGTACAGGCACTTCAATATGGAAGGGATTCATCTTTTAAGGGATGTCCTTCAGAAGGGAGATTGGTTGACGAGGATAGTTCTCAGGGATGCATACTTAACGATTCCGATTCAGAAAGATCAGAGGAGGCTATTACAATTCGTATGAAAAGGACAGAAGTGGGAGTTCAAATGTCTTTCGTTTGGACTGACGTCAGCGCCATGGTGTTTCACAAAGCTACTGAAACCTGTAGTAAGATATCTGAGAGAGCAGGGGATCAGGATGATCATTTATCTGGACGATATCTGCCTGATGTGTCAGGACAGGGAGATTCTAGTAGAACAGGTTCGGATAACCACTGTTTTGTTGCAACAACTAGGGTTTTTGATAAACTGGGAGAAGTCGGAATTAGAGCCAGTACATGAGATGGAATTCCTAGGCTTCAGCTTAGAGACAACACAAGGTATTCTTAAGCTCCCATTAGAGAAGGTGAATTCAATAAAGAAGGAGATCAAGAGTATGATGACGAGGCGAGAGATTTCATTGAGGGAAATAGCGAAACTGGTAGGCCATCTGTCATCATCAATTCAGACGATAATCCCAGGGCCTCTGCACTACAGAGCGTTACTCAGGAGAGGTCTATCTTATGAACAGAAGTTAGTTATATCGCAGGAAGCGAAATTGGAACTGGAATGGCGGTACTAACACATGGAGGCATGGAATGGCAGGGTGATATTTGGCTCATCCCCGGACCTGGAGATAGAGTCGGATGCCAGTCGATGGGGATGGGGAGCCAGATGTGGAGACCAATCGACAGGGGGGGAGATGGTCGAGCGAGGAGTTGCATCTGCAAATCAATTGCCTGGAGCTTCTGGCGGGATCCTTCGCAGTCCAGTGTTGGACCCGGGAAGGAGTCAAAGGTGCCATTCTGTTGCAAATGGACAATGTTTCGGCAGCCAGATGTATAAATCGACTGGGTGGAATGAGATCGAAGAAGCTGACGGAGATGGCCAAAGAGTTTTGGCAGATATGCCTCCAAAAAGGAATAAGCGTGAGAGAGGAGCATCTGCCGGGGGATCTCAATCTGGTAGCAGATTGGAATTCGAGATACTTGAGGGACTCCAGCGATTGGCAGCTGGACAACTCAGTATTTCAGGAGATAATGCAACGCAGGGGTCCGTTTCAGACAGATCTGTTCACGTCCAGACTGAACAGGAAGATCTCCAGGTTTTACTTCAACAACGGTAGCAGGCGCTCCTCTCCAGAAAAAACATGGCATGATAACCTGTTCTTAAACTTGGGGTTGGTCACCCTGAGTAACCTGGGGGCAACCAGACGTGGACTCCCTGCTCACTGTGCTCAGAGAGGCAAAGCTTCACCTCACTGATGAGGCCCAACAAGGCTGAAACACACGTGTATGGGGTTGCTTTTGGTACTCTTGTTCAGAAAGGAATTGCCATAGCATTTTGGTGCTGGACTGCCCATGTGGGTGGGACAAAGACTGATATGCAAATGGGAATTTGCCATCTGTGAAAGGTACAGTGAGCAAAAAGCGTGTGCTGCAAACTCTCATCTCAGACCAGGTTATCGTGCTATGTTCTTTCTGGAGAGGAGCGCCTGCTACCTTTTTGAAATATCTCCAGGTTTTACAGCTGGAGACCGGATCCGGAAGCGACAGCAACAGATGCATTTCTCCAGGTCTGGGGACCAGCAAGAGAATACGCTTTCCCTCCGTTCGCCATGATAGCACGTACAGTGGCGCAAGTCAGGCGACAAGAAGCCACCGTGGTTCTAATAACACCAGGCTGGAGAGGTCAGGCTTGGTTTCCAGACCTTCTGGAGTTGTCTTACGAGGCTCCAATTCGGTTACCAAGCAGAGAGGACATATTGTTAAATCCAGCAGGATAAACTCACCCTTTGGTGAGGTCGGGGAATCTGAACTTCATAGCTTGGGCGATTGCAGGAAAAATTGGTCTAAGCCAGGACTTTCAGGGACGGCTCAGGAGTTTATTAGAGAGTCATGGGCCCCAGCTACAGGGAAGGCC
Source organism: Ambystoma mexicanum (assembly GCF_040938575.1). Classification (NCBI taxonomy): domain Eukaryota; kingdom Metazoa; phylum Chordata; class Amphibia; order Caudata; family Ambystomatidae; genus Ambystoma; species Ambystoma mexicanum. The sequence continues at coordinate 1,369,555,191 of NC_090923.1, forward strand.
TATAGAGTGGCATGGAGTAAGAGGAGTGATTGATGTATAGAGAGAGAGGTTGTCCCGTACGAACAGATGTAGTTCACATAGTGAATTTTTTAGCAGCACAAGCTGCGCAGGCAATGGCTTACAGGACTATTAATAATTATAGATCAGCGATATCTGCAGGTCATGTGTACATTTAGAATAAGCCGGTAGGTGAGCACCCTCTGGTATGTAGGCTCCTGAAAGGGATCAGATGCATGAGACCACCCACACCTAAATATTCTCATTTGTGGGATGTGAGCGTGGTATTAAAGATGTTTGAGACTTGGCCAGGCAATGAATATTTGTCTAGGAAAGCGCTGTGGGCCAAGTTAACTACTCTAGTATGTCTGATTTCATCTAAGAGAGTGTCTGATGCGAAGGCTTTAGGAAATCCTTTTCCTCTTCAGGAGTAGAATTTTACGTAGAGAAGAGAACAAAGACAAACATTAAATCGGTTGAGTACATGGCCTTTTCGGGGAAACCAGAATTGTGTCCAGTTAGATGCTTGAAGGTATATGAAGAAAGAGCGAATAGGGTGCGACCTAATGGGGAATATCAATTGCTGATAGCTATTAGGAAACCTTTTAAGGCTGTAGCAGCAGCCACTTTGTCTAGATGGGTAAGGTGGTGCATGGCAGAGGCAGGTATAGATGTAAGTCAGTTTGGGGCACATTCCACAAGGGGTGCTATGACATCGTCTGCTTTTATGGCATGGGCCCGCCTGGAAGATATTTTGAAGGCGGCAGACTGGTCTAATGAGGAGACGTTTAAGAATTTTTATTTTAGACCAGTAGAACAAGTAGCGTCGTTGGTGGTAAGTAAGCTTTAAACTAGCATAATCTGAACCTCCGAGTCTTGACATAGAAAACAGATTTTCCTAACATTCGTTACAGAAAGTCATGATTCTATTAAAGACTCGGAGGCGAAAGATTATTCCTTCCCAATTTCAATCGCTACAATGATATTTGTATACATGGCATTTCGAAGATAATGTGATGTTGTAGTTGATATGGTGATGGTCTTGTTATGCGATTGCCCACCCGTTCATGATGAGATTGGTAATAGTGTATATTTGTTTCAGGGACGGAGCAGAAAATGACGCCTTGAGAAGGAAACCAGGGGAAGTTACGTCGTCTACCGTTTGGGGCGCAAGTTTGGATTTCGTTCAGCAAAGAAAGAGGAAGGACTATGGGGGGCAGTTAGTGTTATACAGGACAGGAGAAGTGTATTGGCTGAGGAAATCACGTGATTGGGACAGCCTATGAAAAACAGACTACAAATGAGATGGTTTTGTTGTGATTTGTAGTTTTTTATTGGTTATTCGTTTTCCATGTTTGTTGTTTAAATTGCTGCTCGAGTTCGGAAAGAGAAGAGTGAGCATAATCTTTCGCCTACGAGTCTTTAATAGAATCATGACTTTCTGTAACAAATATGTGGAAAATCTGTACTCTCGAGCACAGCACACTGCTGGGCTTCTCCAGCACGAGTTTACAGTTTGCTTCCAAATTATCAGGGCATTCTGTGGCCAAGTCTCTTTTACGCCAAGTCTCTTGCCTCAGAGAACCTGATATACTATTAACAACACACAAAAAGTTATTTTCAGTCATCTTCCCGTCGGGTGATTTCCTTTCAACCGTGGATCCCCCTCAACTGGGCTCTGATTCTTTTTGTGACACTGGCTTCCCTCAGTTGGGTTCATTATTGCCTTCCGTTCACGATCTTAGCAGCTAACGTTCAAGAGTCTTATTGGGCCTCATTACGAGGTGGGCAGAATGGGTTTACCGGCACCGGTAATGGTGTTGGTGCCGGTAAACCCATTCTGCACTATTATGAGGTTCCCTTGCGGGACCCGCTCAGAACGTTTGGTCTTACCAGACGTCCTTTACGGGTCCTGCAAGGGGACGAGGGAGCAAATCACGGGCCCGTTATTAGCTCCATCCCCACCCCTATGGGGACTCAAATGGGAATGGGTTTTTTGAATGAGGAATTACTGGGTCCTCTAAGCTTGGAAAGACCCGGTAATTCCTCATTCAAGGAACACGGACCCGGACACGATTTTGGAGGCAGCCATGGCGCTAATAGCACCATGGCTACCTCCAAACTCGTAATGAGGCCCATTAACTTTTCAAACAACCTTTCCTTGTGGACATCCCTCAGCTGGGTTCACGCTTGTCGACACAATGTTTACGTGGGTGTTTCGTTTTGCTATCATTTGCAGCTTCCCTCAGCTGGGTTCACATTTGCCAGTTTAACACAGTTCACTTATTCATTATGTCTTGCAGGATTCACTTCCATTAGCTTTCTAGCCCCGAGTCAGGCTTTCCACATTTATCGTTCATACAGCGTTTTCCCACAGCCCGACGCACATGCCTTTTTCACACTGTCACAGCTTTGATAATGGGTTAAGGACTTTCGATTGTACAAGGTATTTTGGCTTGACCCTCGTATGACCACCTTAACTCTGTATGTAGGCCTTTCCTGCAACCTCTTCTTACTTTATTATTCACAAGAATAGGGGACCTGCCAGAGTCTTTCGAAATGGACGCCCACATGGCGGCCAACCACTCTGCAGCTGGTCTTTCCCCTGATTTTAAAAGTTCAGTAGTACACAAGCTCTTTGTTCCTAACAAGGTGCTGTTTGCAACCTTCGCTCAACACAGTCTGGTTATCTATCGGTTCTCCCTCTGACTCACCGGCTGTGCTGACCTCCTTGTTGTTTCTTGTCTCTGATGTCAAGGGTGGTACCATGGTAGCAAGTTCGTCTCCCCACTTCGGTTATCAGTGTGCATCGTTGACATCTGTTACACCACACGTCAGCTGTAGTCCCTGGTTTTATGATTCCTTTCACGGAGGCTCTGCGTGCTCGGGTCAAAAAGGGCAAGGGTACTTCTCTCCTTGTTGTGCTTTCCGGTCTCTCTGCCTTTCTTCTACATTTGAACAGCTGTCCTGGAATAGCTGCTTCCTCTTGTGTTTGTCCTTGCTCAAAGTGTGCTCCGCCTTTTATCCCTGTGGGGAAGGAAAAGGGCCGTCAGGTATGTGTGTAGTTAGGGTCAATTGCCTGACTCTGCCTGACCCTTGTGTTGGGACACGTCAGGTAAATGACTCTGGTGTTAGTCCACTGTCTTTTACGATGTGAGAAAGTGTTTGTGCCGGAAAAGGGGGGTAGAGCCTGGGGTAGGATGGGAAAAAGGTATTACAAGGAAGGGGGTACCGTGTCTCATCCGTCGGTGTCCAACTTCCACTCCCCCGATCCAGGTGATCCTCCCCCACTGGTCACCACCAGGAACTGGATCCAATAGCGGTGGCTGTGTCCTGGCTACCTGGATGACAGATCTCCGGGGACTAGCAGGTGAGACACCTTTAGTTTTCTCACAGTCCCTACACCCACAGATTGAGGTCCCACTCCTTGGGAACCTGGACCCCATCCTGAGAATGTACCTGTTGAATCATTTTCTGAACCTGTTTCAATCACCCCTACTACGCTGGATGTGGTGAGCAAGAAAGGATAGTTTAGTAGGACATCTCAACATTTTAATATGTATATTTCCTAATACATACTATTTCCTACTGTAATCTCTACATCAATGCTATAAATATAACTAAACATGTCTCTTTATTTTATTAAAAATTACATCCTTTTATCTAAACATCGGTATTTAACTTTTTAACAGGGATTCTTTTTTAGTCAGAGATTGTCTCATCGGAAGGAGGAATTGGTTCCTCGGTCTGATTCAGAACAGTTCGAGGATGACAGTTCTTCAGCTGGGTCAATGGACCCAGCCTTCCTCTTTCAGTTCCCCTTTGCGTATCTTGATTTTGTAAGCAACGGTAGAGATCTTATCTGTGATCTCAATGGTCCCTTGCCATGATGGGAGGAATTTATGTTCTTTAGACTGGCTTCTCTATTAATTCATATCATAATAAATCCCATACTTACTGCAGATTTATCCAGTTCCTTTGCGTGAAGACAGAAGCATGTTGGAGATGTTTACAGAAGCTTTCTACGTATTCATGAGTGGGAGAGTCATTGATCAACGTTTGTTCCTGTGCTTGGGACAACAGATTTTGAGGCATTTTTATGCCAGTCATACGTTCAAACGGAAACATTTTAGTAGTAGGGGTAAATCTCAGAGCCATCAGGACTAGAGGTAATCGAAGTCCCAACTGCATCTAGAATTCACCACAAACTTCTATAAAATTCCCACAATAGTTTTATTATATAGTTCCATCCCCTGCTGGAAGCAGGGTGGTGAGCAATATGCAACTTTCTCTTTACTCCTAAAATGTCCCATATCTTAGTCATTACCTCACTGGTGAAAGGACTACCCTGGTCCGACTCAAACGGTTGGGAAAGGCCGAAACGAGAGAAGATGTGGTTGATCAATAAAATAGCTTCAGTCTCTGGGCCTCATCACGAGTTGGGCGGTAACGCCGGCGCTAATAGATAGCGCTGGCACTATCTGCCCTACCGCCAAACCCACTGGCGCTATTAGCGCCACATCACGGGTTTGGCGGATTTGGAAATCCCCATTGAGCCCATTCGGGAATGCCCCATTCCCCATTGGGCTCAATGGGGAAATTTCGCGCTCATACCGCCGGCAGATTTCCTGCTGGCGGTATGAGTGCGAATTTTCGGCGGATTTCCCCCCAGCTCAGAGCTGGGGAGAAATCCGTCGAAGCCCTGATTTGGCGGACCTTTAAATCCAGCGGTAACAGCGCTACTGCCGGATTTAAGGGTTACCGCCAAACTCGTGATGAGGCCCTCTGCCTTGCAATTCAGAGTGTGGAGGCACTCGGTCCATTTACTACCCTGAAATAAATCTGTCAAAATATCAAAAGTAGGTATTGAGACTGGTTGGGGAGTTTACCGACAGAAAACTGGACCCCCAGGACCCATATGACACACGGGCACTACTTAGGATTAGGGAATAAAAAGTGAACCTTGGGGTATAAAGTATAACAGGGAACAAAGTAGAAGCCCAAACAAATAAATAGGGAAAGACAAGCGAGTGCATGGTGAGAGTCCTTATCCCTGTCAGACTACTCTGCAGTGCCTTGACTTATTAAAAGTAAACCCCTCCCTTCTCAGGACCACAACGGAGTGGAGTCAAAGAACAAATGGTGCAGGGGCACTTGGGTAATGGGGAATGTGTTTAGCAATACCTAAATTAAATAGGGAAAGGAAGAAAATGGGCAAACAACAATCGAAGCCGACGGAGGAACCCCCAAAGGGGTCGTCCGCCCATTATATGTTGAAACAATTCACTAGTAGTATGTACAACCTTTTTTGGACTCTTGGGATTGTTTGACTCGACAAAGCAAGCTTACTCAGTATCCTAAGGGGACAAAGATATCACCAGTACAGTGGGGAGATTTTGCCCTGTGATTGGAGGAAGTGACAGCTAGGAGGAATGAGAGTAAGATTAAGGGACCGAGGAAGGTGAATGACGGATTGAGAGGACAGATAACATTCATAAGAAATCAAAGGGGGTCGGAGAAGGCATTCCACCTTTGCCCCCAGATACTTCCAGTTAAATAACTTGAAATTATTTCCAGCCACCAATAGATGCAATAACACCTGAAATCATGTCCTTCTCCTCGTGACATTGGTCTCAAAGGGTGTGGGGGGTCTGTTATGATAAATAGAACCCAAAAGTATTCAACTAAAGCAAATGGATGCCGAAAAGCTACACTGCATCTTTCACGTGTGGTACATATGGTTCAAGTGGAAGAAGAAATATTGCACTGATAAAGCAAGAAGATAGTGTGACCTCACGTAATGGACTTCACCCAAAACAAGAGACCTGGAGACTGTATCTATTTAAGTGAGGAGGTGCCGGAATAATGCATTGCTTCATTCGCATTTTTATATTTGTTTCAATTGCCACAAATGGGGTGTACCTGTGGGATACAGGTAGTTACTTGCTTCCATGAGAAACAGCAACTGACAAATGGCCAGACTTTGTCAGACACCAGGAACATTTTGAACTGCATACTAAACCCACTGCCAGAAGTGCTGAAAAGCATAGTATAGTAAAAGTGTCTGAAATCATTTAAAGTGGTGGCTTTTATGAGAAACCAGAGGGTGTTTTACCCACTAGTCCCTGGTGATCTTTCTCTCTGATGGCCAGGGCACAGCTATCGCCTTTGGATCCAGACACTGGGGGTGGACCAGTGCGGGAGGATCACCTGGGTGAGGGGTATTCAGGGAGTCTGGGTAAAACTGCTGATGGTGAGAAGCGGTATTCCCCCCTTTTTTGTTCATCTACCGCATCTTATTTTGTAGGATTTTCCAAAGTCCCCCCCCCACCTTTTACACAACCACTGGGCCGAGGAAGAGGGTGACTGAGAGTAACCAGGCTAAGTCTCTCACATTGTACTGGACATGTCCCGTTAATCGGGTCAGGCAAAGTCAGACACTTTACACTAAGTGCATACACCTAATACCAGTTAGTTCTCCTCACATGAATAAAAGGCAACAACTACAGACACACTCTGAGCAAGGTGGAACACGAGTACGAGCAGAACCTCTGGATGAAGGCACACCTACTGGAGCAGAGCAACAGACCAAGGGACGAGAGCAGCGGGCCAAAAACCCCAAGGGTTCCTTGCTGTAGGTCATTGCATCCGACAGACCGCGAAAGACATGTTGTCATGATCTCTGCTTCCAAAAGGTCAGGGTTTTCCCAACTCCCTTGGAAGCAGATCCATAACCTAGGTTCCGAGTGCCAACCAGTCCCAATTGGGACCTTTTGGACCCAGTCCTGGCGCCAGTGGCACCAGGCTCATAAATATGCCCAGTCCCAGCGCTGGAAGCGCCGGGCTCATAATGCTTGGGTGGATTTACCTGCAGCAGACCATGCTGCTAACTTGCCTGCCAGTTGAGCCTCTGATCCTCTTCTGATTGGAACTACTTTTCCTGTTGGGTGGGGCAGGAGCCACTCCCTAGATTCAGAACACTGGAACTCTTCTGGAAAGCAGGAACTCTTTTCTTACCTAGGCGTGGCTGTGGAAGGAGACACCTAAGCACTACAGGAGGCTATTTAAACCACACCCGATGGATGAATCTTGCTTTGCGTTATTCTGCATCCTCTGCAGCAGAACGCTCATCGTGTCTTCTGCATCTGATCCTGGGCCTAAGGAAAAAGGCTTACCATCCTGAATCCAGTCTTCAGCAACACCTATAAAGACAAGAAAGAACAGGTTAGCATTACGGTTTCAGTGACAGCTCTTCACTTACCTGGTCCATCGGCTGTCACCAACGCCTCGCGCTGCATTCCGGCATCTGAAAGACAAAGGCTTACCTACTCTTCGTGCGCTCCGGAGGTCTTCACACTGCATTCCGGCATCTGAAAGACAAAAGCTTACCAACTCTTCGCACGCTCCGGAGGCCTTCGGCGCTGCATCCCGCATCTGAAAGACAAAACAAGGTGCGTTTAAAGACATTGGGGAACTTTAATACTCACGTGCCATTACTCCTTTCCACATCTAACCCAGTGGGTATTCCGGCACCCTGCAGCCGCTCCGAACTTGTACCTGCAAAATAAAAAGACAGTTAGAGCGCATCGTGAAGCAGGCAACAAGCGCTTACTTACGTGCTTCCAGGCGCTTCTATTCATCACACGGGCTCCATCTTCAACTCACTTCAGCCCGTCATCCGCCATCGCCGGAACCCTGCAAAACAAGAAACATCATTACTAAAGACTTTAAAGACATTAGAATTACTCGAAACTTACAGTTCGTGCAGTAAACGACGGACAGCAGTCCTCCGAAGTCAAGAGGCCTGCTCCCCTTATCCAGTGAAGAAACTGGTTACAGCACCCTGCCCCGAGGCAGATGGAGAGCACGGCGTTCACTTACCTAAGACATCTTACCCTTCGAGTCAGACATACAGTGCACAGAGGTCCAGCCCAAAGAGCCAGCCGTGTGTTACACATCACCTTTGAAGATACGGTATACGCCCAGTCAAGACCGGCGCCTCTACGGGAATCAGGTGAGCGTTACACATGTAGAGAAGGCCAGATCCCACAAGAGAAAATTGCATTGTGTTTCATGGATGATAGCAACCCTCCCGGTTGAATGACACAGTTAGGGAGGTGAGGCCAAGCCTGTGGTACTAAGCTTGACACGTGAATTGGAAATAGAAAAACAAGAATGAAGCGCACACAACCGGTGAGTTGGCAAGCAACCTGAGAGACCGGTGCATGTTAAAGCGAATGGAGTAGCAACATTATATCCCAAGTGAAGGCTGCAAGTGTGTGGAAACACAAAGAAAGGCAGACCTGTGAATGAACTTTGAAGTAAAAGGCAGCTGTGAGATAAGCGATACTAAATAAAGGAGTGGTCCGGAGAAAGGAAGTAGCCCATTGGAAAGTCTCAGTGAAAGGTACATTGTTTGAAGGTATAAAGTGAACAAACAGCGAGAGTGAATTAGGTGAGAGTAAACGTGAACGTGGATGTCGAAATGGTCTTGCGGTGGTCCATAAAGAGAGCCACGCACATTCAAATATCTTCGACATCCGAACTGGGTCCGAGCCCGATTGAGGGAGACCCGAAGTACAATAAGCTTGGGGAAGGGAGCCCCACGGCAAGTTTGTCTTGAGCTGTGATAAGCTTGGGGATGGGAGCCCCCCGGCAAGTTTGTGTTGAACTGTGACGAGAGAGGTCTGAGCCTGACAGAGGGGGACGTATGTGATCTGTGTGCTGTAAGGCCTGAACCCTACAGAGGGGGACCTTTGTAAACTTTACATTGGAATACAGTTTTGAAAGTCAAGAAAGAGACTTTAACGTGGAAGGCCAGGCGGGCCACAATCCACGATCCATTGCAAACTCTCCTTAGAACACTGAAATAACCTATTGCCTGAGTATGGACAGTTAGGACCTTGAGGGAACTGGAAGATCACAGAAACTAGGAGTTACCATTGGATAGAACAAACCAGGGTTATAGTTGCCTGGTTTAGGGAGGAGACAAGAGAGAGAGGGACAGCCCGAGTCCCCTCAAGTAATACAAATAAACCGTTGAACTGTCTAAAACACTCTTGAGTTATCTATGGCATCTGTGACAATAGTGAAAATAAACGGAATCCTGTGTTATTCACATGTATAGTCTAACACTTTGGACAGTGAATCAGTGGGCATGCTTTATACCCTAAGTAGAGAACTGCTTGATAATTGCAACCTGTGATAGCCATATATATTTAAAAAGTCAATGGGGAAATGAAAGGGAGTTTACCCACCATGATTCCATTCCCAAAGAGAATTACACTAATGTAAATGACCTCTCTTCTCTGTATACATTGCACAGTAGGGGAATGGCTCTCCAGCAGTGGGGCGAGATTCGGCAATTGGGAGGGGTACTGTAAGGAAGGGATGGTATCAGAAGCACGACAGACACAAGGAATGTAGTGTAAGGTTTTTTTTTTTTAACCTTGCATGGGTTGGAAAAACGCCTATTCTAAACCTAATTGCTAATGACGGGAGCAAGCTACGACCATCAAAATAAAGTAAACGCTGTCCTAGTCATGTCGTATCAAAACAAAGATGGCCTATACTAAAAAAAACTATTGCCAAACCTTACTCTATAACACAAGTCCATTCACAAGGGTGTGGGATGATGATGTGTATAACAAAAACTGTGTATAACAAAACTAAAAGGTCCAAGGGGTTCGGTACTTCCCCTTCCCCACGTTTCAGCACGGGACAAGGCAGAAAAGGAGTCATGCTTGGAGTACACTCGAAGTTCGTGGCACACGGAAGTAGTGCTTTATGAAAGGCAGGGTCTTCCTAAGCAAAGTCTCTCTTTCAGTGTCGATCAAGAGTCTCTCCACTGGGAAATCTTGCTGTACAGTTCACATGCTAAATGTTACAAACAACGAATACTTCAGGTCCCCCTCCATCAGACTCAGACCTTTCTCTCAGCCGGGCTCAAATCCATGCACTTTCTCCCAAATGTCTCACATGTAAAGGCTCCCCTCGATCAGGACTGGATACTGCAGAGAGTATAAGCAGATCCATGGCATCTAGCGCAGTCTTGCGTAGATTCGCATGGCTAAGAAAATCTGGTTTTGCATCTGATGTACAAGCCAGATTACTCAATATGCCCTTTGACAGCTTGAGGTTGTTTGGCAGCAAGGCGGACGAGAGCTTGGAGAAGCTGCAGACCTCGAATGCGGCAGCAAAATCACTCAGCACCGCTATAAGGCAACCTCGGCAACACTCTTATGCAGGGTCCTCTTCCTGGAAGAGTCGCCCTTTTCGCTTCTATTCCTCTTTTGGAAAAGGGAGAGGGCAGGCCAGTCAGAGGGGAACAACAAAGAAAACCCTTTCGTGGTGGAAAAGGGAGAGGAGCTAGATCAGCCACAGCAGCGGCTACTACCTCCTCAGCCACTGCTGCAGCCGCTGCACAGCCACTTTGAGGCCTTAACCCACAAGACCCCGGTGGGAGGCAAAATCACTTAGTATATGGACGAATGGTTACTGTCTTCCTTTTCATCAAAGGCCTCAAGATCATCCACCGGGAGCCAACTCTGTAAAAATTCCAGACCCGCTCCTTATGCAGGAGATTTTAACCCTGCTAGAGAAAGGTGCAATAGAACATGTACCTGTAGTGGACAGGAACAAGGGTTGGTACTCCCCTTATTTTCTAATTCCCAAAAATGACGGAGGATTGAGACCCACCTTGGACTTGAGAAATTTGAACTAATTCCTCAGGAAGGACAAGTTCATGAGGTGACCCTTCTCAGATCCTTCAGGCTCTTCAGCTTCAGGACTGGCTAGTTTCATTGGACCTTCAGGATGCTTTCTTTCATGTGCCAATCCATCTCAAACACAGAAAGTACCTGAGGTTCGCAATTGGCGGATCTCACTATCAGTTTCGAGCTCTGCCATTTGGGCTGACCTTTCCCGAGGGTCTTCACCAAACTAATGGCGGTAGTGGCAGCGAGTCTCAGGAGGGAGGGGATTCACATCTACTCTTACCTTGACGATTGGCTAATCCGGGCAAGTTCACCTGAACGGGTCCAGTGACATCTGGCCATGACCTGTCACTTCCTACACAAATTGGGCTTCTCCCTCAATTACAAGAAGTCACGAATGATTCCGAGCCAAAGACTCCAATTCATCGGAGTGGTCCTGAACACCACCTCAGGGAAAGCCTTGCCTCCCGAGGAAAGAGCTCACCACATTCTGCAGATGGTAACAAAATTTCAGAATGCCCAACATCTACCGGCGTTCAACTTCCTAAGGTCGCTAGGCCTCATGGCATCCTGCCTTTTTCTGGCGCCAGAGGCTCGACTGAGGATGTGATCCCTTCAATGGACCCTCAGGATTCAATGGTCCCAGTTTTCAGGGGAGATGTCAGATCTTCTACAATTCCTGTCCAAGGTGGCTCGAAATCTCCTTTGGTGGGCTCACAAGTAAAATATCCTCAGAGGGGAACCTTTTTGGCAACCATGGCCTGAGATAACTGTAGTAACGGACGCCTCACTCACAAGGTGGGGAGCCCACACCAACGATCTGACAATCAGCGGTCGTTGGTCTCCATTGGAGTCCAAACTACACATCAACCTGTTGGAGCTGAGGGCAATCAGACTAGCGCTGAAGGCCTTTCTGCCCTCTTTACAGGGAAAGAATGTCCTGATAATGACAGACAACACAGTGGCAATGTACTACCTCAACAAACGAGGAGGCGTAGGATCACTCCCACCGTGCAGAGAGGCAATGCAGCTCTGGTTCTGGGCAATGCAAGAAGGAATCTCTCTGTCAGCAGTTCACATAGCGGAGAGTTGAACACAGCGGCGGACGCTCTGAGCAGGCAGAGCACAGTCTCCCACGAGTGGGAGCTAGCTCAGAAAGTCCTTCAAGTGACCTTTGCCCTTTGGGGAACCCCTCAAGTGGATCTGTTTGCGACCGGGGCCAACCGGAAGTGTGAACTGTATTGCTCAAGGGAATTTCCCCCAAGAGGAGCTTTAGGGGACACGTTCGTAGTGGACTGGGTATATCCACTCCTTTACGCGTTTCCTCCAGTCCCCGTGATTCCTCATGTAATCAGGAGGTTGAGAAAGTTCAGGAGAACCATGATCCTAATTGCCCCGGACTGGGCCAGGAGGACATGGTACCCTGACCTTCTGGACATGTCCATCTGCCCTCCAATACGTCTGTTTTTATTGTGGCTCTCCCGATCACATTCTGAAATCCTGTACTAAGTAACCAAAGAAATCGGGAAATGCCAAGCTCGGCAGTAGAAGGGGTCCGACTCCCGAGCAATGCTTTTTTGGGCCCAAGTATCACTGCTCCTTTTTTGGCATCCACAAAATGCTCCATATCTTCCGATTTGGAATGGGATGTTACGGTTGTTCTTGATTTAGGTGCAACTGGCAATTATATTGATGCTGAATATGCCAAGGCCTTGGGTGTCATGCGCCCCTTCTATGTGAGGGTGTGGGACCGATGGCGACGCAGCCGCCATAGGATTGCTCCACCACGTTCTGCCGCAGTGTGTTCATCGGTCTAGTCTTTCCTTCTGTCATGGCCGCCGCCGCCGGCTTTTCAGCAGTTCCCTCCCGGCGGCGGTCACGTTGCAACTGTTGCTTTCTCCTTCGTTGCCAGCGCTCCCGTGAGTTTTCCTCTTGGCTTATTTAGCCCCCCTTCTGGCATTCTCGCCTTTTCCCCTTTTCTTGCTTTCCCTTCTCTGTCCCCTTGTTAGGGGGGCTTTTCGTCATCCCTTGGCTTCTCTCTGCTGTGCTCGCGCTCTCTGGCTCTTTGGTCTGGCTCTTCCCCGGCCCTTACTTACTTACCTGGATTTACTTTCCTCCTCTCTCACGTTCCATTTCACATTTACGGAGTGGAGCAGTTTTGTTCGTGGATTTATTGCTTAACCGTGTGTCCGGAAGAACTTCATCGACATACCAGAGCTCTTTGGGGTTTTTTGCCTTCACAGCTTTTTCCCCTTCTGGCGGCTGCGGATCCGGGGCCTCTGGTTTCTGGATATTCTTCCGGTAACCATTCTGGCGTCGTTCCGCGGTTGGCCATAACTGCATAAAAAGAAATCAACAGTGAGAGAAAAGAAGAAGAAGGAAGCTTCCCCAACACCCTCTTCAGGAGAGGAAGAGAGTGAGACAAATTATTCAGAGATCGAAGTCGATTTACCTGACAGCTTGCAACGCCTGAAAGATCCCATAATGGCAACCGCCGAACAGGTCCAAGAGCTGGTAGCGGCTGTGCAGTCCTTGAATATGGAAGTGCGAAATTTAAATCAGGAGTTACAGACCATTAAGGCCGAAAACAACGTACTCCGACAGTTAGTGGCGACTCGTGAATCCCGCAATACGGATCTTCCTCCAATGCCACTGTCATCCGGAAAGTATGATGGTTCTTCTAAGAAACTTAAGGAATTCATTGAGGCGTGTAACATACAATTTGCCTTTTGGCCTACTACTTTTTCTACCGATCTAAGTAAGGTTGGGTTTTTGGTTTCTAATTTGTCAGGGAACGCTTTGGCCTGGGCAAGTCCTTTGGTTACAGCAGATGATCCGATTTTGAGGGATTGGAGTTCCTTCCTTGAAAAGTTTAAACAGACCTTTGAAAGGCCAGAAGTCAGGTATATGGCTTGTGAAGAATTGTTGGAGGTCCATCAAGGGCAAATGGAACTATTATCGTACATCACTAAGTTTAAACAACTTGCCACTGAAGCTAATTGGCAGGAACAAGCTCAATTTACCATCTTCAGGAGAGGACTAAAGGAGGAATTGAAGGACGAACTTGCGAGAATTCCTCGTCCGGCATCTTTCGCAGAACTGTTGTCAGTCACTCTACAGATTGAGCATCGCATCAACGAAAGGAAGCAAGAAAAGAAGAAGGCCAGAGGGGCCTTCAGTCTTCCCAGTTCTGCAGGATCTCCTACTGTTCCCCAAGGTTCCTCTAAAGAGGAACCCATGCAGTTCGGCACTATGAGAGCGCCGCTCACTCCGGATGAAAGAAAGAGACGCCGTGAAACGGGCCTCTGCATGTATTGCGGATCTGCCTCGCATCTATTTCGTGATTGTCCCAATGTCCCACCAAGAAGGTCGGGAAACGCGGTGCCTCGAACCTAAATGGGACCACGGTTCGAGGAGTTGATAAGGGTCCCTATGTAACCTTGTCTATCGCCCCCTCCCGCCAGAATGAAGACACTCGCTTAATGGTGGTTTCACTGCATCTGTCTTGGGGGAAAAATTTGGTTGACACGCTGGCTCTCTTAGATTGTGGTGCAGCGGGAAGCTTTATGGACGCAGTATGGGCCAGCAAGATGGGTATCCAATGAGTCCAGAATAAAGAGGACCTCAAGGTAGAAGGAGTGGATGGCACTCTTCTCCTCTCTGTTCTGGCCCTATCACCCACTCCACTGAAGCCATCCAGGTGGCTATTGAGGATCACAGGGAAGAGATGTCGTTTGATATCATAAGGGCAGCTCACTTCCCCATAATTTTGGGCATTTCTTGGCTCCGTCGTCACAATCCAACAATCGATTGGGCCACCAATACCCTCAGTTTTCTCTCCTCCTACTGCAGTCAGTCGTGTTTGGCTTCTCAGAGATATCAGACTGCGGTTTTGCAGACCTTAGAGTCTCCTATTCGAACCATACACTCAGTTCCTCCTCAATTTTCGGAATACTCCCAAGTGTTTGTCGAGAAGGTGGAACATGATCTCCCCCCCACCGCCCGGAGGACTGTTCTATTGACCTTATTCCCGAGGCTTTAGTACCATTTAGTAGGATGTTTTCCTTGTCCCTCAAAAAGAAATCTGTTCTTCGACAGTATCTGGATGCCAACCTCAAGAACGGCTTAATTCAACACTCCACATCACCAGCTGGGGCCTCGCTATTCTTTATCTTGAAGAAAGATTCGGAGGAGCTTCGGCCTTGCATTGACTATCGCAGACTCAACAAGGTCACCATAAGAGACAGATATCCCATGCCCCTAATATCAGACATACTTGAGGCAGTCAAAGGGGCAGTGATTTTTACCAAGCTAGATCTGAGGAACGCATATCATCTCCTGCGCATCCGTGCTGGAGATGAATGGAAGACTGCGTTTAGAACCCCATACGGGCTCTACGAATATAGGGTAATGCCCTTTGGCTTGGTCAATGCACCTGCAGTCTTTCAACGGTTTATGGACCGGACCTTTTCAGACTTACTATTCCATTCGGTCATCATTTACTTGGATGATATTCTAGTTTTTTCCAAATCAGTCCAAGATTCTACTCATCTACATGAAGTACTCAGGCGCCTCCAAAATAATCATCTATTGGTCAAACCTAGTAAATGTCTTTTTCAAGTATCCTCGGTTCCTTATTTCAGGTTTATACTTTCCAGCGACGGCGTTCAGATGGATCCCAAGAAGGTTTCTGCAATCACTGACTGGCCTTCTCCTTCTTCTATAAAGGAGGTTCAGAGATTCTTGGGATTCACCAACTTCTATCGCAAATTCATCAAGGACTTTTCCTCTACAGTGTTTCCCATCACCTCTCTTCTCAAGAAAGACCAATTACCTTTTAGATGGTCTGTGGAAGCAGAAGAGGCTTTCAGATGTTTAAAAGGAAAATTTTGTTCAGCCCCCATACTGAAGAAACCTGATCAAACCAAGAGATTCATAGTGGAAGCTGATGCTTCTGCTGATGCAGTGGGAGCAGTCCTACTGCAAGAGCATGAAGGAGTGGAACACCCTGTGGCATATCTCTGCAAGACTCAAAACCCTAGTCAGAAGAATTATTCTGTGATCGAGCGAGAGCTTCTAGCCATCAAATTGGTGTGTGAGGACTGGAGGCATCTTCTTCAAGGAGGAGTAGGTCCTTTCACCATACGCACGGACGATAAGAATTTGAAATCTTTAAAGAACATGGAATGTACCAATGCCCGTCAGCACGATGGGCTCACTTTTTTGCTCAGTACGACTTTGAAATTACCTATGTCCCGGGAGCTCAGAATGTGGTTACAGACTCTCTTTCCCGTCGATGGAACACCGAAGGACCCTCGTCTCAGGTAAAGGAGAAGCTCTTCCCAGATCAAGTATTTATCGGAGACACAGTGACCTTTCTCTCCCAAGTCAAGGCTGCCAATGAACAATCACCGCTCCCTGAGTTTATAACCTCCAAGTATAAGGTTGTAAAGAAGGATGGGTTGGTATTTGTCGACAAGAAATTATACATTCCGTTACCGGATCTGCGCCGTCAAATTTTATCATGGTGTCATGACCATAAGACGGCGGGGCATCGAGGCATAAAAAACTCTGAAGATCTAGTCAGAAGATCATTCTTTTGGCCTGAAATCTCTGCCGATGTCAGAAAACATGTACAGTCCTGTGTCTCATGCGCTCGCAGTAAACATCGATACCAGAAACCCATAGGTCTTCTTGAGCAGATTCCGTTACCTTCAAGACCCTGGGAGCAGATATCCACAGATTTCATTGTAGAACTGCCAGCATCTCGAGGACACACCTGCATAATGGGGATTCCCTCATTAAGCTAGCACACTTCTCCCCTCATCCTGGTCTACCTTCCGCATCAGAAACGGCAGAAGTATTTATCCGAGATGTTTTTCGCCTACACGGACTACCTATTAAAATCATTTCGGATAGGGGGAGTCAATTCACCTCTAAATTCTGGAGAGCCTTATGTCATCAGTTAGGGATAGCATGGGCTCTCTCATCAGGCTTCCACCCACAAACGAATGGACAGACCGAGAGACTCAAAGGCACTCTAGAACAATATTTAAGATGTTACTTCAACAATGCCCAAGATGACTGGTATGATTTACTGTCAACTGCCAAATTTGCCTATTACAATTCTAAACACTCAGCTCTTGGTCTCAGTCCTTTCTTTTGCACATATGGGCAACACCCCAAGGGCATTCTTCCAGTCTTATCCTCCAATTCTGTGTGCCCTTCCATTAAGACTTGTCTATCACAAATCCAGGAGGCTCACAAAATCACTGAAAGAGCATTGGTCGAAGCTCGTTCAAGCTACAAGAAGTTGTCAGATCGGAAAAGAACTGAGGTTCCATCCTTTGGACCTGGCTCCAGAGTTTGGTTATCCACCAAATTCCTACCTAGATGGGTATGTCATTGCAAGTTATCTCCTAGGTTTATAGGTCCTTTCACTGTGGAATCTCGCATTAATCCGGTAGCCTTTCACCTCCGCCTACCCAAGAACATGAGTTAAATACATCCTGTTTTTCACTCCTCCTTATTGCGTCCAGCCTCTGAAGACATCCCCACTGTTCCTGTACCCGGCACAAAGGAGATGACCCCATAACCGAAGAAGAGTATGAAGTGGAAGAGATCAAAGATTCACGTTACCACAGAGGGAGATTGGAATTTCTTATTTCCTGGAAAGGCTATCCCTCTTCTGAAGACTCTTGGGAACCCAGTTCACATGTCCGAGCTCCACGTTTGCTGCGGAGGTTCTACCGAGCCCATCCGGGTAAACCGGGGTTCGCCCGCACTGGGGGGGGCATATTGTCATGCGCCCCTTCTATGGGAGGGTATGGGACCGATGGCGACGCAGCCGCCATAGAATTGCTCCACCACGTTCTGCCGCAGTGTGTTCAGTGGTCTAGTCTTTCCTTCTGTCATGGCTGCCGCCGCCGGCTTTTCAGCAGTTCACTCCCGGCAGCGGTCGCATTGCAACTGTTGCTTTCTCCTTCGTTGCCAGCGCTCCCGTGAGTTTTCCTCTTGGCTTATTTAGCCCCCCTTCTGGCATTCTCGCCTTTTCCCCTTTTCTTGCCTTCCCTTCTCTTTCCCCATGTTACGGGGGCTTTTCGTCATCCCTTGGCTTCTCTCTGCTATGCTCGCGCTCTCTGGCTCTTTGGTCTGGCTCTTCGCCGGCCCTTACTTACTTACCTGGATTTACTTTCCTCCTCTCTCACGTTCCATTTCACATTTACGGAGTGGAGCAGTTTTATTCGTGGATTTATTGCTTACCTGTATGTCCGGAAGAACTTCATCGACATACTAGAGCTCTTCTGGGTTTTTTGCCTTCATGGCTTTTTCCCCTTCTGGCGGCTGCGGATCCGGGGCCTCTGGTTTCCAGATATTCTTCCGGTAACCATTCTGGCGTCGTTCCGCGGTCGGCCATACCTGCATAAAAAGAAATCAACAGTGAGAGAAAAGAAGAAGAAGGAAGCTTCCCCAACACCCTCTTCAGGTGAGGAAGAGAGTGAGACAAATTATTGAGAGATCGAAGTCGATTACCTGACATTGGGTATCCCTGTTGTTCCCAAGTCCCATCCTGAAACGGTTAATACTGTTGATGGTTCCACACTAGCCTCCAGACTAGTGACCGAACAGACAGTGGACTTGTGTATGATCACTAATAACGAACATTCCGAGACCATTCATTTTGATTTGATAGCCGCTTCCCAATATTTAATGATCTTAGGCCTACCTTGGCTGGTGCAACATAATCCTATTTTGGACTGGAGGTTGGGCACCATTGAATTTGTCTCGGACCATTGTGAAAAAACATGTTTGGGATTCTCTAGTACAGAGAACAGTCCTTGCCGACCCTTGTTGCTTAATACATCGGCAATTGGAGCAGTCATGCCTTCTCTTTTACCCCCAGAATATGAATCCTACAGGGACGTCTTTGAAGGGTGCGGAGACGCTGCCCCCTGACAGGCCCTATGATTGCCCTATCGATCTGATTCCAGGAGCCAAGATTCCCACGGGTAGAATTTATTCCTTGACCCAGAAGGAGGATCTGATCCTTAAGGAATATATTGACAAATCCCTTAAGACTGGTTTCATACGACCTTCACATTCACCGGCATCAGCTCCATTATTCTTTGTTCCCAAAAAAGAGGGGGAACTTCACCCATGCATTGACTACCGAGCGTTAAATTCGGTTACTATAAGAAATCAATACCCCATTCCACTAATCTCTGTCCTCCTGGATCAGTTAGGATCCTCAGTGATATTCACCAAATTAGACCTGAGAGGGGCTTACAATTTGGTTAGGATCCGGCAAGGGGACGAATGGAAGACGGCATTTAAGACCAAGTATGGATTGTTTGAGTATTGTGTAATGCCGTTTGGGTTGTGTAACACCCCTGCTACGTTTCAACATTTCATTAATGACATTTTAAGTGATATGATGGATCGTTTCGTTGTCGTATATCTTGATGACATTTTGATATACTCAGCTTCAATGGCGGTCCATGTTCAGCATGTCACACAAGTATTACAGCGCCTGCGCGAGAACTCATTATACGCCAAATTGGAAAAGTGTATTTTTCATGTTGCCAGAGTTGAATTCCTTGGATATGAGATCTCGAACAAAGGCGTTAAAATGTGCCAGACCAAAGTCAAGGCGGTATTAGACTGGCCAGCACCTAAAACCCTGAAAGCTTTGCAATCATTCCTTGGTTTTGCAAATTTTTATCGACGTTTCATCAAGTCGTTTTCCCAAATAGTAGCTCTGCGCAGTCGTCTTACCATCTGTAAGAATAGGTTTCAGTGGAATTCCGAAGCTGATAAGGCTTTTGAGAAGCTGAAACAGGCTTTTACTACGGCACCTGTTTTGCAACACCCTAAAGAAACCATTTGTGGTAGAGACTGACGCTTCCGATTCTGCTTTAGGAGCTGTGTTATCTCAAGTATGTCCTGATACGGGTTTGTTGCATCTGGTTGCTTACCATTCACGAAAACTGTCTTCTTATGAATGTAATTATACTGTCACAGAGAAAGAGCTTTTGGCAGTATGTGATGCCTTCTTGACTTGGAGACATCATCTGTTAGGCACCATCACACCCGTCACTGTGTATTCAGATGTCATGATGCCTACCTCCAAGGAGTCAGGTCCGACCCAGCAACCCCAGAGGCAGGCATCATTTTCCCCAGGGAAGTGCCAGCGGGCCCAAGCTGGGGCCCTTTGGACGCAGTCCTGGCGCCTTAGGCGCCAGGCTCATAAAGCTAGACATGTGTTCAAGTGTTTTAATGTGCACTTACCTGATGCAGACCATGCTGCTACATCCAGGCCCTCTTGAGGCCTGAATGAAACTACTTTACCTGTGGGACTACTTTCCACCCGGGTGTGGTCGGGGAAGGATAAATACCTGATCGGTGGAAGGATACACACTTGGAACTTCTTCCAAAGCTATTTAAACCACACCCGATCAGCAACTCACGCTTCGCGTTGTTCTGCTCCTCGCAGCTGGACGCTCACCGTGTCAGCTCCTGCATCTGGACCTCAGCCACGCCTGTCAGTATCCTGGGTCACCTGCAAAGGGAGACAAAAGACCTTACCTGCTAAATCAGCACCACGGAGACTTCACACCGACGATCCTGAAAAGGAAGACATAATTTTTAAAAGCATTTCGCTACGATCGCTGCAGCGCTGCATTTCTCTCACCTATCCTGGACGCCTCCATCTTCAGCAGCGATCATCCGGATCCACAGCCACTTTCCAGAGCCTAGAGAGAAAAAGACAAGAACAAGGTGAGAGAAGGAAAGGAATAGGAAAAGCTCAGTTTCCTTCTAAGACTTACCTGTTGGGTCATTCCCATTTCATTTCGGGTTTTGCCGCTTCCAGGCATTTTCCGGACCCCGGCCCCTATGGGGAAAAAAGACAAAGACATTGAATGAGCGAATGCAAAGACATTACCCGAGCGCTCATCCAGAACTTACCTGTCATTTACTGGAACTGCACGTTTCACTTCGGGTCGGCGCCATATCTCCGGCATTCCGAACCCCGGCCCCTAAGGGGAAAAAGACATAAGCATTAGCGCTTACTGCAACAAGACAATGAACATTATTTTTAAGCTTGCACTTTTGAACTTGCAGCAGAACATTTACAGCGCCTTACCTGAACAGTCAAGCTTACCTGAACTCCCATCAATCCTCAATCCAGTGAAGTAACTGGGCTTCAACGCGCCCCTGCATCAGAAGCAGGATGGAGAGCTCATCCTTCCTGACCCTAATGTGAGACTTCACGGGGAATCGTGGAAGGGTATCGTGGAGGGTTGGAAGAGAGTGGGAGGCTTGAGCATAACTCAGTCAGTAGGTAATACTCCCTTTTCACGCACAGGGGAATATTCCTGCGAGCCAGAGAAGCCATAGTAGAGGGGCCCTTCCTGTCCATCTTCAGAGTCCTGCGCTTCACCATTGAAGAAGCATCAGCACCTGAAGCCGGACCTGCGCCTCCGTGGGAATCAGGTGAGCGTTACATCAGATCACAGAAACCTTCTTGCTCTTCAATCAGTCAAATGCTCTACAGCCTTCCATGCCCGTTGGCATGAATTCTTTTCCCAATTTTATTTTGTTATCACGTATCGACCTGGTTCATTACATACTAAGGCAGAAGCTTTGTCGCGTCTGGATGGTGATCTTACAAGAAACCGATCTACGAGGTCTTTGCTACTGCCCAATCAAGTCGTTTGTGCTTGTACTCTTCAGGATTCCATGAAGGTCGCCATTCAAGATTGGGTTAAGAAGAATCTGCAGTTGCTAACGAACGACGAAATTCAGGTTGCTCACTCCCTTCCTTATGTTCAGGGGAGACTTTATCTCTCAGATACCTCTACAAGGCAAAACGCCCTGGCATGGTGTCACGATTCTAAGTTGGCAGCACACCCGGGTATAAAGAAAACCTTTGAGCTACTCCATCCTTGGTGTTGGTGGCCGGGTATGCTCAAAGATGTTCAACTTTACGCTGTAAACCGGTAGGTCTGTTACACCCATTACCGATACCTGAACATCCCTGGTGTATGATTTCTATGGACTTCATAGTCGAACTTCCATCCGTACAAGGTCATGATACTATATGGGTGGTCATTGACTATTTCACGAAATACGCCTTGTTTGTTCCATGTCATGGTTTTCCGACAGCTCCTGTTTTGGCAGATCTGTTTTTAAAGCACGTATTCCGTCCTTTTGGATTACCGTCCATCATAGTGACGGATCGTGGTTTGCAGTTCACTTCTCGATTTTGGCGTGCCTTGACAGCTTGTTTTGGTATTGAAGACCGTTATTCAAGTGCCTATCACCCTCAAACTGATGGGCAAATGGAGAGATTGGGCCTCATTACGACCCTGGCGGTAAGGGGTTAACGCCAGCGTTAGCTGCGCCGACCCCTTACCGCCAATTACGAGGTCCCTTAGCGCCATGGCGCTTTTAACACCTGCTTTTAGCAGGTGTTAAAATCCATGGCGCTAAGGGACCATGGAGTTAATTACGCCACCGTAATTTACGGTGGCGTAATTAACGCCTTCCCCACTCCCATTATGCCCTATGGGGCAAAAATGGGAATGGGGAAGGGTAAATGGGGATTGGGGACTTACCGCCCCGCCAAGGTCGGAATGGGGCGGTAAGTCCGCCAACCACCATGGCGTAAATGTAGTTTACGCCATGGTGGTAAAGTCACGGCCCAGGCGGTAACTTACCGCCTGGGTCGTAATGAGGCCCATTGAACGCTACTCTGGAACAGTATCTCCGTTGTTTGATGATACATTATCAGGATTCCTGGTTGTCAGCCCTACCATTGGCTGAGTTTGCCTATAATAACACAGTACATACGGCCATGGGTACCTCTCCTTTCTTCGCTACCTATGGCCGTCATCCTCAGGCTTTTCCAAGTCCTTTGACGATAATACCTTGCAACCCTGCCGCTATTACCTGTGCCAACGGATTGAAAAAAACACATGAGCTTATCAAGCAGCATCTTATGGAAGCCCAGGCTCGTTCCAAGTTTCACGCTGATGCTCATCGTTCTGCTTCTCCCTCTTATTCCATCGGGATGAAGGTCTGGTTGGCAACTAAACATCTCCACTTACCTGGACGAAGGTCTCTACAACCACGCTACGTTGGTCCTTATGAGATCACCGCCATCATCAATCCAGTGGTCGTTAGACTTGCTTTGCCTGGTTCTTGGAAAATCCATCCCATTTTTCATGTGTCATTGCTCAAACCAGTGCATGCAGACCTTCGGCTACTTCCTCGTTCTAGACCTGTGGCAGTTGGTGGTTCTGATGAGTATGAGGTTAGTGGTATCTTAGATACTAAGGTCAAGAGGGGTGTGAGAATGTATTTGGTGGATTGGAAGGGTTATGGGCCGGAAGATCGCACTTGGGAACCAGCCGGAAATATTCATGCACCTGTTCTTCTTTCTGATTTCTGGTCTAACCGTAGAGTGAGGCGCTCTTTGGGAGAGGGTACTGTTAGGTATCCACCTACCACTAGACTCCAGTCACGCACACAAGGTCTCATGGGCTCTGCTAGTTTACATGATACTTCCCAAACTATGAGTAAGCACACACTCATCTCACCCAGACCTCAGTTGATGGCTAAGCGACTCGTTCTGCATAAGAACCTTTGCCGTTTTACACCAAGTCATGATTTGCACTACATTTCCCAGAGGGCTCAGCCTGCGGGACGTTACGGTCGTTCCTGGCGGTTGGCATGGAAACTATGGCGCCCGTGATTGTTTCGTCATCACGTTCGCATCCATGTCATGTGACTTTGCATTACTTAGTGCTCGATTGCCATGGGTTCTGCGCTTCTGATTACGCGGAAGTGTGCTTTGTTTCCTGTTTTTTGAACTTTCTGGATTTCTGCTGCTTTGGCCTCGGACTTTGTGTTTGGATCGGTCTTCTGCCCACTCCTTGTCTGCTTTGTTTGCCTGGATATTATTGGAACTTTGGTATTTCGACCCTGGAACGTTTCCTTTGGATTGTCTTGCTGCTCCCTTGTCTGCTTCGTGTGCTGTTCGTTTCTATGCAGCGTCTCTTGTGCTTCCCACGAACCCCGGTGTACCGGACCTGTGTGACTTAACCTTCACTACGACCTTCCAATTTAAGTGCTCGTATCCCAGTGTAACATCAGCCCTTATTCCGTTTCCCTCCAGTCGTACACCTTGGACTAGTGACTGCCTGCTTGGTGTGTTTCTGTTTGTCCTCGTTTCTTCGGGTCCTCCAATTTGGAACTAGAGACTCTACGAATGCGTCCTCGTGTCGTCGGGCACAATTGGGCTGTTGCTACCTGGATACGGCATTTACTCCTTGTTCTTCCATGCTGACATTCCTTGGGTCCACGGTAAGGTACATAATTCACATTGCACATATTTCTCGAATGTTTGGAACTTCCACCACTTATTCTATTATCTTTTGTTTGCTCTGTCAGAGAATTAAGGAGGATAGTTTTCCCTGCACTTCTTACCGGCTCCAGTCTTCCTACCTTTAGAGGTTGGTTCTGCTACTTATAGTACTCTACGAATATATTGCATTGTGCTGTTACTTAATCAGGGAGTTTTTCATAGGGTCCTGGAGTTGCTGGCATCACCTTGTGATTGATCCTCTGGGCGCCTTCTGGGATCCACCTGGCGGTTCGTGGATTTCCATCTTTCAAAGAATGTCACAGACTGTCTGTTATTAGGCGGCCACTCAGTAGCATTGTTGGGAAGAAATCTCCGGCTACACTACGTGGTCAAGTATTTGCAGTGGATTTCTGACATCAGCAGAGAAGAAGTTTGAACTTTCCTAACAACAAAATTGAATGGCAAAGTGTGAATCAAGCTGAGGGTGGTGAAAAAGTACTTTTGGGACACCAGGAGAAGGGAGTCATTCTCCTGGCGAAGGATCCAAAGTTCTTGAAATATTGTTTAAAGATGTCAGTGGAAGGGAGTCATTCCCCCTGGCCTTGTTGTGAACTGTGCCAAGCAATACCAGGAGAAGGGTGTCATTCTCCTGGTACCGAACTGAGAGTTGTAGATATGCCAGGGGAAGGGAGTCATTCCCCTTTGTTTTATTGGAAACTGTATCGAGCTACTCCTGGATTTGGAAAGACTGTGTCAAACCTGTCAGCCAGGGGAAGGGAGTAATTCCCCCTGGCATATTTCTGTTGCCAGAGAACATTCTTTTGAACATTGTCCAAGCAGCAGGAGAAGGGAGACATTCTCCTGGAGAAGGAACTTTTTGTTAGATTATCCTTTAGTTGCAGTGTGAGGGCTAGAAGTAGGTTATGACACAGGATGCTGGTATTTGATTTGACGGACATTCTGACAGAACCTTTAGTATTCGTTTTGAGGCAGGGAAGCCCCTCTTAGAAATAGGGATAGTGAGGGATTTTTCTTATACAAATAAAAGAAAAGTCTATAACCAAAACCGTGCCACCTTTGTGTCAGCTTCCTTCTTCGACACTCTTACATGTGAAATATCTGGACAATGTGTCCCTTCTTCCCAGAAGGAAGCCACCCCCTTTGAGGCTAGGGAGGTGAGCCCGCTCAGAAAGACCCTCGGTCTATGCAAGTGGGACCCCACTGGGAGTGACTCTCCTCTTGGGGAAAAGGACTCCCATTCCGATAAGGAACTCCCAGTCCAGCATACATTATCTGCCTGCATGGGCATTGGAAAGATTGTTGTTACTTCTATTTTGACTCCATCAAACAGTGACATTTCTTCAAACTCTTTGGCTTCAGGCAATGCTTACTCTCACCTGAAATTCACAGTCAAAGAGTGGCGAAACACCTCTTTTGTTTCGGATGACGCACATAAAAACAGAAGGAACTTTAAATCAATGAGAGAGAATCCTATGTAGAGGAGAGCCTCTGACGGAAGGACGTCCTGGAGGGGCATAGCTATGCTAGACACAGAGCCAGCGGTAGCGTGGAGAGTGAGCTGATCTCCAGTGAGACGGCAGAAGGTTGGCCTTCTGAGCGGCAAAGAAGACGAACGGCTGAGAGAAACAGAGTTGCTAGAGAGACCGTCTCGCCTGGTGGCATGACCACACTGAATCCGTGGTGGGCCTGGGGCCCGTTAAATGACGCTGAGACCAGACTGCAGTGGAGAAGTCAGATCCCTGATCTCTACATGAGAATGACAACAACTGGCGAGCCAGCCAAAGTAAGGGATGCGTCTGCTTCCAAAGAGGTAACGCTGCTGAGAGGGGGGAACAAGGGTTACGGGCGCCAAGGAAACACAAAAGCTGGAAGAGGACAGACACCCGACCGAGGCCCTGCTAAAGCAAGCCTAGCTAAGGGCGAAGGGCTTTGGAGAGCCTGGCAGTGTCAAGAGAAACTGATACTAAAGGCTGGGAAAGCCGCCAGGGTTACGGGAACCAAGAAAACCCAAACATTAGATACGGACAGGCACCCCATCAGAACTCAATAAAGTAATCGGACCAGAGGGCAAAAGGGCTTCGGAGAACCCTGATAAAACCAGAGACATTAACATTCGAGAACTGTTAAAAAATGTTTTCTTTTGGAAAAGACTGAGAAATTGATGAACTTATAAATCCTTCTATTTGAAGAGTGATCCAAAGGATTGGGTCAGGCAACCGCCAGGCATGGAGACTATTGCTCCGGCCTCCTTCTGTTTTTGTTTCTTTTTCTAAGTGGTAGGGCTAGATAGACGATAGGGTTTTGGACTATGGACTATTTTCATTTGAAACATTTGTCGAGCACAATTAGTCTTAGTTTGATAGGTAGGGAATCACCCACATAACAGTAGGGCTAGATAAACATTTTATTATTATTTAAATAAAACACATTTACTATGTCAAACGTAGTCCAACTCCTCCTTCTGGCTCGCTACACTACTAAGGGCCTCAATAGTTAACTTTCTCCTAGATTCTATAAGAGAGAGAGAGAGAGAGAGAGAGAGAGAGACAGACAGACAGACAGACAGACAGACAGACAGACAGAATTATTTTAGCTGTAGTCCTCAACTTTCAACTTTCAGACTGCTAAATTAGTTTAAGAAGGTCAACTTCGGGACTTGTAAATTAGTTTAAGAAGGGACTCGGTTGTCAAGCATTGCCAACAAAGTGATAAGGAGAGGTTGACATCAGCTACCTCAGGCCTTTGCCATTTGAAGAATTGAGGAAAACCAGGGTTCTCTCTGCTTTGCTGGAATTCAGACAATAACATATATCTTGGAATATCGGCAAACCAGTAGATTCAACGGCAGATGCATGAATGAGAAGATCCTGCTGCATTGATCCATATCTCTGTTTTCCACCTTTGGTTTATAGGAAGCCGACAGGGATAGGACATTTTCCTCTGCCAGGTGGAACAACAGGCCACTTCTACCACAGCTCTGGATCATGTGCCAACCTGGCGGTTGTCATGGTTTTCACAACCCTATTGTCTATTCTCTCTATCGCAGGTTTTCTTCGGATTAGATGACTAAAGACAAGAGTGGTCTGAAAATGGCAGGCAACTCCCTCCAAAGGGAGATGGTGCTGACTGTTGCCACCATCTCCCCTGGCCGATCAAATAATCCATGGTGGTTTCTGTAGGGAACTCATGGTGGCAACAGTAAAGACAGACACAAGTGATCACAATTCAAAACTGTAAATGCAGGGTGGAAAAATGCCTAACCTAAACCTAAATCTAAGATGGGAGCAAGCTTGGACCATCAAATGAAAAATAAGGCAGTCCTTGTGGCGTCTTGTCAAAGTAAAAAGGCCTATACTAAAAAAGAACTATTGCCAAATCCTTACAACTAGTTACAGAAAGAGTGTGGGATAGAGTTTTCAATAAAAAAAGAAGTGTTCACAAATAATAAGTCAGAATGTGATTGCCAGGGATCTCCCTTCCCCACGCTTTGAGCATGGGACAAGGTGGATCTCCTAATCACAGCACACACTCAAGCTTTCCCAGCATGAGCTGACAGTTCTGTACCAGCTATCAGGTTCTTCGATGGTTAAGTCTCTTTTCAATAAAAGTCTCTTGCCTTCGAGGACTTGATGTATTCAACAAAACAAACAAAAAGTCCCTTTCCAAATGAACGTTGGGGTGATGACTTTCCACCCCCTGGATCTCCCTCTGCCGGGCTCAGATCCTAATGCCAATGGGGACAATCCACTTCCCCTGGTCTTACAATGCTTCTTGCACTCACGAATCTTAATGTCTTTTCAAACAACTCACTGTGGACATCCCTACGTCGGGTTCACTCCTGTCAACACACTGTTCATGGGACTTCAGACTTCATCCTTTCTTGTAAGTATCCCTCTTCCGGGTTCACTCTTGCCAACCTTTGCAACACACTGTTCATGAATTCATTTCACCATGTGGGATTAATTTTCCTTAGCTTCGCAATCATCTGTCGGTCAAAGACTTTCGACTGTACGGAGGATTGTACAAGACCCTGTATGACCACTTTGACCCCCTTTCGCCTTTTCCTAATGCCTTTTGGTTACAGTAGTTTCTACCATTGGGTAATTGCCCAGAGTATCCTATTTGAGCACCCACGTGGTGCAGGGACGTCCTTTCACCAAAATGACAGGGTTAGCAGAAGTGATGTCACATGACCCTTGACCTCTGATGACATCACAGGAAGTGATGTCATTTGACACAACCCTTAAGTGACATCACAGGAATCGATGGAACATGACTTTTCACCCCTCAACAAAACAGGACGTGGCATCACATAGCATAGTTTCTAAGTACACTAGGAACAATATGGTTACGATATCACTGTAAAGTGATATACATTTCATACAAGAATGGATTACCATATGTATTGTTAATATCAGTGCCTATAAGCCCATATTACCAAATCACTGTGAATGCAAGCAGGCATTCAAGGCCAAACGATAATGATGTGTTATTATATAGCACTTATGCTTAAGCGCTTCATATAGAACAAATATACATACAATATCACCCAACCTGTGTTGGTACTCATTTATCAACCTCAGCAGGATGAAAGGCTCAGTTAACCTTGCTGGGAGTCGAACTTGCAGATCACACACACATTGCAGCAGCCAGCACTCAAACCACTGAGCTATCTCACCGACTATAGCTATCAGAAAACCAGCCACTCCAGAAACAAGGAGCACATGCTTCTGGCCACAGCCCATGAGCCTCAATCTAAAAAATGTAAAAGAAATGTACAGAAGAAGAAAATAATGTAAAGAAAACAATGTAAATGTAAAGGGGTAGCAAGGGAGACCAAAGGGGTAGAAAGGGAGACCTCAGGGGCCGCAGTTGTGACTCCTGGTGACCCCTAAATGACATCCGTGGCGTGATGCCGGACACGTCTGTTGCTGTTATTCCCCTTTTCTATCAATAGTTCTTTAAGCCTTTCACAGTTCAAATTAACCGTTTGCTTCTTTTCGTTCAACACCGTTTGGTTTATTATCGACTCTTCCCTCGACTCACAGGCTGTGATGAACCGCTTGGCTTTCCTTCTCTTTGGAGTCAAGGTTGGTACCACCGAGACAAGTGTCTCTCCCCGGCTTGTTAATCAGTGGAGAAGGGTCTTGTGTACCATTGACATCTGCCTCAACACACGCTGGCTATTGTTCGCGGTCTCATGTTCCCGCCTGCTGAGGTTTCACAGACCTTGATCAGAAATGGCAAAGTCGCTTCTCTCCTTGTCCCCTTCTCGGAATGCACTGTCTTTCTCCTCCTCTTGAACTGCCGTGCTGAGTTAGCTCTCACGTCGTGTGGTCTGCCCTGCTTGACCTGTGCTCTCGTGCTCCACCTTTTATCCCTGTGGGGTAGGGAAAGGGTCGTAAGGTGTGTGTAATTCTGGTCAATTGCCTGACTCTGCCTGACTCCTGTATTGGGACATGTCAGGTAAATGGCTCTGGAGTTATTCAGTTGTCTTTCATGTTGTGCGAAAGTGTTCATGTTGGAAAAGGGGGTGGCAGTGTTTTGGAATATCTTATGTGGTAGGATGGGGAAAGGTGTTGAAAGAAGGGGGATACCGTGTCTCACCCGTCGGTGTGCCACTCCCCAAAGACCCCCCATCCAGGGGATCCTCGCTCACTGGTCCACCCCAGGAACTGGATCCAATAGCGATGGCTGTGTCCTGGCCACCTGGATGACAGATCCTCAGGACTAGCTAGGGAGACACCTTCAGATTTCTCACCCCCCCCCCCCGCCCTCTCAAGCTGGAATCCATTGTCATCTCCACGGGATCATGGGGATTCAGATCTATCCCTCTGGAAAGATGCTTGTCCACCACCCACCTCTCTCCATAACGAGGCTGATATTTGTTCACATCGAAATTAGTCCTCTGAAACTGGAGACCAGCATGTGGTTGACCGGTGACTCCATATGCATTGTGGCAAAGAAGTGCTCAGTGAGACTCTCACTGAGCTTGGAGACGCCTGGTAATGTAGTAAATACTACGTCACAGATTAGTATTTTTAATGTCTGTTGTTCTTAAAATATGTTCATTCAACCCGATATGGTTGAACAAATAATGAAATCCACAGGCATTTAGGTTTTCAAAAAATCAATGTAATTTTAATGCTATGTTCATCAGCAGAGGCCCTTAGCCAATGCATTTTGGACTCTCTGTCCTTCCTCAGGGCAGGCTCTAAAACAGATTAACAGATAAGAGGTCAATAAACATCTATTGCTCCTACTTTCAATACTAAATATTCAACACAAAAGAGAAATGCAATTTCAATAATAGAAAACATACCTGTCACAAAGAGATCTTGGGCCTTATTACGAGATGCCCGCTAAAAACAGAGTCATTACCGGCATGGAGGTATTAGCGCATCAGTGCACCCTTGACGCCGCTAATAGCGGCTGATTATGAGTGCGCGAGCACGCGCGATCCCCCATGCCATTAAGGGCTTATACGCCATGCCGCTAAAGGCCCTCCAACCCCCTGATAGAGCCATCACGGGACCCGCCGATACGCCTCCCCAAAGGAGCAACCTTTTAATAACGACCCGGTAATAACAACATGCTAATACCGGGCTCGTAATACCGGACCCGGAAGTAACGTCATCGCGTTGGAACGGGAAATGTGCCGGCGGCCATCTTTAAAAACACAATCCATTGCAATCCTCTCAATCCAGCAGTGCTACAGAGGAGAGACCAGGGCCATAGCATACATCATCTCAAAGGCTACCTGAAAAACTACCCCCCACCTGCGCAAGAAGCGCTTCTCTGATAAGGAGCTAAATATGCTGGCCGATACCCTTGCTGCCCATGCAGATGAGGTTTTCACTAATAACCTCAAAAGGGAGGTCCAGCAGAGGAAGTAAGAGATCTGGGAGGAGGTTGTACGCAAGGTGTCATTGGTTGGCACCATTCCCCGCACAGTCAAAGACTAAAAAAAGATGGGACGACCTCCGTCTCAGGGTCCGGAACATCCTGTCCAGCAATCGCAGGGAGGCCATGGCCACAGGCGGGGGTGCCCACTCACCAGTGAAACTCATGTGCTGGGAGGAAACCTGCAGCACGACGATCCAAATGGAGTCCATAGAGGGAGTTTGGGGAAATGGAGACGGGTGCCGCAACATCTGGAGATGGAGGTGAGTGACCCTGCAAACCCAAGTTGGCCAAACCATGACGTAGTGCAACTGATGTGAAAGTGAGCCAAGCCAAGGCAATGCATGGCCCATCATACACACATATACAGATCCATGTACAGATGGAGGCCCAAACCCTGCCACAATGAAATGCATGCTGTGTGCCAATCCCATTACCAATAGACACCCAAAACACAGGGACCATTTGCATGTCATGCATCACACAAACCTCAATACAATGGTATGCCACCTGGTACGCATCAGTGCCGAATGGAGACACCACGGCTTATGCCAATATGCCCCTTTGAAAGTACCCTGTGTGACACACCTATAAGATTGCAATGCATGAGAAATGAAAACTGTACAGCACCAACTTGTGCATCTTGCATGTAACACCATCACTGATGCCCTGCATCTCTTCATCCCCCACAGGCACTGATGCAGAAGGCGAAAGTCAGGACCCTGGCCCAAGGCCATCTACATCCAGGGCCAGGCCACAGTGCACTGGCCATTCCACCTGCGGGGCAGCACCGCGGCCCACAGTGTAACCCAGGGCACGTGCACAGGCCAGACAGGCACATGAGGAAACCACAGCAGCGGACGAGACTGCGGCTACTGAGCTGTCAACAACAGCTTAAGGGGAGGCTAATGGCACCCAGTCCGCTGACACAAGTTCAGTGGGTGAGGCAGCAGCCACAGCCCCACTCTTTGATGTGGATGTGGAAGTGGAGGAGTACGTGGACCTTGATGGAACAATCCATGTGGAATGTCCCCACGCCCCAAGCCCCCCGTCCACCTCCCAACATGCCACTCAGGGCACACTGTCCAGCCCCATGCTGGATTCTGCAGTTCAACTGCACAGTCCAGAACTCACAGCTACCCCAGAGGTCAGCCCTGCAATGGCCCACCCAGTTGCAGCACCCTGTACCTCCACAGCCTCCACTGACATGGAGGCACGCCTGTCAAGGGTGGAAGCCCGACAGGACTCGATGCTCGAGCTGGTGCGCCAATGTGTGGCTGATGGCGAGGAAACACGCCCAGAGATCAGTGAGGCCAATGCTGGGACAATTGCGGCCATTAATTCTAGTGCAACCACGATCAGTGACAGTTTGGGGGCCGTCACGCAGGTCCTAACCAGCATGCAGCGCCAACAACCTGCACCGGTGGTGCAAATCCCATCTGCATCCACCCCATCGTCCACACCTGCATCCTCCGCTCCCTCCAGCCCTATGTGGATGACAAGGCAGAGTGCAAGGCAGACCGAAATGCTGCCCCCGGACACGGAAAAATCCTGGAAATAGTGTGGGATGACAATGGGTGAGGGGGAGGTGGTGTTGGTGGTGTAGAGTGGATTAAGGGGTGTTTATTGGGGAATATGGGGTGTTTATTGGGGTATGGGGTGTTTATTGGGGGTATGGGGTGTTCATTAGGGGTATGGGTTGTTTATTGGGGGGTATGGTGTGTTTGGGTGTTTTGGGGGAGGAGGGAGGGTGTGTGAGTGGTGGAGGGAGGAAGCACTATTTTGTAATTTTCATTAATACACCCGTTTTGTGCAAAATCATTTAATGCCAGGACATTGTTCATTTCGTGTGTGTCTATTCTATTCATGACAGCGCACAGTGCCCAACTCCCCACACACCCTGTGTTATTGTCCACAAGGTCCCAGTGCTCAGTGTAGCACTGACACATAACCATCAACGTCCCTGTGGTTCAGACGTAATCGTCAATCAGTGATTGGCGTACTGCACGGCCATCTTGTACATCAAGTACTGGCAGGGGTGCTGCTTCTCCTCCATCATCATCCACATCATCCTCACCCGGTGCATGCATGTCAATGTAAGGTAGCAGTGGTACATTTCTCCGGATGCACATATTGTGCAGTATGACACAGACCATGGTGACCTTTGCCACCTTCTCAGGGCCATAAAGGAGTGCTCCACCGGACCTGCTTAGGCAGCGGAACCGTGCCTTCAACATGCCAAAGGTCTGCTCAATCACGACACAGGTACGGGTATGAACCTGATTGTACTCCTCTTCGTGCCTGTTCCGCAGGTTCCGCACAGGGGTAAGTAGCCACGGCTTCAAGGGATAGCCTCCATCACCTGCATGGGAGCACAAAGAGGTATGTGTGAGTCAATCTGAGCTGACACCTTTAGAATTCACGGCCATGGCCGCAGCTATTTGGTGTTGACATGCACATGTCCCTGTATGTATGCACACAGATTGATTTGATGCATTGTGTACTGCAATATGGCCTGCTTGTGTGTCTTGCATGTTGTCATTGATGTACGGCATTGGTCTTATGTATGGCATTGATGTGTCATGTTGTTCGGGTTGGGATGTTCAGGTCAACAGTGTTTAGCTCTGAGTGCATTGTCCACTCACGGCCCATACCCAGCCAGGTGGAGTATGCATCCCCCCCAATCCCACCCAGGTGGAGTATGCATCCCCCCCAATCCCACCCAGGTGGAGTATGCATCCCCCCACCTCACAACCCCGATGCACTGCCATGGGCCAGTCAGGCAACTCACCAAGCAGCCAGGCACGTCGTCCAGCATGTCGCTCCATGTTGCAGGGTAGCGTGGAGCTACGCAGTACCATGGCATCATGTGTAGATCCGGGATATCGGGCGCAACAATGTGTGATGATCTTGCTGGTGTCACATACCATCTGCACATTGATGGAGTGGTATTGCTTGCGATTGCGGTACATCACCTCATTGGCATGAGGGGCCACCAATTCTACATGGGTACAGTCGAGAGCACCGACGCAATTGGACATGCCTGCCCATGGAAGCC
This sequence comes from Ambystoma mexicanum, assembly GCF_040938575.1. Lineage (NCBI taxonomy): Eukaryota > Metazoa > Chordata > Amphibia > Caudata > Ambystomatidae > Ambystoma > Ambystoma mexicanum. Next base: position 1,369,589,254 of record NC_090923.1, read on the forward strand.
TACTTTGGTGTCAGCGAGCTCCTGGCCAGTCCGTGGTAGGTAAATGTGGATGCTTGCATGCTTCAGGAGGGCATCAAGCACTTGGGTCAGCATGCGGGACAAGAGTGGTTGTGATATGCCATGCAGCTGGCCCACTGTGTGCTGGTAGGTGCTTGTGGCCAGGATAGAAGATTTCTATCAGGCTGACGATGTCGTGTATCATGTCCACTATGGTGGTGATGGTGTCCCGGTCCAATCGGTACAGGGTGTGGATCTGCTAAGGGGTTAGATTGAATGGACTGGGTTTGATGCGAGGGATTGGTGGCTGCCTACGTGGTACCACTGGCTGCACTGGTGGAACTTGCTGGGCCTGTCTCACCCTCCTTCTCCTCCTGTGTCTCCTCTGTGCTGCCTGTTGTCATAGCTGTAGTTGTTGGTGCTGTTGTTGCTGTTGTTGTAGCAGTACAGGCATGTCCTCCAGCCCCATGATTGCAACAGCTAGTGGGATCATTTTGCTGTTGGAAGGGGTGTGGTGTGTGGGTGTACTCCTTTTGTACTGGGACAGGCTCCATTGACTCCACCTGTGGTGATTGTGTGCACCTGTGGCAGTTGCCTGCACTGCAGGTTGCTATTTGCGGGTGGTCTGCGATGCCTGTATTGCCGCCCCTACTTACCGCCATCGGGATTCCGGTAAGTGCAGGCCCGCGTGTTAAGACGGATTTCTGAACTCTGTCCTGGTGGCGCAGAAGTTCAGAAGGCCAACCTAATTACTTGGAACAGGGTAACCTCTGGACAAGCCAGACGAAATCAAGGTAGCGATCGCGGCGGTCAAGACTAGGTCTCAAGAGGGGTGAGGGTGACTGAAAGCCCGCAATGAGCACACAAAGCAAGAGCGCTTACAAACTACTCCAAACAGTTGTTATATCAGAAATAGATACACATTTATTTTAAGGCCTTTAAAATAATGACCGTAGCGAGAAAATCACAATATCACAATATTAAACCAACACATACCATATCAACACAATATATATACAAATACACAGTCGCAAGCGTTTAAAGCACGAAATATGTAGTCCACCTGAAAGGAAAGGAAAACAGGCAGTGCGATAACGCTTTAGACTCAGTTCGCCTTCAGAGGCACCTAACTAGATGGAAGTCCGAGCCCTGCGAAGAGTGGAGCCTTGTGCTCAAAGTACCTGCCACGCCGGTGCCAACGGGCAAAAGGGGAAGCTCTTTGTAGGAAGTCAGGCAGTTTGGGTTAGTGCACAGCAGAAGGAGAACAGGTTCCGCAACTCAAGCGCAGCCTCCACAGCGGGCAGAAGCAGAGCGCGAGTACGGCCAAAAGGGTGCTGTTTTTACACAGCAGGGAAAAGCAATGGGATACTGCAGGAGGGCGACCAGATCCTAGCTAAACTACTCACCGGTCCCCGAAGCAAGCAGACCCAGGCTTCTCCACGTTAGTTTCAGCAGCTGGCAGGTTCAGAAGAGCAGGGAACGCCTCGTAGTCGTGTAGAGCAAAAAGACGTCCCAATCGACGAAACCAGCACAGTTTGTTGCCGCAGCAGGACCGGCCGTGTGTATTCGAGCCAAATGTACACTCCTCCCTTCAGACTTGGGAACGCCAAGTGTACGAAGCGTGGGAGAGTGACAAGGACTCGAAATACAACACAACCTGGCGGCGGTTACAGAGCAGGACTCCCTTGTAAGCTGGTCAGTCAACTGGATGGCCCAGAGACACTTCCGAAGGCTTACTTGGCAGGAGATGATGAAGTCGCCGGGAATAGCTGTTCCTGCTATTCCAAAGGTCGAAGCACCAATACAGGCCTTCTGGTTCGATCCAAGGAGGAAAGGGCTTCACAGGACGACAGCAGTGCAAAGGAGGATTCCTTCAGCGGGTCACCAGCGATTCCTCGGTCCAGCCTCTTGGTTGCAGGATACTTGGCTCCTGTATTCCTTCGTTCGTGAGAACTCAGGAGATCGACATGGTAGTGGTGTTTCCAGCTCCCTCTTATCCACGGTTCCCTTCGCGCCAAAACGGAGGGGAGCCAATGGGAGATCCGCTCATCAACACACATACCATACGTGGACCAATCACGGACCACAGTGGTCCCAGGCATTCACACCACTCTAGACTCTCTGGCACCCAGGATGTGTATTGGGACCAGACATCCCAGCCCACACCCTGGAGGCACACAAACGACATGTAGAAGCCCGCGAAAGCAACCACGTTTCGCGGGAAAGTACATGCCCAAATAAGGAAGGCCCCGGGTCGCTCGACCTGGGGAAGGTGAAGGGAGCAAGACGGTCAGTGGACAAGACAAAGGAGCCTCGTGGTCTGGCCATTTTGGGAGCCAGGCCACCATTTTGGGTTCAGTGCGAAAAACGTGCTCAGAACGCCAAAAGGAGCTCAAAATAAACAAAACGATCGCTGCCACCATTCGAGTCCCTGAATGACTTGCACCGATCAAATACCATCCTAAAAGAGTATCTAGGGTCTGTAGAAGGCTAGAGACCCAAGAGAGCTGTAACTTAGCTTACAGTGCCCTCCTGTGTCATGTTGCACTAAAGCCGCAACACGATAGAAGAAACTACGGGAAACAGCGTTCCCCGGTACTGACTGTCTTAAGGGCATGTCAGTTTCCCCGTAAGAAAGGAGCGAAAGCCCAGAGGAGTGCGGCAGAAGGCTGCACTTCTCTGGCAAAGTCAAGAACAAGGTGAGAAACAACAGCAAAAAGTTTAGGGGTTGCCACATGGAAGGAAAATTCCCTACAATTGTGAAATCTTTCCTAACACTCGCCCCTCCCAGACTATGGACAGGGGGAACTAATCCACCCCTGGATGAGTCTCTTGTTCAGGTCGGTAAAACATTCTGGACAACCCATCAGCATTGCTATGTTGGACACCTGGCCTATGCTCAATAGTGAAGTCGAAGCCTTGTAGACTTATGGACCACCTAAGCAACTTTGGATTCTCCCCCTTCATGTTCATTAGCCACTTTAACGGCTTATGGTCAGTCTGCACAGTGAAGTGGGTCCCATAGAGGTAGGGCCTCAGCTTCCTTAGGGCCCACACAACAGAGAAACATTCTTTCTCTACCGTGGACCATCTGAGCTCTCTGTCCTTAAGCTGGCGACTAATAAAACCGATAGGGTGTTCCTTACCCTTCTCATCTACTTGTGATAGTACAGCTCCTATCCCAGTGTCAGAGGCATCCGTCTGCACGATAAAAGGTCTTTGATAATCAGGGGCCCTAAGGACAGGGGCCTGGCACAAGGAGTCTTTTAAGCCATTGAAGGCCTTCTCACACTCGTCGGTCCAAGTTACCTTCTTGGGTTTCTTCGGAGTTGTGAGGGCAGTCAGAGGAGCAGCTATGGTGCCATAGTCTGCCACAAAATTGCGGTAATACCCCGTGAGTCCTAAGAAGGCTCTCACTTGGGTTTGCGTGGTGGGGGTAGGCCAGTCTTGTACTGCTTGTACTTTACTGGGTAGAGGCTGTATCCTCCCTCCACCTACTTCATGTCCAAGGTAAACCACTGAGCCTTGTCCAATCTGGCATTTACTAGCCTTTATGGTCAAGTGGGCTTTCTGAAGAGCCTGGAGCACAATCCTGAGGTGTTTCACATGGTCTTCCCAGGTGGCACTGAAAACTGCTATATCGTCCAGATATGCAAGACAGAATTCGTCCAACCCATTCAACACATGGTTCACAAGCCTCTGGAAAGTGGCAGGTTCATTCTTCAACCCGAACGGCATTACCCGGAATTGGTAAAGGCCGTCTGGAGTAGAAAATGCTGTCTTCTCCTTGGCATGTTCTGCTAAAGCTATTTGCCAATAGCCAGCAGTGAGGTCAAACGTGCTGAGGTACTTGGAGGCACCCAAAGTATCCACCAGCTCATCTGTTCGAGGCAAGGGGTGTGCATCTGTCTTGGTGACAGCATTCAGAGCCCTGTAATCCACGCAGAACCTCAATTCAGAAGTGCCTGCCTTTGGAACCAAGACCACAGGACTGGACCAAGGACTACTAGAGGGTTCAATCACCCCAAGATCTAACATCTTGTTGACCTCGGTCTTAATATAAGACCGTACTTTATCTGACATCCTGTATCCCCTACTTTTGGTAGGTACACTGTCTCCTGTGTCAATGTTATGTTTGCACCAAGGTGTCAAACCAGGGGACTGTGAAAACAGGGGGGAAAACTGCCTAAGCAAACTTTTCACCTCAGCCTGCTGATCAGAAGTCAGGTGAGGGGCCACTCGGACACCCTCAAAGGAGCTATCTGAAGGACCGCTTTGGAACAGGTCGGGGAGAGGTTCAGACTCCTCTTCCTCAACATCTGAAGCTAGTAGCAGTGCTGCGATTTCGACTCTTGGGACGAAAGCCTTCAGCCTATTCACGTGAAACACTTTTGGAGCCTGTCCAGGCCTTCCAAGGTCCACTAAATAGTTCACCTCACCCAGGGGCTCCACCACTGTGTAAGGGCCTGACCATTTGTCCTATAAAGCTCGAGGCCTTATTGGATTCATGATCAGGACTTGCTGACCAGGTGTAAAGTTGATGAGGGAAGCTTTCTGGTCGTACCAATGTTTCACCAGCGCTTGCCCTGCCTTCAATTTATCACTAGCCAAGCCCATCAGAAGTACCATGCGTTTTCTGAGCCCTAGCACATAATCAACTACATTGGTAGTAACAGGGGGAGTGGGCATCTCCCATCCCTCTTTGACGATGGCTGAGGGTCCCCGTACGGGATGACCGAACAGAAGTTCGAAGGGGCTGAAGCCAACACCCTCCTGTGGTACCTCCCGGTAGGCAAACAGTAAGCATGGTAAAAGAAGATCCCATTTTCTTCTCTGAGGTTCCTCCAGAGCCCCAATCATGCTCTTTAACGTTCTGTTGAAACGTTCCACCAGACCATTGGTCTGGGGGTGATATGCAGAAGAGAACTTGTAGGTGACCCCACATTCTTTCCACATAGCCTGCATATACTTCGACATAAAGTTGCTGCCACGATCTGACACAACTTCTTTAGGGAAGCCAACCCTAGTAAATATGCCGAGTAAAGCTTTTGCAACTGACTTGGCAGTTACAGTCTTCAATGGGATGGCCTCAGGATACCTGGTTGCATGGTCGACCAGCACCAGGATAAACCTATTGCCCGAGGATGTTTGCGGGTCAAGGGGACCAACGATGTCGATCCCTACCCTTTCAAATGGTACCCCCACAACTGGGAGCGGTACCAACGGAGCTTGGATTGTCGCGCCAACCTTACCAGACAACTGGCAGGAGGCACAACTCCTGCAGTGACTTTCTACTTGCACCCCCATCTTGGGCCAGTAGAAGTGCATGGATAACCTTTGCTTGGTCCTCTTCATACCAAGGTGACCAGCAAGGGGAACTTCATGCGCCAACTGCAGGAGGAAGGGCCTAACAGCAAGGGGAACCACCAACCTCCTATGGTCTCCTTCTGTAGACTCTGTGGGCTCACTATACAGGAGTCCACCTTCCCAGTAAATCCTATGCTTCCCAGGAGGTTCACCCTCAAGCTGGGAGCAGGCCTGTCTCCTTAGGCCTTCCAGAGATGGGCACTCACGTTGGCCTTTACTGAATTCGTCCCTATCAGGACCTCCTTCAACTAACAAGTCTTTTAGTTCAGGATGATCGTTGGGGTCGAATACTTCAGGCATCGCCACCTCCTCGTCAGGCCCGGGCGATTGACCAACTTCCTCCACCGCAGTGGTAGGCGAGCTCGGGGGAATATTCTCTTTCCCTCGTTTTGACTTGTAGACTCCTTTCGCCTTGGGTTTCCCCTTCGGCTGGGGCGGCGTATTGGACTTGGCCAATGCTGCCCGTGCTTGAGACCGTGTGTAGGGTCTTTCGGCAGTGTCTCCTACGAGCCCTAAAGCTCTGAGATCATTACCCAACAAGACCTTTCCCGGGACGTTTCTCTGAATGCTCACTGAAATCCTGACTGCTGTACCATTTAAAGTAAGATTTACAGGGATCACGGGAGACATACGGAGGGGGCCGTCAGCCAACTTAGTGGGCATCAGAGTAGCTCTGGCAACTTCCTCTGAGTCTACCAAAGTAGAATCCACTACAGTGCGACTGCACCCACTATCCCTAAGAGCTGGAGTATCCACTCCATTGATCAGCACACTGTCTTTAAAGTAGTGCTTGGTATTATCCGGAATCCTAGCATACGCCTCTGCGACTTTAGGCTCCCAGGAACCCAGGGACACTAAAACTACCTCAGCCTCTATTCCGCTGGGAAATGAGTCTGAGGAGAAGGATGCTCCTGTAATCTCTTCTTCCTCGTAGGAGGAGAAGGCCAGATTAGCGGAGTGGACCCCCAAAGGTCTAACCTTACAACGGGGATCCCCCTTCACATGGTCAGTTGCTCCACAAGAAAAACAAGCCCCAGTGGGTCTGTTTACGTAGGGAGGCTTATTGTAACCAGAGTTCTGTTTCGGAGGCTGACCTCCACTACCCTGTGAGTTCTCTTGTGTCTTACCCTTGTTTTTCTTTTTGTGGCCCTTATGGGAAGAAGATTTAGCAGATTCCCCACCCTCCATATCTTTGGACTTTTTCCCTTCCTCCTGCTTACCAGGATGAGTTTTGTCCTTATGGGACACTCGATGTGACACCCATAAGTCTGCTGCAATAGCCAGCTTCTTAGGATCTATCTCCTTCGAATCGGCCAAATGCTGCTTAAGCTCCGGGGAAGAAGAAGCAAAAATGTGTTCCAGCATGACAAGATTTATCATGCCTTCGAAGGTAGAAACCTTATAACCTTCGACCCAGCCAGTTAAGTTTTTCAAGGATTCAGCGACATAAGATACCCAAGTACCACCTTCCTTTTTCTTATACTCTCGAAAACGCTTTAAATATTGGGCCGGAGTCTTCCCAAACTTTAAAATGAGAGTTTGCTTTAACATTGCGAAATCAGCCCGCTCAGCCTTCGACATTTCCATAATGGCACTACAGCCAGAATGGGGCAGTCTACTGAGCAACCACGCAATCTTATCAGCATTGTCAACTTCTTGAACCTCGCATGCATACTCAAACGCATTCAGCCAGTCCATAATGTCATTCCTTTCTTCATACACACTGAGCAGATCTTTCGGAAACCGTGGATGAGAGGAAGCCCCAGACCCATGTCTAGGACCCTTGGATCCATTTGCAACCTGAAGCTTGGCCAGTTCCAACTGGTGATCCTTGTCTTTCTGTTTTTCTGCCTGTTCGATTTTTAGTTTGGCTATGCTGAATTCAAGCTCCTGCTGCCTAAACCGCAGCTCTTGCTTCTTGAATTCAAGCATAGCCTCCCCATCAACACTGGCAGAGGAAACATTAGACATCACATCCTCCCTGTCCTCGTGGTCGCGATGGATCAGTGCAGCGGCAGAACCGTCGGTTCTACCAGTGAGAGCAGCCCCACCACCTTCTGCACTGTCCTCGGAAGTTATAGCGTCAAGCTGCGCTTCTTGCCACGCCACGATTCTCTGGATCATTTCCAATTTTGTGCCTTGAGAGGAAACACCTCTCTCCGCACACATCTTTTTCAGCGTTTCTGATTTGGAAGCATTTAAAGTTAACAAGGTATTTGCTTCCATACTGTTTGATAGGACTATGGCCTTTTTAAAGTTATATTACAACAATTCACTACGTGTACTGTTTGGAATAACCTGAAATGCCTTAGTTCGAGCGCAACACTGGATACCTTCAGTCGTATCCCACCGCTGTACACCAATTTGTTAAGACGGATTTCTGAACTCTGTCCTGGTGGCGCAGAAGTTCAGAAGGCCAACCTAATTACTTGGAACAGGGTAACCTCTGGACAAGCCAGACCAATCAAGGTAGCGATCGCGGCGGTCAAGACTAGGGGCCTCATTACGACCCAGGCGGTAAGTTACCGCCTGGGCCGTGACTTTACCACCATGGCGTAAACTACGTTTACGCCATGGTGGTTGGCGGACTTACCGCCCCATTCCGACCTTGGCGGGCGGTAAGTCCCCAATCCCCATTTACCCTTCCCCATTCCCATTTTTGCCCCATAGGGCATAATGGGAGTGGGGAAGGCGTTAATTACGCCACCGTAAATTACGGTGGCGTAATTAACTCCATGGTCCCTTAGCGCCATGGATTTTAACACCTGCTAAAAGCAGGTGTTAAAAGCACCATGGCGCTAGGGGACCTCGTAATTGGCGGTAAGGGGTCGGCGCAGCTAACGCTGGCGTTAACCCCTTACCGGCAGGGTCGTAATGAGGCCCTAGGTCTCAAGAGGGGTGAGGGTGACTGAAAGCCCGCAATGAGCACACAAAGCAAGAGCGCTTACAAACTACTCCAAACAGTTGTTATATCAAAAATAGATACACATTTATTTTAAGGCCTATAAAATAATGACCGTAGCGACAAAATCACAATATCACAATATTAAACCAACACATACCATATCAACACAATATATATACAAATACACAGTCGCAAGCGTTTAAAGCACGAAATATGTAGTCCACCTGAAAGGAAAGGAAAACAGGCAGTGCGATAACGCTTTAGACTCAGTTCGCCTTCAGAGGCACCTAACTAGATGGAAGTCCGAGCCCTGCGAAGAGTGGAGCCTTGTGCTCAAAGTACCTGCCACGCCGGTGCCAACGGGCAAAAGGGGAAGCTCTTCGTAGGAAGTCAGGCAGTTCGGGTTAGTGCACAGCAGAAGGAGAACAGGTTCCGCAACTCAAGCGCAGCCTCCACAGCGGGCAGAAGCAGAGCGCGAGTACGGCCAAAAGGGTGCTGTTTTTACACAGCAGGGAAAAGCAATGGGATACTGCAGGAGGGCGACCAGATCCTAGCTAAACTACTCACCGGTCCCCGAAGCAAGCAGACCCAGGCTTCTCCACGTTAGTTTCAGCAGCTGGCAGGTTCAGAAGAGCAGGGAACGCCTCGTAGTCGTGTAGAGCAAAAAGACGTCCCAATCGACGAAACCAGCACAGTTTGTTGCCGCAGCAGGACAACGGAGCGGCCGTGTGTATTCGAGCCAAATGTACACTCCTCCCTTCAAACTTGGGAACGCCAAGTGTACGAAGCGTGGGAGAGTGACAAGGACTCGAAATACAACACAACCTGGCGGCGGTTACAGAGCAGGACTCCCTTGTAAGCTGGTCAGTCAACTGGATGGCCCAGAGACACTTCCGAAGGCTTACTTGGCAGGAGATGATGAAGTCGCCGGGAATAGCTGTTCCTGCTATTCCAAAGGTCGAAGCACCAATACAGGCCTTCTGGTTCGATCCAAGGAGGAAAGGGCTTCACAGGACGACAGCAGTGCAAAGGAGGATTCCTTCAGCGGGTCACCAGCGATTCCTCGGTCCAGCCTCTTGGTTGCAGGATACTTGGCTCCTGTATTCCTTCGTTCGTGAGAACTCAGGAGATCGACATGGTAGTGGTGTTTCCAGCTCCCTCTTATCCACGGTTCCCTTCGCGCCAAAACGGAGGGGAGCCAATGGGAGATCCGCTCATCAACACACATACCATACGTGGACCAATCACGGACCACGGTGGTCCCAGGCATTCACACCACTCTAGACTCTCTGGCACCCAGGATGTGTATTGGGACCAGACATCCCAGCCCACACCCTGGAGGCACACAAACGACATGTAGAAGCCCGCGAAAGCAACCACGTTTCGCGGGAAAGTACATGCCCAAATAAGGAAGGCCCCGGGTCGCTCGACCTGGGGAAGGTGAAGGGAGCAAGACGGTCAGTGGACAAGACAAAGGAGCCTCGTGGTCTGGCCATTTTGGGAGCCAGGCCACCATTTTGGGTTCAGTGCGAAAAACGTGCTCAGAACGCCAAAAGGAGCTCAAAATAAACAAAACGATCGCTGCCACCATTCGAGTCCCTGAATGACTTGCACCGATCAAATACCATCCTAAAAGAGTATCTAGGGTCTGTAGAAGGCTATAGACCCAAGAGAGCTGTAACTTAGCTTACAGTGCCCTCCTGTGTCATGTTGCACTAAAGCCGCAACACGATAGAAGAAACTACGGGAAACAGCGTTCCCCGGTACTGACTGTCTTAAGGGCATGTCAGTTTCCCCGTAAGAAAGGAACGAAAGCCCAGAGTGCGGCAGAAGGCTGCACTTCTCTGGCAAAGTCAAGAACAAGGTGAGAAACAACAGCAAAAAGTTTAGGGGTTGCCACATGGAAGGAAAATTCCCTACAATTGTGAAATCTTTCCTAACACTGTAAGTGCAGGCCCGCGTAACTTGTGATGTCTTCCTGTTAGCGACATCCCGGTATTGGTTCCATGAAGGGGCACATGTACGTGCGCATGCCGGTAAGAAGGGGCACGGTATGGGCGGTGGCGGTATTGGCAGGTTGTCGGCTCCTAATGACCCAGACCCGTTAACGATGCCGGTAATGCAATTCCTCCTTCCTTTTTTCATTACGTCCATACTCGTAATGTTTTCCAACTCCAATATCAATATATTTCTCCTTGTCCTGATTTAACCAGACATCTTGCACCCTTACTGTATACTGTAGATAAAACAAAACAACACAAATGACTTAATGATATCAATCTCTATGTAAGCTATCAATAAATCTGGCAATGTTGTAACCAACTTGAATCTAGTACCTTGATTTCGGCCCAGAGCACATGTTTTGTATTCAAATGCAAGAGACCTGGTGTATGGTCAAAATGATGCAAAGTGTAATGCTCGTCTTCTCTCTCAGGTGTTTCTAAATGAGGGTGAAAAATACCATATTCTAATGTTTGCGTGCTAAAAAAACATTAATTTAGATGCTACTCGTTGTTAGATAGAATAGTATGCTGCAATGTTGTGATTGAGAACTGCTTACCTCTGCTTCATTATGCGCAGTTATTGCAACAAAAATAAGAGGATCGGCCGTGGTGTACTGATACGGCAATCAGGCTTCTATTAGTCTGGTCTAAAAACAATAATGTGCGTGTTGGTAAATGTGCATTGTGGCCCAGTTGGCCATAAAATGGATCCTGCCATATCACCTTCGATTTCAAGCCATCTGAGGACACGTGCTTACAAGAGAGCCTGAACATCCTACTGGAGATTACCTACTGTTTATTGTGGAATAAACACTCTCCTCAAATCGCAGATGACCCATTCCCCTTTGCTTTCTAGATTGTGAGAGAGAGGGAAAGGACTTCTTGGTGTTGATTTTCCAATCTAAATGCCTCAGGATAAGACAAACGTGTTGTGTGTCTTTTAATTCCTGAGACATAGATGTTGTAGAGACTGACCAATACTGCACCTATGGATTTAATGCGATCCTCACAGAGTAAAGCAGTCCAGTTAATGGAGCAATGACCTTTGTAAATAATCTTGTTGTAGACCAATCCGAACGCATAGCCTTCAATTTGAACTGATGCTCCAAGGTCGCTAAATTTAGGAAGCATCATTGTTGACACAATACAGGGATTATAATCATAATTATTATAATTGTTCTTTAATAACACTCTTAATACCAGCGAGTTAAGTGCGGGATCGGGATTTGAACATGTGTTGCGCTGCGGATGCCAGGTATTCTCTAGTTTGATTATACTTATAATTCCTTGAAGTGTTTCCATCCTGAAAGTTTCAGATATATGATCAGTCCATATTTGCTTGATAATGTTGGCTCCATCACGATTATTTCAAACACTTCTTCTACTAATTCTCCTTGTGGGGCAGGCATTGACACGCAATTTTCTAATAGCCCTCATATAATTGTAGAGAGTGACACGTTCTTTAATGGATCGTTGGGCCATATTGTTGTCAGGACCCCTGAATCTGGGATGAAAGGAGGCAAACTCAGAATATCCACAAGGTCCACAGAGGTACAAAGGATGAAATTCTACCCCCTACTGACAGGAAATGTGCCTGGAGTAGGGCATGATATCCCCTCCATAGTCAGGAAAGCTGGAAGAGTGCCCAGAAGAAGACCTACTTCCGGGCTATGCTTGATATCCCCACCTCCTGACACCCCCCTTAATTGCTGGTCTTGACGAGGAGGACCACAGGTTTTCTGGAGGGATAAAATCTTGAAGGAGCGTGAATCTTAGACGGTGTACTTTGAGTAGGTTATACCATAACTTAAGCTTTTAAAACTCTGCCACTTGTTTTACCAGCTCTCCTAGTTGAGCCCCAAAAAACTTCAAGTCAAGTTTAGAGTTCTGCGATGCTTATACCTTCCAATACTGCCTCCGAACTGACAGAGAGAAAAGCATAAACGTGGCCATATCTCTCAGAACATAAGAAGAAATGTCAGATAGCATCCTGTGATCCCTTCCACTCTCTCCACCAGAGGACTGCGGCCCACTTTATCATGAGAGGCCTTCATTAATGTCTGAAAGTCAGCAGCAGCGATTGCGCGGTATCAGCAGCATGCATTTCAGCCTTTCTTGAAGTGAAAGGGCAAAACACGATTCTGATATCTTATTCATGGCCTCGGCCAGTGCGGTGTCTTCGGTAACTACAAATGTCTGTGCAGCAAAGGTGGAGAGAAAAGAAACGATTTACAAGAGGGCCAGTATTTAAAAATTGCAGATTTTGTAGCGGTTGCTGCATTCCTTCATAATGATGTTTCTGACACTGCAAGAGGGGTAACCCAGGGGCAGAGATGGGCTTGTATTTGCTACGTGCACCCTGAAACAAGGGTGCATCGATAGATAGCGTCTGTGGCTGGAGCAGAAATATCCTGCACATGTAGTTACACCACGCGGTGGGCACCCAATTCCTCTACAATCTCCCTTTTCAGAAACATTTGTTATGATGCCACATCCGTGATTAAATCAATTTCGGCATCTCCTCCCTGACCAGGGACATGATAAGTGGGAAGAGGAAAGGGCACAGGGAACATTTTGACCACCCACCACAGCATTTATTGTACGCCAGCCTCTGTAGCTTCTCCCAAGTTATTAACAAAATATCGAGGTCAATGTAGGCGGTATTGCAATGTAGAGACTGGAGTCGGAGTAGGTGGGGGTTTATTTTTTCTCTGTCATTCTTTCTACACCTGCTTCTCCCATTGTCTTTGCTGCTAGAACAACAGCTTTCATCTCTGCCAGAAGAGACATTCAGCTTCATTATGAGTTAGCAGGTCCGGTGTTATAGTGCTGGTATAAACATACCGCACTCTACTGGACCGGCGACTACAGGTTTGCCAGTGGGGCACATGTGTTACCTTTTAGCTGGAGGTAAAGGTAGGCGCCTTACTGGCAAAAAAAGCCGCCATTACCGGCACCGGTATTGCCGGTGCCGGTAATGATGACAAATCCCCCCGTGGAGTCCTACGGGACTTCATGAATGGGGAATTACACCTTCACTTGTATTGCTGGCAGACCGAAAAGCCGGAAACGGTAATAGCATTTGCTGGTATCCTGAAAGGGTTTACAGCTAGGATACCTGCAGGGTCGTAGTGAGGCCTTTTTTCGTCATACTTCTTTCCTTCCATTTCACTCAATGAGAGCACAACAGAAGATATGTCACAAATCTTCACTTTATACTGTAAGAAAGGCATGGTATGAAAGCAAGACAGACACAAGTGATCACACTTCAATGGTGTTTATTAAACTATAAAATTGGTGAGATAAACGCCTAATCTAACCCTAAATTTAAGATGGGAGCAAGCTACGACCCTCAAATAATAATAATAATACAGTCCTAGTGGAGTCTAGTCAAATAGAAAGGGCCTACACTAAGAAAACCTCAATGTTTAATTTAATCAATCACCTTTTTGTTAGGTCCCCCTCATCCATGCTCAGACCTTCCATAGCACTTGCCAACTTTAAACAAAGACTTCCAAAGGGCTATCATGTCTTGCTGGGTCATTTCTTGGCCTATGGCAAGGGTGTATTTATTTACAATAACCAGTGCGCACAGCGTCCCCCTCCGCTGGGCGCAAACACCTGTCTGACAATTCCCTCAGTCGGATTCACACTTTCCTCAGGTCACAATTTCTACAATGTGCCAAGGACTTTAGATTGTACAGGTGGTTTGGCTCGACCCTTGTATGACCACTTTGACATCTCATGCTGGCTTTCTCTATGGCCTCTTGGTACTTGTAGTTTCACTATCTTTCAGTTCAATAGCTTCCTTGTTCAAGAGAGGGGTACCAGCCAGAGACCTTTGAATGAGCACACACGTGGTGCCGGACCACTCTATCTTTGGCAACAAGTTCATTCACAAAAGACCTCTCTCTCTTAATCGTGTTAATGTTGCCACTGCAACCTTGAGTCTATCACAGTCCGGCCCACTATTAGGTTCTTCCGACTCACCGGTTGTGCTGAACTCGTTGGCATTTCTTTTGCCGCTGGAGTCAAGGACAGTACCGCGATAGCAACTGCATCTCCCCACCCTGGCTATCAGTGCGGGAGGGTTCCACGTGCCGCTGACATCCATCACACCATTCGCCAGCTGCGATTCCTAGTCTTATGTTTTTTTGCCTCAGGCTTCGCAGGCCTGGGTTGAAAAGGGTAAGGGCAACTCCCTCCTTGATGTTCTTTCAGGCCTCCCCGCATTTCTCCTCCGTTTGAACTGACGTCTGGAATAGTTGTTTCCTCGTGCATTCGGCCTTGCTCCCAGTGTGCTCTTGTGCTACGCATTTTATCACAGTGGGCAAGGGAAAGGGCAGTCAGGTGTGTGTAGTTCTCGGCAATTGCCTGACTTTGCCTGACCCTTGTGTTGGGACATGTCAGGGAATCGGCTCTGATATTATTCCGTTGTCGCTCATGGGGTGAGAAAGTGTTTGTGTTGGAATGGGAGGGGGTAGAGTTTCTAAGTATCCTACTGGACAGGATGGGGAAAAGGTGTCATAAGGAAGGGGATACCGCATCTCACCCTTCCTTGTCCCACCTCCACTCCCCAAGGACCCCCCATCCAGGTGATCCTCCCGCACTGGTCCACCCCCAGGAACTGGATCCAATAGAGATGGCCATGTCCTGGCCACCTGGATGACAGATCCCTGGGGAATAGTAAGGTTTCTTACAATACTCACCACTTCCATTATCATCCTTCATTCTGACTGTAAAATTAATAAACTCTGGCTGCTTCGGCTTTCCAATGTATCATTTTTCGGCCACATCAGGTGCTTGCTTCTGGGTCACACTCCAGGCCACGATTCACAGCGTACCCACCTCAAGGGTTCTTCCCATGTGCATCTAGTTGCCAACCAGAATTTGCAGGATAGACAAAGCTAGTAGAAAGCTAGGAAGAGCCCAGCTAAGTGCAGCATTGTACCTGATTTAGAGAAGAGCTTCCACACTGCTGGACGTCTTTAACTCACCAGTGAGTCAAGGTGAGTGAAATTATTGGCCCGGCTGCAGTGTTATCCAGGAACGAAGATCCCAGCCCTCAAATGGAGGGCTTGTACAGCTAAATTAAAGACAGACCAATACCATTATGTATTCTTACCTGCCTAATCAGAAAGGCCTTGTAGATCCCTGGGGGGAAACACTGCGAAGTGTCTGACTCCAGAGGAAGAAAGCACAAAAAATTATGAATGGCTGGGTGCTATGGGTCTTCACCCCTCCCTCCTGGTTAAGACAACAGAGTGCCTGTCTCGAAGGGGTTGTTGCGTTAGTCTACGAAAAGATTTCATTGCAGTTGGGACATTGTTTGGCCATGGTAGTGCCTGAGGGTGACCTAGAGAGGGCAGACCCCACCACCTGCTATGGTGATGTGGGGTGGTGGATGCTATGGTGGGGATCTCCTGGTCCATAGTACAACACCAGGGCCCTGGAACAGGCACCACAGCACAAAGGCTACTATACTACTTCTGAAAACCCCCGATTCAGCTCATGTGTAAGATAAGTGCAATCTCTGTGCTCCACAGCTATGCAGACCCGACAATTGAGAGAAAGAGAACTACTGGCCCTTTAAACTTGTCAGGTGGAAAAGCTATCGCCACTGCCTGGAGTTATGAGCCTCGGCAAGTGGGGATGCATGACAATGGAAGCTTGAAAACTACCAACAGGGATTTTTACCAGAGCTTTGCTCTTGCTGGCACTGCAGCCCATGAGCAGGAGCCTGACCTTCCAACCACACCTGTGCACAAGTGGAAATTCAAAAATGCTGGACTGGCCTAATGAAAGGCCGGTCTGCAGGGTGCAACGAGTGTACAGAAGCTTTTGGCATTCTGTGACTGTTCACCACATAGCCAATGCCGAACCCAAAGTCTTTATTATACCCAGATGCAGGCCGTAGACCATAGCTCCACACAGGGGAAGGGATAGGGGGTCTATAAATGTCCAGAGAGAGTATTAGGGCGTGTGGGTGTTTAGAGCACTAGAGTGAGCAGCAGTAGAAAGACAGGGGTGCAGAGAGAGCTGAAGGTGCAGGGAGAGAAAGAAGTTGAGGTAGTGCTGATGGTGTAGGAGGAAGAGAAGGAGGGGGAAAATACATTCTTGAAGGTAGAGGAGATCAAGAAGCAGGAGGCTAGAGAACTTCAAGCAGGAGGGGAGAGGACAGAGCTTGGAAGGGAGCTTCAAGCAGAAGCATTTTTCTCTCAGGAGCATAGCTCAGGGGCAACGTGCTCGCCTTGGAAGCAAGATGACAAGTAGCAACACAGGTTCAATCCCCGGGTAAGCGCTTAGAATCCTCAGGGTATTACGCATGGTATAAATAACATATCATATCATATCAGGAGGAGAGGAGGAAACAGAGGTTGGATGTGGAGAGGAAAAGGGATGAGGGAAAAATACAGAATGTGCCCACAGTGAACCCCACAATAGAAAAAAGAAGTTGTAGGAAGAGGGAAGAAGAAGTTGATAGAAGGAGTAGTGCGGGTGTGGGAGGGGTTCGCTGAAGAAGTATGGCCAGCCACAGACAGAAATAAAGACAACAACCAAACTGTTGTCTAGAAGAAGTGAGAGGAGGAACAAGCTTGTGGTGCACCGGCGAGGAGGTTAGCCAACAGAAAGACTGAGGGTCAACTTCTAGGAGACAGATCCGCATGAATGAGTGAGCATTGGTTTGACAAGGAGAGTAAGCTAGGGCTGGCTAACAAGATCAGGAGCAGGGGCATGAATAACACTGTAGGACCAATCTATGCAGTTGGAGCCCCTCCTCATTTCTGGGAGGTGCTGTGGATGCTGTTACAACATGGCTTGGTCCTGCGCTGTGGAGGCTGTTACAACATGGCTTGGTCCTGTAACACGAGAGCTTGTTCTACCTCATGGACACTATCTATTCTGTGCCCAACAGTGGTTCCCCAATGTAACCCAGGACATCATCCGTATGAACTAAGTCGTAAATAGAGACTATGAGGGACGTTAGGGAGATGCTGTTAGGATGCCAGAGGACTTTCCCTTATCCAGTGGATCACCCACTCATTTTGAGTTGTCCCATATTTGTGTTAAATCCCAAATAAACATTTGTGTTGAACTACGCTCATGAGTTGTTGTCTCCTCGGTGGATTCCACTTGGCTTTGTGTCACTGTTAGGAAAGGATGACCATCCTTAAATAAATATGTTCAGATGGATTTGTGCATTCTTGGGTGAAAGGATTAGGCTGCATTGACATTTATATTAAGGGTAGGTTGGAAGACAAAAGAACCATCTTTTACTGAAGGATGGTCTATTGATTTCTTGGCAAATGTGTGACTTATGCAAGGGATTTTTACATACGATTCTGATGAAGAACAGTGTGTTATCAAAAGTTAACAAAGATTGAATTTCTGTGATCCCAAGGGGAGATTTAAAGACGGAACTGGGTAGATTCGGGTAGATTCAGTAGTACTAATGAACATATAACCAAGCGGTACCACTGAGTTTGCCCTCCGTGTGCTCTTCTAAAGAAGTTGCTAAATTCGTATCCTTTGTTCTGAATTAATAAGTAAATAAAGAAATGAGTCCATTGGTGTCTTCCGTAAGATGCCCAAATGACAATTTGATCATGTTTCAGAGAGGCAGAAAAATGAGCATTATCAGCCTTATGAACAAAGAAAAGGAAAAAGCATACAAATGAAAACATCGCATAGTGTTAGTGATAGGGTAAATAATATAATTGCGAGTGACGGTGACAGAAAATAAATGGTTCTATGTCTGTAAATATAACATACTTCCAAAGACTTGAAAGCCACCATGCACTTAGCGAACACTGCACTTATGTTACAGTTTTTACATTAGATTTCATTCTTCATAGATTTAGATTTAGAATTCCGCACAATCACTAGAGGACAGTATTCATCACAGCCCAGTTAAGGGCCTCCCTATTCCTCTTTCACTACAGGCAACCCCTGACCACTTTTTCTGAGCCACAATCTTATATTTATAGATATACAGAACCTTCATGTTAAGGTATTTTTTTCCATTTATTTTCTGTCATCGCCACTCACAATTATATTATTTACCCTATAGCTAACACGGTCTATTTTTGCTTTTGTATGCTTTTTCCTTTTTTGCTCCACACCACAACTGCGCACTGTTTGGTATGTATGTTTTCTTGTTCCCATAAGTATACTATTCATGTTATGTTTATCTACATGTACATCTGTATGTTCGCATGGTTATAGGATGTAGAGCTCAGCCCCGAAGATGTAACACGGTTCCGAAATGCATTGGCATACGAGCTCATATGGCTGAGAATGCTCATTTTCTACCTCTACGAAACAGTTATCACTGCACTGTGACGTATCTACTTATTACAAAAAATTGAAAATAAATATTTAAAGTTGTGCCCATCTACCACCCACAGTTTTCTCCACATAGATTCGGTAGCATGTCAGTTATTGAGGTTTCCTAATGGCTTTCCCAGATCACAACGCCTAGATGCCTTTGTGTTAGGTGCGCTATACAATTGCAAAATAAATAAATATTGGCATGTAAAGTCAACAGGGTAGAGCGGCATGGCGCAGTGAGAGTACCTGGAACTCATGGGCCTCAATGCCAACTTCTGAGTGGATGTCAGATTTCGAGGTCTTTGGGAGAGGGCTCACCTGTGGAGTCTTTTGTGTGGCCTTCTTGGCTGCCTTCACCTTGGGGCTTTTCTTCTTGGTCCAAGTCTCATGAAGAAAGGAGTGAACAGCCCCTGACGCCACCCTGCCTAGTAGGTAAACCACCAGCAGACTGACCCCGGGAAGACAAACGAAAAGCCAAGAAACACCCTCAACGAGGGAAAAAACCTGTAGATGGTCCGTGGGTGGTCCGGAAGGTAGAGATGTCCAAGAACCCGGTGAGCAACGGGAAGCAGCAAAAGGTAGCAAGGCTGGAAGCAACAGGCACAGAGGGAACAAGGCTGGGAAGCAACAGGCACAGAGGTAAGGCAGGATCAACAAGGTGCAAGGGCGCAGAACAGAAGGGGAACAGCAGCGAGACAATCAAGGAGCAGAACAGGAAGGGAAGAGGCACCAGGAAGAAGGGGCAACCAGGAGAGTGCCGAGCAGGACAAGGACAAGCCGAGCGAGAGCAAGGCAAGAACAAGCCGAGCGTTGAGATGCAATGCTCAATTGCGGCCTGGGCGCTTTTGAACGCGGTCAGCGGATTCACTAGACCGCGTTCTATGCTGCCCGGGAACATCAGCGGCAGACATATTGGTAGAAGAAATGGTGCCCGCAAGCCATGAACTGAGCTTCGAGGCTTGCCAGAAGGACCTGGGACAGTAAGCCATAACAGTGGACAAGCTCCCTTACCAACAATGCAGGGTACCTGTCAATATAGGAACTTGCCGAAGGGTGTCAAGCATTCAGTGTATATGATCAAATTGATCTGCATGTAAGCTCTAGAGCAGGGGTCTGCAACCTGCGGCTCTCCAGATGTTTTGGACTATGACTCCCATGATCTCTCATTAACTATGCTGGCTAGGGCTGAATTTATGTATTTATTTAGTAGGTTTTTTATAATGCACCTATCAAGCAAATGGTGTTTCAAGGCGTAACAAGACAAAGGGGCAGGGGATGGGGGGTGAAAAGATGAAGAATAACAAAAACGGTCCTACTAGGCCTTGTGACATCGGTATTGTGCAAATGCAGTAACAAGAAGTACAAAGATGTGGGGGAGATGGGGGGAAGTGCCAGTCAGAGTGAAATGCGCTAATGCTATCTATTTATTTATTTATTTATTGTAGAACTTACAGCAGTGCCCAAGACCCTGAGGTATCATGGCACTAGTTGCATTAAGTGCTAATTGTCAAGTTAAAGGAAGCATGCTTTGGCAGAGCCACACACCATGGTACGGGGGGCTACATCAAATATGCAGGTAAAATAGGTAAAATGCAACATTAGGATGGGTGCACAAATTGGGAAAGCCTCGCCTCATGGTACAGGGAGGGCTACATCAATTAGGCAGGTGCAAATAGGTAAAATGCAACATTAGGATGGGTGCACGAATTGGGAAAGACTCGCCTCATGGTACGGGGAGGGCTACATCATTAGGCAAGTGAAAATAGGTCAAATGCACCCTTAGGATGGGTGCACAAATTGGGAAAGCCTCACCTCATAGTACGGGGGGCGGCGGGGGCTACATCAATTAGGCAGGTACAAAAAAGTAAAATGCAACGTTAGTGTGGGTGCACGAATTGGGAAAGCCTCACCTCATGGTACGGGGGCTACATCAATTAGGCAGGCACAAAAAGGTCAAATGCAACATTAGGATGGGTGCACGAATTGGGAAAGCCTCGCCTCATAGTACGGGGAGGGCTACATCAATTAGGCAGGTGCAAATAGGTAAAATGCAACATTAGGATGGGTGCACGAACTGGGAAAGACTTGCCTCATGCTACGGGGAGGGCTACATCAATTAGGCAGGTACAACTAGGTAAAATGCAACATGAGGATGGGTGCATGAATTAGGAAAGCCTCGCCTCATGGTACGGGGAGGGCTACATCAAATAGGCAGGTACAAATAGGTAAAATGCAACCTTAGGATCGGTGCACAAATTGGGAAAGCCTCACCTCATAGTACAGGGGCTTCATCAAATATGCAGGTACAAACAGATAAAATGTAAACTTAGGATGAGTGCATGAATTGGGAAAGCCTCACCTCATAGTACGCAGGGCTACATCAAATAGGGATGTACAAATATGTAAAATGCACCCTTTGGATGGCTGCACGAATAGGGAAAGCCTCAACTCATGGTACGGGGATCCATCAATTAGACAGGTACAATTAGGTAAAATGCAAATAGGTAGTACAGTGCAGGGCTGAGAATGTCAGTCCGGTGGTTACAGGTAGGTAAGTAAAGAACACAGCGCCATCCAGCATAGAGCTGCTAGGTTACATCAGGAGCGATACAAACATAGTGGGCCTCATTACAAGGGTGGCGCTCCCGTAATGAAGGATGCCGGTACGGGACGGGCACCCTTCATTACGGGAGAGCCGATTACGATGTTCCCTTTGTGGGACCCGGACCAGACGTCTGGTAAAACTAGACATATTTTCCAGGTCCCGCGAGGAGAAGAGGCAATAACGGGCCATTCGTAATGTGCCCGTTATTACCTCCCTCCCCATTCCCATTGAGCCCTATAGGGGCTCAAGTGGGAATGGGGAACGGTTTCTTCAAGGAGGAATTAGCGGGTCCTCCAATGTTGGAATGACCCGGTAATTCCTCATTGAAGGAACCCGGTAATGGAGCCCGGTTTGGAGGCAGCCATGGTGCTAGTAGCAGAGTTGATTGGTTGCCCTTGAACATTAAGGCCATCAGTTGCGGTGTGATAGCCTGGTATGGACTCTATCGTGACAAGGCCGTTGAAGAACGCTGGCATGCTGCAAAATAAGTTGGCCATAAACATTATGGGGGCGTTCTGTGGTTTGGGAAGATGGCCGAGATATTTGCTGTGCTTATAGATTGCTGTTCCTACAAGGTGCAGTACGGTGGAGGTCGCGACCAAGTGGATTTGTGTGAAATTCTTTGTGGGCATTCCATTGAACATCATTGTAGTGCCCTGTAAAATGCCAAGACCAATGGCCTAGTGGGAAATATAAATAGGCGCGTTGAGGAGTGTGTGCAGATGGCACTTGCCAAGTGCCAGGATTGGCACAATGTTTTGAGGGGTGGGATAAAAGTTTACAGAGTGACTGAACAGTGTGGCACCACACAGTGTTATCCCATCTTTTAAAGGGAGGGTGGGCACATGTGGTAATAACGGGAGGAACTTGGGGGCATCCCATAAAAATAAAAAAAATAAACGGGTCAAATTCAGGTTGACCAGAAGTGCACTACCAAAATGCAGACTTTCAAAAGAAAGTCTTAAGTGCCAAGGACGAGTATGCTCGTCCTTTTTGCATAGATTTACATAATAGCCTAGCAGTGAAGGGGTTAAAACATGTAGAACTCCTCACAATGAGTTCAGCGGGGCAGTAAAAAAGTGGTGGTAATTCCATTGGCAGTAATGGAATAAATGCCATTTTTACTGCTCCGCGGAATCTCGAGTTTGGAGGAAAAGTGGAGGTAAATCCTCAATTTTTCCTCCAAATTCCACGGAATTACCACGTAGGAATTACCCCTTATGGTAATTTTGCCAAAATCCCCATGGAGTCCCACGGACTCAAAAAATAGGGATTTACACCGCCCTACCACCACTTTTGATCCTGCGGTAAATCCACAGAACCAAGTGGTGGCAACGTTAATCCAGTTAGGCGGTCTTTCGGCAGAATTACGTCAAAATACTGCCAAACTCACAATGAGGCCAAATATCCTTTCGGGATACTTAATACAAGGGTTGTGCAGGGGTTCAGATTATTTCTGAATTACATGGATAAAAAAGGATTGGTGAGGGCGTACATAGATAAAGTTTTGAAGCTGCTCTTCGGAAGAGTGAGCACATAAGGTACCAAAATGAGACAATGGGCATCCTATTTGTGTTACTGCCCACCCGTCCTGTGGTATTACCGCTGGATCACGGGTTGGGCGGTAATCGTTATTTCCCATTCTGGACCCAATGGGGAATTTTTGACAAAATTACCTCTGGTGGTATTACAGTGCGGTAATTGCACCAAAAATCAGCATTTTTCCGGCGTGTTTACCCCAGCTGTGAGCTGGGTGTAAACAGGCCATACTCATGATTGGGCAGACCCTTAAATGCGGCGGTTACACCATTACCACTGCACTTAAGGGCTATCGCCCAACTTGTGATGAGGCCCAACATCTAATAATAATGTAAAATGTGCCAGTTACCACTGTGGTGATCTCCCGTCACCAAGGCTTGTTGGGAGAGTGTATTGCGCCCACACCTGTGGTACTGAACCTGGATCAAAAGAGTTACATTCTGCATTTTGGGCATCCTATTTGTGTTACTAGCCACCCGTCCTGCGGTATTACCGCTGGATCACGGGTTGGGCGGTAAACGTTATTCCCCATTCTGGACTCAATGGGGAATTTCTGGCACAATTACCGCTGGTGTTATTACAGTGCGGTAATTGCACCAAAAATCAGCATTATTCCGGCGTGTTTACCCCGGCTGTGAGCTGGGTGTAAACAGGCCATACTCATGATTGGGCAGACCCTTAAATGCGGCGGTTACACCATTACCACCGCACTTAAGGGCTATCGCCCAACTCGTGATAAGGCCCAACATCTAAAAATAATGTAAAATGTGCCAGTTACCACTGTGGTGATCTCCCATCACCGAGGCTTGTTGGGAGAGTGTATTGCGCCCACACCTGTGGTACTGAACCTGGATCAGAATAGTTACATTCTGCATTTTTGTCATTGGGCTCACCGGCACCCTTGTTTCCAGACTGGAAAACTACAATTCAGCTTGCCGGGACCGCTGTGCCCGACAGGGCTGACCCCGCCGTGCACAGAGGCCACGGTAGGCAGACTTGTCACGGGAGCACCGCACCGTTGCTAACTGTGCCGGTGCTCCTGTGTCCCCACTCGCATAGAGTCCCATAGGACTTTATGGGTATGGGGATTAAGAAAAATACCACTGCTTGACTTCCCGGCCGCTGGACTTGTAATAGCCCGGTGGCACCGGGATATCAGGCGCTGGTAAATTATTATGGGTCTGGCTGTGACCTGCCGGTAGCACCAGCAGGGTTACTGCCCGACCCGTAATGTGGCCCATTGTCTTTTTGTGAGAGGTTTGGTTCACAAGCCATAACACACATTTTCAAAAAAAGAGTTGAAAAGGAAAAAGGGAAGGAGAGGTGAAATGGGGAATATAGTAGGAAGGAACAGACAGTCTAGAAGCAGGGAATTCAGGTAGCTCGGGACGGTGGGGTAGTGGTTGCTTCTACTTGGAGGTGAACGATCTTGTGTGGTGGTGGATCAAGCAAGAAGGGTTAGTCAATAAAAAGGTGCCCTCAGGGAGCCAGTAGTTGCTGAGTGTTTTAGGCAATTCTAAGGGCCTCATTACGAGTGTGGCTGTAATATTGCAGTAATTCTGTAAATTACAACTAAAATCGTTTCCCCTTGTAGCCACTCTGGCTGGAGGAATTAACGCTGGTTTAAGAGTTGGTGTTAAGTTGTCTAAATCCCCATTTTTGGACTGCTTGGGACTCCATAGGGGTTTTTAGTGTGATTATTCTATTGCAGTAAACCTGACGATTTGTGGCCTTAAAGTGGATGATTTACCTCTAGTGTCTTGCTGGAGGTAAATACTCCACTTCAAGGTCAAAACTCAAACTTGGAATTCAGCAGTGCCCCTTTTTTGCTGCACTACTTGTAATGAGGCCTTATGTACTAACATAAAAGTGAAGTGATAGTGGTTGATTGATGGGCTCGTGATGGGTTACCAGACATTTGGTCGAAAAAAATTGGTCGACCAGACAAATGGTCGAACCAATTTGGTCGAAAACCAAATGGTCGAATTTTTCTTTTTTTATTTTCACCTTTTTTTTTTTTTTGGGGGCGGCCCCCCTCCAACCCCCTTTTTTTTCTAAAAACCCATTTTTGTAAAAAACGAAAACCCGAAAAATAAATATATAATTTAAAAAAAAATTCGACCATTTGGTTTTCGACCAAATTGCGTCGACCAAATGTCATTCGACCAGTTTTAGGTCGACCAAATGTCTGGACACCCTCGAGATGTGATGAAGTGGGAACTTGAAGTATGGAAGTGGTACGATGTTGATTCATCGACCGTTTTTATTTCCCCGCAGAGTTTTTTGCCGCAGATGTTTTACTGCAAAACCTCACCGCAAAAGATGGGGCTGGGGGGGGTGGGTAAAGGGATATAAGATGTAAGGGGATGTGGGAATAGGTTGTACATTGCTCAAAAGTGGGGGCTTGAAGGAGGAACCCCCAAAATAAAACAAAAATCAGTGTGTTTTAGCAGGCAGAAAAAGGAGGCAAAATACAATGCAGAAAACAAATGGGCGATGGAAGGACATAGAACCGTGAAAGCTGTTAAGGCGTGGAATTGTAAACATTTTCCACGCTCGACAGCTAACCTGTTAAAGGTTGTGATCGCTAAGGCTTATTCTCTGTGTTAGAGCTAAATCGATAGTGAATTCTGTGCTAAGGCGAATGAGGGGAGGGACAGGGAAGAGGTAAAAATGGAAGTGTTAAGGTCCAGTCCCCTATAAGAAAATATGCATTGCATCCTCTGGAGTGAGGTCTGGTGAACCAAAGACTCTAGATCCAGGGTCTCCAACCAGTAGATCGTGAGCCACTGTTAGCACGCCTGAGGCTACCCAGTAGCTCCTTGCATCAGACACCATATGAGCACTGTGTGTTTATTTTGGTGTCTGAAGCCACTGGGCCGCTTGCCCTGCCCCTCCCTCTCTCCTTCCTGCAAGGCAAGCAGTGAAAAGATGTGTGTACGGTGAGCAGAGGGATTGCATCTGGGCTTGAAGAGCTCGGGGCACTGCGCAACAAGGGGTTAACTATCAATACCAAAAGGGAATGGTAAATGTGTGTTGTAGCCATTGTCACCAAGAGTTGCAAATGATGGTTGATTAGAAAGGGAAAGGGTGCATACATCTACATGCCATGTGAAACAAAGCTGGGGCTGTGATTGTTTCAGTCTCACTGTGTTCCATTGGATTTATCTAGGTTAGCATTTCTTTGCATGCTGGTAATTGTAGGCTTGCAATCGGAATGGGGAAAATAAAACTGCAGCTGTAATGGTTTTTTGCTCAGTGTGGGCACGTGTGTGCATAAAAAGAACAATCTGTGTGAGTCCAAACTTGCAAGAAAATAAAATACATCTAACGGTACGTGTTGCTGTTTATGGTAAAACTGTGATTTTTAAACAAATGTATAGATGCTGAGTTCGTTTTAAGGCAGTAGTAACCCAATTGTATTGAATGGTAATATGGATTTGCCGTGATATGAAGGAGTACACCTCTATGGGTGTCCCAACACAGGAATTCAAATAGGTAACTGGAATTTTAAATTTAAGTAAATGTGGAAAACTATTATCTGCGCTGCATTCCGGTGCTTGTCCACTTGCATTTATAAAAACTGAACATGAATGTAGAATGACATGTGCTATTAATGCAGGACTTAAAAAGCATGATTTGAGAGTTGTTTCAACTTATGTTTTATGAAACAAGAGAATGAAGGAAGTAATTAGGTGAGCAACGTGAGCAGTGGTTTGTATGTATATATTTTCATATGTGTAGGATGAATATAGCTTAAACCTAGTAAGTAACAGAGCACTGTACAAAACAGGGTGGTGAATACAAGGGGATAACGTTGATGAGAGCCTTGTGATGGGAAAACAATTAAAAGGGTTAATCCTCTTTGGCTAGGTACACAAACCGGGAGATCTACCTAGATCTGTGGGGAACCTTTTTGCATGTGTTCAAATTCTGCCAAGGGATTTTCAGCCTTTCAATACCTGGTTGAAATGGTGCAATTTATGAGCAATGATTTTGCTTAAAATTGAGCAAACCACCATACAATTTACAAGTTATTCATGAACACATGGAAAATTCCAATAGATGCCTTGTCACCAACAGTACTTGGGATGTGCTGGAACGGCCACCATAAAACATGTTGATGCTGTTGAAAACAATATGTTATAATTGTTATTTATTTTTTTGGCTTTATCTGGTTATACATAGAGATAACCTTTTTGCCAGTATCAAAACCTTCTTTCCATTACATTTAATTATATTCACATTAACTGTTTCACTTTTAATTTGCTTCTTTGATGTCCACAAATATTTTTAAAAGTAATTTTACCAATGCTATTGTCAGTGGCATATGGTTCCCTACCAGCAGCTCAGTCCACCAGTCTTCCATCGTGCGGGAACCATATTTCGTGGTAAATTCAGTGAGTAGGATTACTCTTGTGCATCTCATAGCTGAACAGTATAGTACCAGTTGCTTTAGGGTTTCATATGAATCCTCTTTCCTGCACAGTCTGCAGGTCGTTATGCTTTCGTTTTTCTGTCCTCGGCTAAGTATTTACCTCGTAGTTAGAAGGTTTAGCTGAAATCTCAGATACTGATCCCTGAAGTACCAGTTCGGAAACCGCTCCAGGTATTTTGGTAAGCTATTCAGCTTTCTTATTTCCCGAATTGACCTCCTGTATAATTTGAATTGCTGGCGTTCTTGTTGGGTTATAATCCAGTCTTGGGTATGCAGTTTTTTTTTTAAACCCTGTCTGCGTTCTCCCACAGGGTTGACTCTGATTTACCTAATTGCCGCATGATCTCTTGACACAATACTCGCCATTCTGATAGCGTTGTTTTTTTTTAAAAAACATATTTATTTTAAACCAAGGCAGGACAGGTTATAAATAACATTGCATGACAACTTTGCTTGTATTTAATAGTTCCTTCAAGTCCATACTCTTCCCCCCCTTCCCAGTTCCCCACTCTGGTCCCCCATCTCCCTCCCCCAGTCCTCCCAGTCCACAGCTCAGCCCGCTGCCCCCGCCTCTCAAGTGGTCTCCTGATCTCTGATAGCGTTCTTTTATGACCGGCCACAAGCGCTTTTCTCAAGACTGCAAAGCCTCCTCTTTTTGAGTCATCCATACACTTCCTATAGAAACGTAAGGTTTTGAACCATTTTTGTGAAGCTGGAGTGCTCAATATGTCTGAGTGAGCTGTATGTGCAAGCCAGGCATGGCCCATTGGTCAAGCTCTAAATGACCTGCATGATTCCTGCAGGGACAGGCACGGAAACTGTGAGCTGTTCTCAGTGATACAGCCTCCTTCATAATGGGCAGATGGGTGGCAGGTCACCACCCATTATGAATAAGTCACCTGTCACTACAACCATACTCTCTTTGCTCAAAATTGTGATATAATGAGTCATATATTGGGCATTATTACGAGTTTGGAGGCAGCCATGCTCTTAATAAGGGCATGGCTGCCTCCAAACTCGGGTACGGGTTCCCTGAATGGGGAAATACCGGGCCATTCCGACCTTGGAGGGTCCGGTATTTCCCTATTCAGGGAACCCGGACCTGTACCATCCCCATTTGAGCCCCCATGGGGATCAATGGGAATGGGGAGCATGCTAACAACGGGCCCGTTAATGACGGGCCTGTTGTTAGCATGCTGGGCTGCTTGTGGGACCCGCTTAGGACGCCTGGTAAAACCAGGCGTCCTAAGCGGGTCCCGTGAGCAGACCTTGTAATAGGGCGGTAAGGGGTTAAGGCTCTGGCGCCTTTACCGGCACCATTAACCTCTTACTGGCCACCTCGTAATGAGGCCCATTGTCTGGTTGTGTTGTTATATGATTCGTGCATGTTTCAAGTCATTGCTATAAAACTGAATGTTATTTTAGCTCTGTGATTTACACTTTTTTTCAACATCTTACCAATTATTTTGACATTACCACTTTTAAGGGTAGTCAACAAAGTAAGCTCTGGCTTACTTTTCCTTGGCTGAATTCTATGATCTGGCATATGAGCAATTTGCGTGAATTGGTGATATGCTAAACTGGCAGTGGAATTTATTTTTTGACAAAGCAGAACATGGTATATGCTGAATGTTTTTTTTAAAACATATTTTTATTAATCTCATATCATAAGCCAACAACACGTTTAACCAACTAAAGCACCCTTTAGTCGCTCCACATTCAGATCCACATCAAGAAAGTTTACATGCTATACATGTCCGAAATTTTAATATTGTGTGGGTACCATTGTTCCATATAGTCAGACTTCAGGTATTCCAAACCCCCCCCCCCCATTCCTTCATGAGGGAGTTCTTTTGGTCCTGCAGGTTGTGCATAATCTTTTCCATCGTCATTTGCAACCACACCTTCTGCAACCAGGTGAATGCTAGTGGCGGATCTTGTTTTTTCCAGTTTTGGGCAATCGTTGCCCATGCCGCAATGATTAGACCCATGAGGCTTCTCCATTGTGCTTTATGCAGTTTCTTGGCCTGTGAGTCCTTAAAGCCACATTACCATACCCGCTCCCCCATTTGGTCGGCCTCTGGGAGCATTTTTCGATATTTCAGCTTGCACTTCCCTCCAGAAGCCCTTGACACCCTGACAGTCCCACCAAATGTGTCTCCATGAACCGGATGTCCGGCATCCCCTCCAACAGCGATCTGACGTTGCCGGGTACATTGTTTTGAGCCTCTCTGGAGTGTAATGCCATTGAGTGATTATTTTAAGCCACATTTCTCTGGTTTGCACTGCCCGGGTGAGTTTTGGGATTCCCTCCCACAGCTCTGTCCATTGCTGTCTGGAAATCACTTCCCCCAGGGTGCTTTCCCATCTTTTCATGTATGTCCATTTGATTTCCTCGTCTTGTGTGTTGATAAATTGGTATTGTTGGACACCAATTTCTTGTCTCCTGGATTGGTGATTAGGAATTTTTCAAATGGTGTTAGGTCCCTGGTGGCACACTGAAAGATCTCTGGTGTGGTAATCCAGTGTTTGATTTGTTCATATTTGTATCTATCCGCTTCTGTGAGGTGCCACATTTTTTTGCAGTCCACAAATGATCTTATTTCTTTGTTTTGGATAATTTCCCCTATTTTCCTGCATCCTGCGGCTTCCCATTTTTCAAATGCTCCCGGATCAAGAACCGGTGGGAATTGTGGATTTCGATTTATGGGCGTGAAGGGGGCCAGTGTGGTGGTCATTATTCCCCTCTTGGTTTGTTCATCCCAGGCTTCTAAGATGGTTTTCATGACCTCGCTTATGCGTAGGTTTGGATGCCTATGCTGTTTTTGCTTCCACAGTAGGTCCTCCAGGGGGGTCCTGGCGACCGCCCTATCTTGTGTCACCCAAGTTGATCTTTGATCATCCCCCAGCCACTCTTTCAGGACCCAGAGTTGTGCTGCTTGATAATATTTCCTGAAGTGTGGAAGTGCCATTCCGCCTGCCTTGGTTGGGGCTGTAAGGATGGCTCTGGCCACCCGTTGGGGTTTCCTGTTCCACACGTAGGACGAGATAGCCTTTGACAGAGCTTTAAAGTAGGAGTTTGGGACCGCTATTGGGAGGGCATGGAAATAATATAGCACCCGGTGGAGTATGTTCATTTTCACGGACTGTATTCTGCCCCACCAGGAGACCCTTAGCGGATTCCACCTATCTAGATCTTTCTTCACTTTAGCCAGTAGCTGTGGGTAGTTACTCGCAAAAAGCCCATCCACCTTGTGTGTGAGTGTCACCCCTAGGTACTTGATACCCTCCTCTGCTGTTTTTAGTCCCAGGGAACCCGCCTCTTCTATCAGTGTCCCCTTGTCCCCGCTAGAAATAGTATCTCTGATTTCTTCTTGTTTATATTTAATCCTGAAATCTCTCCGAAGACCTCAAGTTCTTTTAGGGTTTGTGGTAGGGCACTAACCGGTTCCTCTAGGGCCAGGAGCATGTCATCTGCGTATGCTACGACTTTGTGTTGTCTGACCGCCATCTCTATCCTCCTTACCCCAGCCGATTTCCTCAATTTGATAAGGAGGGGTTCCAAGAATATGGCGTATAAGAGGAGGGAGAGGGGGCAACCCTGCTTAGTTCCTCTTGAGATCTGCACCCTGTCTGTGACCTCCCCATTAATTGCAATTCTAATGGATGGGGATTTGTAGTTGGCTTTGACCATATTTATATATTGTTCTCCGAATCCCATGTGGTGCAGTGTCTTAAAAAGAATGGACCACTCTACCCGGTCGAATGCCTTCTCGGTGTCTAAGGACAGTAGTATTGCCGGTGTATGGGTAATGCCTGTTTTTTCTACCCGGTGTATTATTCTTCTTAAGTTGTCGTGTGTTTGCCTGCCAGGTATGAAGCCCGATTGGTCTGTGTCTATTAGGGTCAGGAGGAGGGGAGACAGTCTAGCAGCCAGAACCTTGGTGTAAATCTTTGTGTCCAAATTCATCAGTGCAATGGGGCGGTATGAGCCCGGGAGGGTGGGGTCTTTACCTGGTTTATGGAACACTAGGACCTTTGCCTCATTCATGGAGGGGGTAACATTTCCAGTGTCCTTAAATGTGTTCAGTAGCCTGGTCAGGACTGGAGTGAGAATGTCTGCATATTTATAGAAGGGGGCCGTGAAGCCATCTGGGCATGGTGCCTTAGATTTTCGAAGGTCTGCTATTGCCCTCTGGACTTCTTCTGTTATCCGTGATTCCAGTGCTATTTTGTCCTCCTCTAATATTTTCGGGAATGGGAGTGATTGTAAGAATCTGTCTTGTTTCTCTTCATCTGGATGATCTGACGTGTAGAGTTCTTTATAGAAATCCTTGAAGGCCTCCCCTATGTCCTTAGTGCGTGTTTGTATTTTCCCATTTGCATCTTTGATGTTCACTATAGTCATTGAATTTTGTTTTTCTCTGAGTTGTCTTGCAAGGTATTTATCTGCCTTGTTAGCCTTGATGTAGTATTTTTGTTTTAGATATAGGAGGGATCGTTCAGCCTTTTTATTACGAAGCATATCCAGTTGACCCTGTACATGTTTCAGTGCTTTTTTGAGGCTTCTGGTGGGGTGGACCGCCAGCTCCTCCTGGATGTCTGTTATTTTCTTTTCCAGCGTTCGTTCCCAGTCATACTTCTGCTTATCCTTGGTGGCCTTTAATGCTATAAAGTGCCCCCTGATCACTGCCTTGAAGGCTTCCCATACGGTCCCTAGAGGTACTTCTCCAGTGTCATTCATTTCAAAGAATTCTTTGATTTTGTCTCCTATTGTCTCCTATTGCTTGTCCCAACACCTGGTCCGAGAGAATATCCGGCGGCAGCCTCCACCTCCAGAGGTCTCTTTCCCTTTCGGGAGTCTGAATGTCGAACCACAGTGGGGCATGGTCTGACAATGCGATGGAGCCCGTTTCCAGTCCCTTTTTCTTCCCTATCAGTCCCACCGACACCCAGAAGTAATCTATTCTCGACATTGTGTTGTGCACATGCGAGTAGCACGTAAACCCACTTGCCTGACACTTCAGTTCCCTCCAAGCGTCTCGCAGTGCCAACTGCTCCATTTTCTGTTTGAGTTGTTTTGATGGGGCCCCCTGACCTTGAGAGCCTCCCGCACTCCTATCCACTCTAGGTTGCCAGGCCATGTTTAGGTCTCCTCCCAAGATTACCTCCTCTTTCGCAAACCCCTCTAGTTTCTTCAGGGTGTCTCGGAGGAAGCCGTCTTGCCCTGTGTTTGGTGCGTATATTGTCGCTAGGGTTAGCCGGAGACCCCGAGTATAACGTTTGCAAATGCATACCTCCCTTCCCTGTCTACTTGAGAGTCTAAGGGAGTTGCCGCCAGTCCCTTTTTAGCTGCTATCATCACTCCCGCTCTCTTTTCCCCGGCGTTCGCCTGTGCCCAGACCGTGTACCCTCTGAGGATTACCTTCTGTCTATCCTGGGCTTTTATATGTGTCTCCTGGAGTAACAGAATATCCGCCTTCTCCCTCCTTAGCAGAGCCTCCACTTTTTTCCTTTTCACCGGTGAATTCAGCCCCCTCACGTTTAGTGAAAGGAATCTGAACTTCCCCATTTTACTCAGTCTATCGGTGCTGCTGACTTTCCCACTAGTTGTGATCTCGTCTCTCTTCCGGGGTTCCCCTCACCCAATTTCCCCCCCAAACTCCCCAACAACCCCCTAACAGTTAACATGAACTCAACTTTCATCCCAAGGAGGGCCCAGGCACCTAAGGTTGCTAGGGCGTTACGCCTATCGCTCCTTGCCCTCACTTGACTCAGCAAAAACTTTGCGGGGAGTCCTAAACCCCGCTTCATCCTCAGACCTGGATAGAGTCCTTTCCTGGACCCCCGCCAGGCCGCAGTGCGTCTAATATTCCGAGATTACAATCTTAGTCTACACCCGCCTATCCCCATCTTGGATTGGGCCGACGATTTGTGTCAGAGTGTATCTTCTACTCCCCAGCGGGTTGCCCTGAGAGCCCACCCCCATTCTGTTTCTTTTTTTTTTCCGCACAGTGTCCCATCCTCTCAGCCTCTTATACGGCTCCCCCTTGGCTCTGGCTCCCTTCGGGTCCATCTCCTCCATTTGCAGACCCATTATACAAAGTCCTTCCTCGCTGGAGGTAACTCTTTTTTGCTTGCCCTCCCACTCGAACAAAAGGCCAAAAGGGAATGTCCACTTATATCTTATCTCCTTCGCCACCAGCTCCCTCACCAGTGGGGCCATCTCCCTCCTCTTCAGTAGTGTCGCCGATGTCAGATCCTGATATAATTCAATGTCGGCCCCGTTCATCCTAATGTGCTCCATTTGCCTTGCTCTCCGTAGGATCTGCTCCTTCTGTGGGTAAAATGAGAGAGCCGCAAGTACATCCCGTGGTCTTTCTCCTGGGGCACCCGTTCTTCGCGGCCCCACCCGGTGCACCCTGTCGATTCCAATGTTCGCTGCTTCTTGCTCCTCTAATATATCTCTGAATACTTCTTGAACTGCTGTCTTGAGGTCCTTATCCAGCACTGACACGGGCATTACTTAATGCGGATATTGGATCTGCGGGATCGGTTTTCCAAGTCTTCACACTGGATTTCAAGATTATGGGTTAACCGAACTAGATGTTCACGCGTTTCACTGTTTTGTCTAGCTTCGTCTTCAACATTTTGCACTATTCTCTCAATGGTGTCTGTCCTTTCCTCCAGCTTGGCTACATCTAATTTCAGTTACTGGACTGCCTGTCTCATATCGTTCCTCATTGAGGTAAATTGGTCTTGCACTGTTGACATGAACTTGTCTTGCAACTCCATGAACCAGGCATGCATGTCATCTTTTGAAGGGGGGAGATTGCCCTGGTTCGAGGTGGGTGATATCCGCTGTGGCTTCTTCTGCCGATCTGTCCCTTGAGGATGCCGTGGCCTCCGACGACCACATGTGGAGTAAATTGGAGTCTTGTCTGGGTGGCTGCGTCGACGCTTGAGAAGCGCCCCCTTCCCTTTCGCCCTAGACATTTCCCAGTTGATGGGGGTCCAGTTAAGACTCCTGACGTCTGTTGAGGAGTTATGGTATGGTGCCTGCGGTAACTCCCCGTGACCTCTCTGGTTATGGGGTTGATCAGCAGAGAGACTGTTCGTAGCGATGATTTACTATGTGGGGACCGTTTCCACCCCCCCCTTGTAGCCGCTCCCTCTGTCCGTGCTATGGTGTATGGCAGATGCTGGGGGCGGTGTGGGGGGCAGCTGTCGCGCCGATGTCGTGCGTATTGCCCGGGGGCAGGTGTCCTTATGTGGGGTTGGTAGAGGGAGGGAAGCCTTGCTCGCGCTCTCACCTCGGTCTCTGCTGCTCCTTTCCTCCGCGGCAGTGGCCCTCCTTCCCGCCGCTCTCCTGTGTGTCTCGCGTGGTCTCGGCGGGATTCTCCGCCCATCCCCCGGGCGCTAGGGTCCCCGGTGGGGATCCGATGGGGGCCTGCAGCCGCCTATCCCGCTCCGTAAGCTGGAGAACACTTCCCTTCCACGCCGCCCATGCGAGGGGGAGGGGGGGGCCTTGCACTAGTCCTGACGCCCCCTCCGCACCCGCGGTTGCTTTGCCGATGTGGGTGCGAGGTGTCCACGGTCGCCGGCATGTTGTCGCCCTTGGCGCTTCTCCCAGGTAGAAAGCCTGGAGGTCCTGCGCGCGCCTCCTGAGCCTCTGGGCGGTCCTCCCGGCGGCCTCTCCTGGGAGACTGATGTGCTTTCACTCGATGGGGGAGGGGACCTGCTTCTATCGGTGGCGATATCAGCCCTGGGGGTTCTCGTTGCGGGAAATTACGTTGCTCTTGTACCAGCTGCTTCTTGGGAGTTGCTGGTGAGGATCCGATGCTGAATCTCTCGGATTTCGCGATTTACTGTGCTTTATTGTTGGCGGCCCGGCGGGAGCGCGGTTCAGACGCGACCTCCTCTGCCGGCGGCCATCTTGGAATATGCTGAATGTTTTTAATACTATGTAACACATTAATTGAAATACTCCTCTTATTGTTTTTGCACATGCAGCCCCAAAAGAAACAAATAAACAATCCCTGTTGAAATCCTGGCTGCAGATGCACCATCCAACAAAAGGAAAAAGATGCCCCATTTCCATCCAGAGTGGGAATCTAATTTTTTTTCATCAAGCGTAAAAAGAAAATGTGCATCTTTAATCTACGATGCCCAAGTTACAGTCGGAAAAAAAGAGTGCAAATGTGAGACATTTTGCAATGGTACACACAAATTATGAAAAAGAATTTTCCAAAAGGAAGCGCTCTGCGATCCTAAAAAGTAGGTAAACTAAACACTGCAATGCAAATGCTGTTAGAGAGGCATCCTTTAACGTTTCTTAGGATTTGATGAAAAACAAATGTACTTTTACAGATGGTGCAATTGTGAAGGATGCTGTGACTCCTGTGGCTGAGTCTGTTGTTAAGAGATTTTAAAAACTGTCCTGAATTATGTCTGCCATCTGTGATGAATCCGATTGTGTCATCACTTCTTTCCTGGCTGTGGCCTCCCCAATGTGACCAGGGGATGGCAGCCGCTACCTGATCCTGGCCTTGCGGGTGGCTATACGAGGGAGGATCGCATGGGGGACACAGCCTCCGGGGGAGTGTCATGGCATTATCGGATGACCCATGGTATCCCCTTTTTCCTCTAAGGATGTCCTATCCCTGCCCAATTCCTTAATGGCACATTTTTAAACATCCCCTCATCCACTTAGGTAGGGTGTTGAAAATCTTTTCACCAGATCTGTGTACAAACCATCAAAATCCGAATTGCCTTTGAAAACCACTAAGAACTTTTGCCCAAACTTCATATGCAAGTCATCAAGAGTGGACATCCATTCCCATGACCACGATAATACTAGAGCGAGGAAGAGGGATAGAATAATACCGATCACCTAAGCCCAAGAGCACAAGCCAGACTCTAGTTGTTACGAGCGCTTACCTACGGCATCAACATTTAAACAGCTGAGGCAGCTGAGCAAAGAGAGCTGCTGGTGGGAGAAGACTGCATCTCTCAGAATCGACTGAGAGACTGAGTGTCTAGAAGGCGTTCCGTGGAGCCAACCGGCTCATCAAGAAGGAAAAGGGAAGCAAACTGTGAGAAAGAACATGCTGCAGGGTTACCAGAAGTTGAGAGAAGACTTTTGGGTGTCTGTAGGTATTAGGAGGTCGTTTTCACCTTACCAGAGCTCGGGAAGATGCCAGAGAGCCCAGTAGAAACTGTGGAGAGCAGAAAAGCCAAGAAACAGAAGCAGCAAGCAGGATGCCAAACGCTTGCTGCTGGCTTACGGCAGGGGAGATGAAATATGCCAGGAAAAACCAGTGAGTCCACGAAAGGGAAATGGGGAAACCGGGGACTATTGGCAGATATGCCAAACAAACAAATGAATAAAATAGCCCTTGAAAGATTATGTGAAAGTGAACAATGTTCTAATAGGGGAAAAGTAATCAGAACAAGAGACTTACAACCGTGTGAGTGTATGCTATACACATGTGAAAGACAACCTGGTAGAATATTATACCAGGCAGATACAAAACCAGACGAAGCTCATCTAAGCGACTATCAATATTGGTAGTATGCACAGAGCCCACATAAGCAAGCCCTGGCAGAAGAGAATATCAGGCAGTTGCAAGTGGGTTTGATGACGCCCTGGTAGAAGAGGATATCAGGCAGTTGCACATATGTTTTGAGAAAGCCCTGGCAGGAGAATGTACCAGGCAATAACAAGTTTAAGAAAGCCCTGGCAGGAGAGTATACCAGGTGATTTGAAGGTGTGTTTGCAGATGCAAGAAAGTGCATATGTAACAAAAGCCCTGGCAGGAGAGTATACCAGGCAGTTTGAAAGAATAATCCCTATTTAATAAAGCTCTGGTAGGAAAGTATACCAGGCAAATGCAAGTTGAAAGAGTGTTCATAATAGAAAGTCCCTGGCAGGAGAGTATACCAGGCGGATGCTAATTGGGAACACATGTCTTAATGAGAAAGCCCTATTAGGAAAACATCAGGCATGAAGATGAACACTGTAAAACTAAATTGATTCAAGAAATCCTGATCATAGCACATCAGGAAAAGGCAAAGGAAATATATAAAGGTGAATGAAGCCTGGCAGGAGAGCACACCAGCAGTGGAGTAACTTTGCTGAAAATGTTGGGGGGCACTGGGGTGGGGGCGGCTCTTAGGGATCGTTTTGGCCAAATTGTTCGATAAACTTTGGTTGAATGATAGATTTGACTGAATTCAGTCACCAACATTAGTTCAAAGCCGAAGATACTGAACATGAAGAGCTGGGACTGCAGGGATGTCCCCCGCTCCTCATGTTCAGTATTTGTTACTTCTACAGTTGCCGGGGTGTCCCCGCTTCCTCAGCATTGGTGGCAGGGGACCAACAAAAAAAAGAAGAAAAAGAGACCCTGCAGCGTCAGATCTGATGCTGGAGGGTACAAGAAAGGCGGCGGAAGGAGAAAATATAAGTAGGGGGTTTATGACATCTCCAGCCGGCCTGCCATGCACCCAGTGACACAACATAACATTTACAAACTTAATTCCAATAGAACATACAAACAATGCATGATTTATCATTCATTCAGACACAAATGTCAACACATATGCTTGCATACACTCTCACCCACACACAAATGCACCCAGCACCTCCATTGAAATACACTGTGTGCACACAACATTTATATGTTCATATACAATAACACATGGAAACAGTGGTGCAATGTCCATTGAGCAGACCAGACTTTATCACCCCCTGATGCTTGAAATTTAGGGCTAAGTTGACTTGACCTAGCTGAACTATAAAGCCATGGCCGAAAGGAACAGATTCACAGGAATGTCAACAATTCCCTTGATTTTTCCTTTCATTCAAAGGCAGAAGCCATCAGTTAATGCAGTACAGTGGGTGACCAAGTATACTTGGTATCAAATTTTAAAAGCCATATATCTCCAAACTTGGGTTCTGCACAGCACCATATATGTGTACGTTCTGATAGATTTTTTCTACAAGATTCTGACTGATAAAAATTAAGGTATGTTTTCCTATGTTCAAATGGCTCCAAGCAGTGGAGTACCAAGCGGGAGAGGCAGGGGAAC
Source organism: Ambystoma mexicanum (assembly GCF_040938575.1). Lineage (NCBI taxonomy): Eukaryota > Metazoa > Chordata > Amphibia > Caudata > Ambystomatidae > Ambystoma > Ambystoma mexicanum. The sequence continues at coordinate 1,369,627,533 of NC_090923.1, forward strand.
GGGGGGCAAGTTGCTCCCCCCATGGCTCTTTTAAGAGCCAGACCGCCAGGACATTTGTCATTGGGACGACACCTCTCCTGCTCGGCACATCAAAGAGGGTGTCCAACGGCAAAGGTGTCCTACTGGCAGGGCAATGTGTGCTGAGCAATACCTGCTCAGCATGCTCATTGTCCTGGCAGCAGGACACCTTACCCGTTCTGAATGGTAGAGGTGTCCCGCTGCCAGGACAATGGTTGAAGGAGCTCCGGGCAGCAGAGGGTCCTCACGTTGCTCTGTATCAACAGAGCATTACAATGTGAGCGATTAGGCACTGATGGGAGGGGGGTGTTACTATTAGCAGAGTCTTTAGTCCCTTTAGAAATGTGAATGGGAGGGAGTGATCAGAAGTGAGAAGGGTGCATAATGTTGCATGCTTTATGAAATAATGACTGGCTTTAAAACCCAAGGGGGATTTGTTAGGCTCACATTAATCTACATGATGCTATTGTAACTTTGCATGCAGAATGGGGAGAATACAACTAAAATCATAAACCCATTGCTCAACATATTTCTATGACAATGTATATGGTGTATGGTTAGTTTACTATGAAAGGCTAGTTTATTATATAATGTGGTTTGCTTGCAAGGCATTGCTATAAATAATTATTTAAGCACATGAAACGTAAAGCAGAACCTTAATAAATATATATCTCAACTAAACCTGAAAGATGTGCGCGGTCACTTAAATTGTCCACATCCCAGTTTCACCATTTAACCAAGTGTGTGATCCTGAGCAAATCATTTAATCACATTGGGCCTCATTACGACCCAGGTGGTCACGGAATGAACGTGGCCGGTAAGGGACCGGCCCCATCCATTCCAGGACACCCAATTACGTGGTCTGCAGCGGGATCCACTAGCAGACCAGGATGCTAACGTGCCCATCATTAATCATTAATGGGCCCGTTGTTAGTATCCTCCCCATTCCCATTGAGTCCTATGGGGGCTCAAATGGGAATGGGGATTTACCGGATCCGAGTCCCGCGAAAGGGATTTACCGGGCCCTCCAAGGTCGGAATGGCCCGGTAAGTCCCCTTTTGCAGGACCCAGACCTGGAACCTGCAATGGGGGTAGCCATGCCGCTAAAAGTGGCATGACTACTTCCATACTCGTAATGAGGCCCATTGTGCCTTATCTGCAGCTCTGCAAGTGACTCTGATTCACTTCAAAGCGTATGTTAATGTATCATGGTATTATAATGGAAAAGCCTAATGACTATAGAGTTGCTCCACATATAACAAAAGTGCAATTTAGGTATTTTGCACCACAAAGTTATTTGTCACTTAGCTTATTTATGGCAACTTATTCTAAAGTCACTTCCATGGTGCCTGTGAAGTCACTTCTGTCTGTGCAATCCATATAATAATTAGGAAGTTTGCATGTATTGTGTCTCAGAGCTCTAATAGATGAGTTTCCTGCATCTAGAATGATCCTGCGGTTTTATTTTTGTTGTGTGTTAAAATGCCAAAAAAGTAGATTGGGGCAGGGGTGGGCAGTTTGGGGGCGCCAATGAGACAATGTGGAATTCCACTCACTGCATTTCGTTGCTCACACTAAACTCCCACCCCCTCCCCCACACACTCTTACAATGCTGGATACTCCCCTGCTTAGTTTGGTAAGTGAAGCATTTTTTGGTGGCCTGTAACCTGAACCATGACACCCATTCACTAATTTGCACCAAACCATCATGAAAAAGTGTCTGCAAAGCTCGGAATGCTTTTTGCCAGTTTGGTGAAGATTATTTTTGGTGGCCCGGGGAAATGTTATACACGGCTCCTAAAAGTGTGCTTTTAACACAAAGTTCCATACGGTTCCTTCTGCGCACCTAGAGCAAAAACTGCTTAACAAAAGTTCACCATGTTTGGAATGCGTATAGCACTCAAATTCATTTCACAGAATTTGCAGAGTAGGACAGATTTGGGTCACAGGTTGTCTCAGCTTGACTCTTTCCACTCTAGTTGGGGAGGGTGCACCTTCTGCCAACTTCTTTTTGAAATTAGGATGATGGTGCTTTAGTAGCATCAGAAAAGTGGCAAGACTAATTTGAGAGGTGTTGCAGAGCTGTGGCTTGCACCCGAGAATACACCATTTGTTATTGTTAGTGTGTCTTCATACCTGGGGCCTTAATGTGTACTGTGAGCTCTGCTCCCATTGTCCAAATGTGACACGCCCCTCACTAGGGACAGCCACTTTTTTTTTTTAAGTACCTAAGCTCTGCTTTCAAATGCCGCCAGGGCCACGTCTCATGTTACACCGACCTGACCTCTTCGCACTCACGCACCTCCAGACAGAAACCAGCAAGCTGGATGAGCTTCCTAGTTCCTGTCTGTGTGTAACACGAACACAAAGCTGGAAAGCGATTCTCTGTGCTGCGACCCCTGGAAGTGCTGCTGCTAGCGTGGCAGCACAGGCGCCAGGCCCTGCAACACCCAGCTCAGCACCCTGGCTGCTGACTTTGAGTCAGGCCAGCCAAGGTGCGGGACTGAGCTATGCAAGGCATCCCACCACTGAATGTGTTGCAGCGCGGCTGCCAGGCATCTCAGCATTATGTAATGAGACAGCCCAAGCTTTGCTGGGCACCCCAGCCGGGCTTGCACTGTCCAATTATATAATTGATGATTGCGTGCCTCCTGCCCTCCGCCCAAAAGTCGGGGCGGACAAAAAGGCATGCCACAGAAGTTGGGGGGGACAACCCCCCCTGTCTCCCCCTATAATTACGCCCATGCACACCAGGTAGCCAAACATGACAAAGTTCAAGAGTCAAGTTGTTTTGTTTGCCAGTCGTGTTGCTGCTCAAGGGACTGATAACGCTGAAAGGAAACCACAGTGAAGAGAAATCCAGGGGAGGAGAATCACCCTCTGGAGTGAGGAACTCTACCCTTTGGAACTTTTTGTGTTTGAGTTATGCATTTTGTTTTTGAACATTTATACATCACTCAAGGCCAAAGACATTTTCCCTTTTCACTTTAGAATTGTTTTGTTAGAATGTAATGGTCAAAATAGAACTTTGGACACAGGACATTTTGTTTTTAGACATTCTGACTGCTGAGAGATCCTTAGTTTTGGTTTTAGGTAGGTAAACTCCTTTGGTGCAGGGACAGAGAGGCATTTTCCCAGCCCCCTTTTATTTTAATAAAAGTCTTTGACCAAAACTATGACCCCCCGCCCCCTTGTGTCCAAGTTTCATTCCTGACTCCTCACACGTTAGGTGTGCAGTTAGGTGCAAACATTATGGCAAGTAGGGTATGTGCACTATCAGCCAATGTGATTTCCTATCAGTGCAAATCTGCCCTTTTCAGGCATGAACCTCCTGAAATCAAGACTTTGATCTCGTCTGACAGCATCTGAGTGCTGTTGCTGTTTGAAGCTACTCACCAGATTAATGAGCACTGGTGGAGAGCAAGTAGTGTCAGCCTTCGCATTGAATGTTCGATTGGTTTCTTATATTCTGATATGCTAGACATTTTTTAGGAGACAGACACTAATAAACAAATAATGAAAAAATATGTTTTTGAAGTTAATACTAGCATGGTAAATGCATATGTTAGTCCTTTTTTATATAAAGATCAAATAAACCGACAAAAAAAATGTTGGTACGAATTCTCACACTCATTGACATCACCACTCTCTCGCCGGTAACTCCTGCCATTGGTCATTAACAACAAGTAGCTCTTGCAAACGTAAAGGCGGGAGATCCCTGCTCTAGATAATTCATTCATTTTAAGGATTATCATGCGACTAAGTAATACATTGTGAAAGCAAGATTTCATTCAGGTAAAAATTGTGTAAGTTATGCTCGACATAGGACCTTATGGTCCAGGAGAAAGGGGTGTTGTAATGGTGAAATGAAGATACCCATTTGAGCATCAACCCTCCAAGAAACACAAAACTCTGAACCTGAATGCTGGTCGAGTCCTGAAGTCCATTGATAAGCTGCATGCATTTTACTATACGCAGTAATTCCACCTATCCCCCTGAAGTCCAATGATCAGCTGGAAAATTACTCTTACTACATATGGCAAAATACCACTAAACTTATAATGAGTCCCTTAGGGAACACTTTTATCGTTTCTGCCACAACCATTCTGTTCTGACTTGAGTGTCGTGTAGACCGATGAGACCTCCGTCCCCAAGTGACGCACAGGGGAACGAAATAGAAACCCGCTGTGCGACCCTTGAGGCCACAGGTGAGAGATGTCTTCCCAGATCCACGGAGCCTCTGGAACACCGATGCTGCTGTCAAGAAGGAAGGAGGTTAAGCACCAGGCAATCACAATACAGGCGAGTAAACAAAAGAATCTAAAGTGTCTTACCTATCTGGTGTAAGGGAGACCCAGGTAACCTAGTAGGGAGGTTCGAGGCTCATTAGATGCGGCGGTCCCTGGAATGGTAGAACCGCAGGTTAGCGTGGATGAAGAGTAGCCACCTGTGGGAGTCAGGGCTTGACTTGAATCCCCAGTAGGGAAAAGGCGTAGAAGATCAGCAAGGTACCAAGGGATGATCCAAAGACAAGTCGAGGTGCAGTCCAAATATCCGGCAACAGGTAAACAGTTCCAAGCAAAAGTACCAAGGGGTGTCCGAGGGAGTCCGAGATAGAGTTCCGTGATCAAGGTAACAAGGAGCAAGATGTAACGCCAAACAGTGTCCGAAGCCAGCTGAGAAGCAATGAGCGTTCTGTCTCTCAGAGCTTTATACTGATCGCCCCTGGGTCATGTGACTTCTCTGGATCATGTGACGTCCACCAAGATCACATGGGGAACGCCATAGCGTATCACGTGACCGGCGTGAAGACGTAAGGCCGCCCTTTCTGCTATACGTTCTCCAAGGCAGTTGCCAATGCAGAAAGGGTTGCAATCGAGCCCGTACACTGGTACGGAGTTTTCGGTTCTGTGGTTTCACCGAATCACTTGAGCCTCGAAGCTTGGGAGGAGATGTTGGGGGAATGTGAGCAGTGTTCTGATGTGTCGTGGCCTGGTGTGCAGAGGATCGCCTAACATAGCCCCCCCCCAACGGCCCACGACCCCGTGGGCAGGACGGATGATCCCTATGGAAGCGGGCTACCAACCGCGGGGCGTTCAAATCAGATGCGGAAACCCACGAACGCTCCTCCGGGCCGTAACCCGTCCAATCCACCAGAAACTGGAGCCTACCCCTAAACCATCTAGAACCCAAAATGGCCGACACCTCAAAAACATCAGGAGAGGTCAAGGACACCGGCACAACAGGGGTACGAAGACGGACTGAGTCAGGACAGGGTTTGAGGAGGGAGACATGAAACACAGGATGGATACGCCAAGAGCTGGGGAGTACTAGACGGAAAGCCACCGGATTAACAACCTGTGAGATCACATACGGCCCGACAAAGCGAGGCAGCAATTTCCGGCAACACACTAGGCGAAGATGTCGGGAAGATAACCAGACCCTAGAACCCACCACCAGAGGGGGAGCAGCACGACATTTGCCATCCACACGGGCCTTCATAGAGGCCTTTGCTTCAGTGAGATGAACCACTGTACTCGCATGAATAGCAGAAAGATCCCTAAGACATGTCGTGGCCGCCGGATTCGAAGAACCAGAGGCATCAGGGACCGGCAAAACCTTGGGATGTTGACCATAGAGGGCGTAAAAAGGAGAATAACCAGTAGCTGAATGAGCCGCATTATTATACGCGAACTCCGCAAGCCGCAAAACGGCCAACCAAGAGGACTGATGTTGCAATATGAGGCAACGAAGGTACTGTTCCATCGATTGATTCGTCCTTTCGGTCTGACCATCGGTCTCCGGATGATAGGCCGAAGAATACCTCGTATCAATGCCCAATAGTTTCGTCAAGGATCTCCAAAACCGAGAGGTGAACTGTGAACCTCGATCGGAAACAATGACCGAAGGGAGGCCGAATAGCATAAACACATGTTCAAAAAACAAGTCCGCCAAGACAGGGGCCGAAGGGATACCTTTGCAAGGAACAAAACGGGCCATTTTTGTGAACGTGTCCACCACTACCCAGATGGTATCGAAGCCTTTCGACTTGGGGAGATCGGTAACGAAATCCATTGTCAATGTATGCCAGGGCCTGGGAGGTACCGGAAGCGGAAGCAACAACCCAATCGGTCGACCCCTTTGATGTTTAGCCTGAGCACATACCGCACAAGACCTGACATAACACTCCACATCGCGCTTCATAGAAGGCCACCAACACCAACGCTTGAGAAGGTCTAAAGTGCGCTCTTGTCCGGGATGGGCATTAAAGGGAGCGTCATGAGACCACTCAAGGGCAAGATTACGTGTATCAGGTGTAGGAAGGAACAGGCGTTCATGTACGAAAGGTAAACCATCAGAATATACCGGATCCCATTCTCGTAACTGGTCAGAATGATCGCTAGTCCAGGATCGAACCGAGTCTATCAGTGACAATGAGGGAGTACAGAGACAAATCACATGACTCTTTTCGAGAACAGTGTCGGGGAATGTAGGCAATTGGACCCCCCCCGGGGAACGTGACAAGGCATCCGCCTTCCCATGTGCCGTTCCAGGACGGTGCATAATACGGAAGTCAAAGGAGGAAAAGAAAAGATGCCATCGGACCTGTCTGCTATTAATGCATTTCAGGGAGGCCAAATCCTGTAGGTTCCGATGATCGGAGTATACTGTGACAGGATACTTAGCCCCCAGAAGATGATGACGCCAAACACGGAACGCGTCCATGACCGCCAAGAGTTCTTTTTCCGTAACGGTATAATGAGACTCAGTACTGGAAAACTTACGGGAGTGGAATGCCACTGGATGTAATTTGCCGGTATTGGGACACGTCTGTGACAGCACCGCCCCGAGGGCAAAGGAAGAGGCATCTGCCTCGACTATGAACGGAAGATCCGGATTGGGATGTTGGAGTACCGGTGCGGTAGTAAAGGCGGTTTTCAGAGTCTCAAAAGCCTCCTGCTGTTCTCTCTGCCACTGATATGGTACCCGAGGACTAGTCAGGGCCGTGAGTGGGGCTACAATCGTGGAAAAGGAAGAGATGAAACGCCTATAGAAGTTGGCGAATCCTAAAAAGGCCTGCAAGGACTTGAGTGTTTGAGGTACTGGCCAATCTAAGACTGCTTTGACCTTAGACTCGTTCATGGATAACGCCCCAGGGGTGATGTGGAAACCCAAAAACTCAACAGAGGTCTTATGGAACTGACATTTCTCAGGTTTGGCAAATAAGGAATGTTTGCTTAAACGGGTTAATACTTCTCGGACGTGTTTTACATGGTCATCCAGATCACGAGAGAAGATCAGGATGTCGTCCAAATACACAACCATGTACACATCCAGAATATCCCTGAAAATGTCATTCATGAATCGTTGGAACGTGGCCGGGGCGTTACATAAGCCAAAGGGCATGACAAGATATTCGTACAATCCGTAACGAGTACAGAAAGCAGTTTTCCACTCGTCTCCCTCGCGAACGCGTACCAAATTGTATGCGCCGCGTAGATCAAGTTTGGTAAAAATGGAAGCATGTGTTAAATGATCTAAGAGTGGAGTGATTAACGGGATGGGATATCTATCCTTCTTGGTGATCGCGTTAAGACGCCGATAATCCACACAAGGACGTAAATCCCCCTCCTTCTTAGGTACAAAGAAGATAGGACTTGCCGCTGGTGAAGTGGAGGGGCGGATGTGTCCTAAACGCAGGGCGTTCTGTACATATTCTTTTAACACCAGTTCCTCCGAAGGAGACAGAGAGTAGATCCTGCCCGAAGGAACGGTGGAATTAGGAAGCAATTCGATTGGGCAGTCATAAGGTCTATGTGGAGGAAGTACCTCAGATGAGCCTCGATCGAAAACTGATTCGAAAGCCAGATATTCTGGCGGGATCCCAGACACCAACCCCCCAACAGTATGGGACTGTATGACTTCTGGATCGTCAACCGTCAGTGTGAGTTGTGCTAGGGCTCCCAAGACCCGAGAGGGTGTGTCAGGGGCTTGATGGATCGGGAGACAATAATTCTGACAAATATCGGACTCAAAGAGTACAGTGCCTGCTTGCCAATTGATCAATGGATTATGTTCACGTAACCAGGGAATCCCTAGTATGATACCGAATTGAGGTGCGGTGATCAAATCAAAACTTAAGGTTTCTGTGTGTATGTCCTGTATGTTCAACAAGAGGGGTGCAGTTTGATGTCTAACAGGACCAGAAATCAAAGCGGAGCCGTCTACGGCTTGGACAGGTTCCGGTCGTGTTTTTACCACTAAAGGTAGATTGAGGGAATGGGCCAAATCAATATCTATGTAATTACCAGTGGCACCAGAATCGATAACGATATTGACTGCATGTAGAAGGCCAGTAGAGGGACATAGAGTAGCCTTTACGGAGATAGGTTGAACACGAGAAAAGGTAAGAGGGGTTCCCGGAGAAGATGATGGGACACTCGACCTGGTCTCCGGTTCTAAGGTCGAGCCATCCGAAAAACCTGACTCTTCTTGGGACGTCGAGGACACTCTTTCACGAAATGTCCAGTGGTACCACAGTAAAAGCACGCATTATCAACCCTTCTTCGTTCCCTCTCAGATGTTGTAATAGGACTGCGTACCCCTCCCACTTGCATAGGTTCTTCAGTAACGGAAGCGGGAGTATTAACAAGAGGAGGAGAGGAGGAGGCCCCCGATTCAGCTCTACGCTCCGCTCGGCGTGCATCTACCTGCAGGACGAGATCAACCAATTCCTGGTACTGAGTAGGCATAGAAGGGATCACTGCTAAAGCGTCTTTCATGGTGTTACTCAACCCCCTATAGAAGACCACCGCCCGCTTATTTTCTGGCCATGATGTTTCCGCAACTAGCTGATTAAACCTGGTGATGTAATCTATCAGCGTTCTTTTGCCCTGAGTCAATTCCAACAACTCCAAATCCCTAGACTGTGCCTTGTGTCGAGTATCGAATACTCGGGACATTTCTAGGACCAACAAATCAAAGTCATAAAGAACTGGGCTATAGTTTTCTAACAGGGGATTAGCCCAAGCGGCAGCTGTTCCAGCTAAATGGGAAAGGGCGAAGGCGGCCTTAGCAGTGGACGTGGGAAAAGCCAAAGGCCTGCATAAGAAATGTAACTTGCACTGGTTAACAAAGGTTCTGAATGTCTTGGGATCACCCTGGTAACGTTCAGGAGCAGCCAGGGGGGAAGGAGTTGGGAGGACTATTGGAGTCGGGACTGGCGGTGTAGGGGAGGAGCTGCCCTCTCCAAACTCCGGGTCTGCAGGAAGGGAATGCTGAACGCTCTGTATGGTATCCAGCCTTTGGTGGATCACTGTGTTCGCGGCGGCCATATCTGCCCTTAGTATTGTAATTGCCTGAACTAAAGCAGTTATGGGTTCGTCCGTGGATCCCTGCATCGTCTAACACGACTATACGGCTTCTCAGTCTGTTCTGACTTGAGTGTCGTGTAGACCGATGAGACCTCCGTCCCCAAGTGACGCACAGGGGAACGAAATAGAAACCCGCTGTGCGACCCTTGAGGCCACAGGTGAGAGATGTCTTCCCAGATCCACGGAGCCTCTGGAACACCGATGCTGCTGTCAAGAAGGAAGGAGGTTAAGCACCAGGCAATCACAATACAGGCGAGTAAACAAAAGAATCTAAAGTGTCTTACCTATCTGGTGTAAGGGAGACCCAGGTAACCTAGTAGGGAGGTTTGAGGCTCATTAGATGCGGCGGTCCCTGGAATGGTAGAACCGCAGGTTAGCGTGGATGAAGAGTAGCCACCTGTGGGAGTCAGGGCTTGACTTGAATCCCCAGTAGGGAAAAGGCGTAGAAGATCAGCAAGGTACCAAGGGATGATCCAAAGACAAGTCGAGGTGCAGTCCAAATATCCGGCAACAGGTAAACAGTTCCAAGCAAAAGTACCAAGGGGTGTCCGAGGGAGTCCGAGATAGAGTTCCGTGATCAAGGTAACAAGGAGCAAGATGTAACGCCAAACAGTGTCCGAAGCCAGCTGAGAAGCAATGAGCGTTCTGTCTCTCAGAGCTTTATACTGATCGCCCCTGGGTCATGTGACTTCTCTGGATCATGTGACGTCCACCAAGATCACATGGGGAACGCCATAGCGTATCACGTGACCGGCGTGAAGACGTAAGGCCGCCCTTTCTGCTATACGTTCTCCAAGGCAGTTGCCAATGCAGAAAGGGTTGCAATCGAGCCCGTACACTGGTACGGAGTTTTCGGTTCTGTGGTTTCACCGAATCACTTGAGCCTCGAAGCTTGGGAGGAGATGTTGGGGGAATGTGAGCAGTGTTCTGATGTGTCGTGGCCTGGTGTGCAGAGGATCGCCTAACACATCCTCCCCTTCATAAATATGCGCAAGCATTTCTATGCTGACAGAAAGGCTGTGGATTCCTACAACAGCAAAAAGCAGGCAGATTCCATAGGACTCCATGGTAAATTCTGCCTGCCCAGCATAAATAGCAAGAAGCATTTACTCAATGTGCACTGCAAAGTGCAAAAAGAAGGTGTAACAGCGATTGGGCTGATCAAGGGGGCATGGCTAGGTGAAGGAGAATACAGGAGACACGTATCTCTTTTTGGATGCCAAACCGACCACATTTTTATTCTCATATCAAACAATAAATGCACTCCCAAAAATGTGACGGTACATATAAAACATCATATCCAATAAAGTGGTACATGGGAACCCATGGCTATCCGCCCCGCTGGGGCGTTGCAGGGTGGTGAGTCCCTATCCCCTCGCCACCATGCCTTACATGGAAGGCGTCACCGGGAGGCAGCCCTCCCTTTATTACCGGGCCGAGCTGCCCCCCGGTCCTGCTGCCTCCATGCCCCGCCGGGAGCCTCCGGTTGCCCTGTCCCATTCTGGCTCCGGAGTCCCCCGGAAAGGGATCTCTGTGTCTCCATGGTCCTCCCCCACTCGCCTAGCCCCCTTCCCCACCTCCTCAATAACAGGGTGGGTGGGATGGGAAAAGACTCCAAGGCAGCTTCGAGGGCTCCAGGAGGGGGGCATGCACAGCGGTAACAGTCAGCAGGACGAGGCAGAGACAACATGCTCTCCTCATCCTCCAGGACTCTATTTAAGCCTCATGACTGACGCCACCGCACCCACACCCCATCGCTGGACCTGCAGAAACCCCCTTCTTCTCACTTGATTGTGAATGTTAATAGTCGGAGAGCAGTTTATGGGAGACCTAAATCTCTTGAGAATCTCAGGGCTATTTAGTCCCCTGGTGAACTAAGTGGTGACAGAGTGCCTCTGCGCCTTTGTCGTAGGTGGAGGAGGTCAACTGAAGAGTCGGGGAGTTGTTGGAGAGTTGGGTGGTCGTAGGGTCACTGAAGATGCCCTCAGCAGGGGCACCTACAACATACACATAATATATACCATTGTTTTTTTTTAATACAACATATTTTATTGTTTTTTCATATAAAGAAAACATACGTCTCGCGCAGCGAGATAAAAGTTATGTCCCTACCCCACCCACCAACAAATGCATTCCACGTATCCATTACAATAGAACTTCTCAGCACTGTCAATTGTCTTTGTTATGCCAGTAGTGTATGATTTTACAATTTCTGTTTGTGTCCTTGGGTGCCGTTCCACTTCCGGATGGGGGCCACCTTTCAGTGTGCGTCTTCCCACTTTTGCCAAATTTTTGGGCCTTTCTCAGGACATCCCCTGGCCGTGTAGACTCTCTTTTCCATTGCGACACAAATGTTCACGTCCGTGGTCCATTGTTCATAGTTTGGTGCCGTTTCAGAGCCCCAGAGTTGCGCTATGTTCCTCTTGATTAACGCAGTGGTCGTGAATAATAGCACTTTCTCGTGGTGTGACAGTTCGACCTCATCATCTATCCCCAGTAGTAACAGTTTTGCATTTCTATGGATCGTTCTACCCAGTACTCTTGAGAGATCATCGCAGCACTGCTGCCAGTAATGTCGGATTATGGTACAGTCCCATAGTATGTGATAGTATGTGCCCTCGTCTCGTTTGCATCTCAAACAGGTTGAAGAGGAGATCTTACCCCATTTGAATAGTGCCACCCTCGGGTAATATATTCTATGCAGTACTTTAAGTTGGATCAATCTTAGTCTGGAGGAGATCGCTGTTTCTCTGGGGAACATCAGGGCAGTTACCCATTCCTCCGGGAGTATGTCACCTACGTCCCCCTCCCATTTGGCTTTCAGGCTTGCTAGTTCTCCGGTGGCAAAGGATGTTATGGCACTATACATGGTAGATGTGACTTTGTTTTTAATCATGTCCGGGAATAGGTTACGTTCTAAAGGGGTGTACTCAGGCATGTCGATCATCTCAGGGAGATGGGTCTGTAGTGCGTGTTTGAGTTGTGTGTAGCGATATTGCTCATTTATCGTCAGATCGGAGGTGGTGATTAGGTCCGCAAATGGTATTATTTCGTTACCTTTTATTACGTCGCCAATTTTAGTGATGCCCGCTTGGGTCCAAGAGTGCCATTTTGGAAGTTTATTCACTTCCGGGAGTAGTTTGTTACTCCACAACGGTTGAGCTGGGGTAAGCTTATTGTCCCAGCCTAAGTATTTGTGGATGTTTGTCCATGCTAGGGAGATGTGTGACAGCATGGATGGGGTAGTAGCTCGTTTTTTTTTCCGGTAGAGGTACCTAAGTATGGGTCGTTCATTTCGGTTAGGATCTGGTTCTCTGTTGTGTGGTAATGTCATGTCCGCGTGGAGTCTGTCGTTTACTATTGCCATCTGACTAGCCCAGTAATAGGTTTGCAATCGGGGCAGTCCGATTCCGCCTTCCCATACAGATCTTTGTAGTGTGGTTAATGCTAAGCGAGGGTGACCTCCATTCCATAGCAGTTTTCTGAGCGTCTGGTCTATTTTACGGAATTCGTTGGGCGCTATAGATAGTGGCGCGTTTTGAAGTATATAAAGGAAGCGGGGAGCGCCAGCATCTTGAAGAGTGCGGCTCTGCCTAGTAGTGTTAGTGGTAGGGACATGCAGTGCCGGACGTCTTCTTTAAATCTCGTCATTATTGGGTACAGGTTATTGGGCACTTAGTCTGTCAGGTTGTTCGTGAGTTGGATGCCTAGGTATCTGAATTTCTCCTTTTCCACATAGTATGGGCATTCATCTGGCACCGCATTGTCTATTTGTTTCAGTGGGAATAGTATGGATTTAGTCCAGTTGACGCGAAGGCCGCTGAATGCACCGTATTTTATCAATAATCGCATCACTATGGGACAGGATTTGCGTGGGTCTTTCAGATATACTAACAAGTCATCTGCGTATAAGGATACCCTGTCCTCCCAGTCGTCCGCCCATCTGAAGCCGCTCCATGTTTGTGTGGACCTTAATAGAATTGCTAGGGGCTCAATTGCTATTGCGAAGATTAGGGAGGACAGGGGACAACCCTGTCTCGTGCCCTTTCCCAGGTGGAAGGGATTGGAGACGTGTCCATTTACCTTTGTGGCTGCTTCGGGGCGGTTGTAAAGTAGTTTGACCCACCTCATGAAGTGCGGTCCTATGCCCATACGTTGCATAATGGTCCATATTGCCTCCCAGTAGACTGAGTCGAATGCCTTCTCGAAGTCTATGGCGAGTAAGGCCAGAGGGTCCTGTATCTCAGATAGCTTCTCCAGTGCTGTATGCAGCCTATATATGTTTTGTCTAGTGGATCTCTGTGGCATGAATCCACACTGGTCGGGATGTATAAGTGTGTGTATGACTTGTTGGAGGCGGTTGGCTAGTACCTTTGCCAATATTTTGGCCTCGCAGTTTATGAGAGAAATGGGCCTGTAGGAGCTGCATTTGTCGGGTGGCTTATCTGCTTTGGGCAGGACTATAATTGTGGCTTTCCTTAAGTCAGGGGGGAGACAGCCCTGTGAGTGTGAGTGTTGTAGTAAGCGAAGTAAGTGTGGGGAAATTACATTTGCTCCTATTTTTTTCCATGTTTCAATGGGGAAGTCGTTCGGGCCCGGGGTCTTGCCCGATTGGAGTTCTGACATGGCTTGGGTTAATTCCTCTTCAGTGATTACCTGTTCTAGTAGAGTAGACTTCTCTGTGTTTAGGGTGGAGAGGGTAATATCCTCTAGGATGTTCATTACAGGAGGTGAGGTTGGTGCTTTGTATAGCTCAGTGTAGTATTTTGCAAAACCCTCCGCTATGTCTATGTCTGTCACTAATGGTTCTGATTCTCCTGTTGTTAGTTGCCTGACCTGGCTGAAGCCCAGGTCTCTACGTTCCAGCCATGCCAGCATTTTCCCGGCTTTATCTCCTGTTTCGTATATCTTTGCGTGCATTGCAGTGTGCGCCTGTTTTGCATTGTCTAGGGCTATGTGTTGGAGTTGCGCCTGCGCCAGTTGTAGTGCGCGGTGCGTTTCCGAGTTGTCATGGGTTAGGTGATCGGTTTCTGCTTTTTGCACTTTCGCTTCGGCATGGCGTATTGCTTCTGCTTGTTTCTTTTTATGGGCTGTGGTCCAGGCTATTATTTCCCCTCTGAGTACTGTCTTGAATGCCTCCCATAGTGCTACCGGGTTATCCACTGAGTTGGTGTTCCTCTCGAAATATTCTTCAGTGGTCTTTTGGATATGTTCAACTAGCTCTGGGAAGCCTAGGTAGTAGCTGTTCAATCGCCAGCTGGGTGGTGGGATCGACCTGTTGGTATTAAGTGTTATTACAAGTGGGGAATGATCTGATATACCTCTGGGGAGAAATTGTGCCTCACGTACTTCGTGCATGTTATTCAGTGGCAGTAGGAGATAGTCCAGTCTAGACAGCGAGGCGTGTGCGCCAGAATGGTATGAATATTCCCTTGTGGCAGGGTGCAGCGTTCTCCATACATCTTGCAGTCCTAGTGCGCTAGTGAATGTGGCAAGTTTTGTACGTGTGTTCGGATTTCTGGATCTTCTATGTGTTCTATCAAGGTCCACGTCCATTACCTCATTAAAGTCTCCCCCAATCAATGTAAGGTCTGCAAGATTATTCATAATTAGAGGCGTAATGTCGTTAGCCAGGGGGGTCAGTAGGTTAGGAGGTGCATACACCGCCATCATGGTCACCGAGCGTTCTCCAATTGTACCTGTCGTGAGTACAAACCTCCTTCCCGTGTCTTGCGTAATGGATGTGGGCACAAAGGGGAGTCTTTTATGTATTAGGATCAGTACCCCTCGTGACCCCATGGTGAAACCGGCGTGGAATGCTAGTCTGTAGTTGGTGCGTCTAAAGAATGAGCAATTGGTACCGGCTAGATGTGTCTCCGTCAGGAATACCACATCCAGGGACTGTCTTTTCAGTGTTTGCAGTACTAGACGTCTTTTGATACAATTGCCGAGCCCATTTACATTCCAAGTCATCACTCGGACTGTCCTGTTTTTGTTCACGTTAGTGATTCCTGCCGTTTGACATGTGTGTGGATGACAACAGTATGCGTCGGGCCCTTGATGGCATTGTGGTGTTTCATGCTATGGTAATATCTGCCAAGTTTAAGGGCAGGCTGGTTTTCTGTGAGGACATGCGTTTCCATCTGTGTTGTGTGGTCTGCTGGCAAGATCGGAGGGACAATTGGTGTGCTAGGGATGGTGTGCTTTTTGACATTATAAATGGTGTGGTGTCTTGGAACATAACTAACATGAAACAAATCCCCGCCTCCCCTCCCTATACTCCTCCCCAACATGAAGTATCTGTCGCCCTAACTCTACTAGCGTCAAACAACTATACCGCCAGATTAACTTAATGTGAACTGTTTACACCTTTCTCTCGACTTACTGTTCTTAGGCAAGTCTGGTGTTCCGAGTCTCAAGTCTTGAGCTGAGGGCGTGGCTTTGGTCGATGCAGTGAGTACTCCCGTGCCTCGCGGGCCGCGGGCCTTATTTACATCAGTGTGGTATGATAGTTCGTTAAATGGGCCGCGATGGAGTAGTATTTCTTGTTGGTGCCACTGTTTCAGCCCATTTCCTCTTGTTGTGGTGGTTCCTGCATCGGAGGTTGTGGAGCTGGGCGCCTTCTGTCTGGTGGCTCACGTCGGTTTCTGTTTCTGGTTCTGTTGTTTGCAAGTTTCCAGTCGCCTTCAATGTGTTTCTCTGCCCAGTTCCACGCTTCTTTTGGGTCTGTGAAGTGTACTGTTGTCCCGCCGTGGTAGATCTTGAGCTGGGCCGGAAAGAGCAGGCCGTATTTTACGTGTAGGGACTGGAGTTGTCTTTTGAGCTGATCAAAAGATTGCCTGGCTCTCTGGACCTCCCTTGTGTAGTCAGGGAAGAATGTTACCTTGGATCCATTGAAGGTCAGTGTGCCTTTGGCTCGCGCCGTCTGGAGTAACGCATCTCTATCTCTATAGTTCAGCAGTTTGGAAACTATGGTGCGTGGAGGTGCGCCGGGTATCGGTCTTCCAGTGGGCACACGGTGCGCTCGTTCGATTGAAAAGAACTTCGAGAATGTCTGGGGTTCAAACATGTCAGTTATCCATTGTTCAAGGAACAGTTCCATGGAAGGGCCTTCCGTTTTCTCCGGTACGCCCAGGATGCGAACGTTATTTCGCCTTGATCGGCCTTCACTGTCCTCTGCTTTCTCCTCCAGTGTTTTCAGACGTGCCACTACCCCGGCCATCCTTTGTTCCATGATGCGCAGTCCATCTTCAGTCCCAGAGATCCGCTGTTCCGCTTCTCCTGTGCGGGAGGACAGTTTCTGGAGATCATGACGGAGGAGTGAGACGTCTGTGCTGATGCTATCCATTTTTTGTTCCATGGGGGTTCTGGAGTTTGTTATCGCAGCCATGATATCCTTCAGGGATATGTCTTGTTCTGTTTCTAACATGGTGTTTGAGTGTTCATGGTCCGCTTGTGCGCTTGCTGCGGCCGTGGTGAATTGGTCCATTTTGCTTTGACTTGTCAATTTTTTTGCTTCGTCTTTCCCCATAGCAGCTGGCATGGTCTATAACGTTGATCGGTAACGTCCGAGACAATTGTTCCGTCGTAGAGCTTCTTTCTCCCCCTAGTCCGGGTGCAATCTGCCGGATACTGTGTTAGGGTTTAGTGCGCAGTTAGTTTGCTTTGGGATTGCACAGCATTCAACACCGCACCCTCCAGCACTTCTTTGGCGTAGCTGTATCGGTGTTCCCACGTAGGCAGGTGCGTCGTGAGACAGTTTCACCGTGTGCCACCGTGTTCTGGCCACCCCGTTGAGTGCCTTCCCGGGCAGCGGGGGGGGGGTTGAGGATGTAGGTCACCCGTTGATCCCAGAGAATCTGTGTGTCTCAATATGACGGATCTGTTTCGTTATGGAGGGGCAGCTGGGAGAGTCCCCGTAGCGGGCCCACCGGCGGCGAGGGGGAAACACGCAAGTTCCTGCTTTTCCGTCCCCCCTTCTCCTTACCGCAGGATAGAGGCAGTAGCTGTCCGACAGTGAACGGGAGCCACTTCAGGAGTCTGGTGGGCGCTCAGCGCTATGTGGAGCGCCCGAGGAGCCCCAACGGTTCCGGGCGCCCCGATGGTGCCAGCAGGCAGAAGCAGTGTACGGGCGCGTACGTCGCTACGCTGGTGCGGATTTGATTGCCTGTGAACGATAACCGCTGACGCCGCTTCCAAGGGTGTATCCCCTCTGCCTCACGATTTGCTGTTGGGGGGTGATTTCCACGGTTCCACGGGTTTCACCGGCGGGAGGCGGGGAGGCACCCAGCGGGGTCCCGCTCCCCGCAGTCCGGGAGGGGCACCGGGGTTCACTTGGTTCTAATTTAGGGTCCTTTGCCCGTCGTGCAGTCCAGCACAGCACCGCCCTTGCCAGTCGCCGGTATTCGGGCAGGGTTCGATGGTGACACACGGTGGCCTCCGGTCCGCAGCGGCCATTTTGTGTGCTCTGTGGCGCGCACGCTTGCTTTCTTGAAAGTCTCGCCAAGTGGGTTCTGCGGCACCGATTTTCACCAGGAACAGGTAGGGATGTACAGTAGAGGTTCCCACATCGAGTAGGTACTTTTGGGTACTTGTAGTCTTGCAGGAAAACAGGATTGTTTCAGGATTTGGCTGGCGGCCCGGGAGCGAAGCGAGCTCACGTCCTCATCGCTCGGCTGCTGGCCACGCCCCCCAATATATACCATTGTTGCTTCATGATTATATTGAAGATGATTTCACGTGTTTTTGTTGGTTATGTAGGGGGGAATTGTGTTGTGTTCTGTGATTGTGTGTGCGGTGTGGGTGCAATCTGTATTGTTTGCACTACACAGGATTTGTTAGGTGCGTGCCCTCTTGCCTATATTTGTAGTGTTCCTCTGTAATTCATTTACCTCAACTTGCCATCTTCAACTACTGCTGGGCCAAGCCTTCAATATACAAACATGTGGGCTGTGGGCTGTCACGGCCCAGCAAAGTCGACCGTGATCGATATGGGCATGGAGATCAGTGCGTTGATGACGACCAAAGGTGACATTCAGAGGGAATGTTTTGGAAGGTGAAGGACTGTCACGATTTGGGGTGTCAGAAAGCCAATGCATGCCCCAATCTAACCATATCTGTGACTTTGAAAGCATGATCGCATCACTTCCTGACTTTTCAAGGGGACTGGAAAACCACAAAGGGAATAATGATGAGTTTGGTGGTATTTTACCGCATGCAATAACAGTCATTTACCACCTGAGCTAGGTTAATGGTTAATTCCTGTTTTTGACTCCCATTTGACAACAGTTGGGGTAGATGGAATTACTGTATAGGGACATTACTGCATTGTTAGTGGAAGCAATAATTCATCTTACAATCATGCGTTTTTTTAGTACGTGTGTGCTCACCCAATAATTGCGTGCAGCGGTAAAACAGGCATGAATTAGTCCAAACTAGTGCCTGGTTGACCGTTAGATTGAAACGAGGCCCAAACTGCGTTATCATTATCACTAAAGCTTTGGAAGTGGGTGGCAAATTGGAAGGTGCACAATAAATGTTCAAAGTCATATTATTGCCATGTAAGTACACATTATTAGAATCCTTGGTGAGTGCTGGGGTGTGATCACCAGGTGCTGCAGAGACAGCTGAGCTGCTCGTGTGTCGTGACAGATAGGGGTGAGCGTTTAGGACAGGGGCATATACAACCTTTGGCTCTCCAGAATTTTCGGATTATGGCTCCCATCGTGATCCCCCACCAATGGTCTGCTAGCTGGGGCTGGTGGGAGTTGTAGTCCAAAGCATCTGTAGAGCTAAAGGCTCTTGTTTTATAATATTTAGGCGACATATTCCTAAATCAAGCTACCTAAAACATGGGGGAAGCACCTGTCTGTGAAAACGGAAGTCGGGAACAGCGACCTACCCATCCCCCAGAATCCGCACCTGATGCAAATTAGCACAATCAATTTCTTCCCCAATAGAGCAGGGCTGCTTTATTAACAGCAGGAGGGCTTCTGAACGGAATTTGCCACCACAGGAAGGCAATGGAACTCGCTGTTGGGTAGACACACTAGTGCTGCCTGTGGTGAAATATAGCCCAATAACGTGCGTGCTGCAGCAGAGCTCAACCTGTAACTCGAAAGTAACATGTTTGCATCCCAGCAGGCCCAGCTCAGCCTGGCATTTCTCATACATTACTCAAACGAGTGTCCTTGAGATGTATTATAATCCCAAAGCGCCAAGAGACCCAGGCAAAAGACGAAACTGAGCGCTTCGGTGTTTGGGTAAATCAAATGATCAGTCCCGTTAATGAGGTGAAATGTGCACCAAGTGATCAGAGGAAATAGATTTTATGAATTGGAGATTTTTTTGGGTAGTTGAATTGTTTAATGTCTCCCTTGAATCACGTGTATGAATTAGCGGGCCCGAGCTCTGTAGCATCGGGCCGTCCACTGCAATGGTAGCCATTCAAACACATCATCTGTCCGCGTCCGGTGTCCTCGTGGAGAGCACTGCCGGGTCAAGGAATCATTCAAGGGAACATCTGGGCGCGAGGAGTCAGCCCGCCTGCGCAGCGCCAGAGTGAGGCTGGCCCTGCCAACAAAGGCCCTGCTGATTAATCCCCAAGCCCCTTTCACCGCGTTTCTCATTGTGCGGTTGCAAACATTGAGTGAGTTGTCTTTTGTTTGCACGCAGTTCATTTGGCATCAGCGGTGAAGTATTGTTTCTTCACATTTGCATTACAATTTGGCGCAGCAGCTTCTTTTGAGCCGTTTTGAGCCCGGCTAGAGGTGCTTTCAATTGTTGTCGGGGGTGGGTCAGGACCAGCTGCGAGGGGACGAAAGCCTTTTTTCCACGTCTTACGACGATGCTTTTATCTTTTTGGGGGACAGGAAGAGACCCACGTACTGCCTCCCCAGCCATGGTTAGAATTAGATGACTCCTCAGAGCTAATGTTCGCATTGTCTATATAGACTGCGCACCATAGGAGGAATTGTCACGTGCCTTGATAAGCAGATGCCATCATTGCCGAACTGGACGGCACCAGTCTATCAACAAAAGGAGGATACAAATCTGCGAGGACGTTGTTTGGTTTTTGAACACGTGACCTCCAGATCTCTCTCTCTCTCTCTCTCTCTCTCTCTCTCTCCCTCTCTCCCACACACACACTGGCATCTCTCCCGAATCACATTTAGGGAGTGCACAGAGGGAGGCACAGACAAAAGTAGGGGGGCCGCCTATAAAACGGCAATGTGTATGCTTTTCCCGAATTTACGTGGGCAAAGTAATCCCAACTCCAAAGTGGCTGGGGGAGGTAAAAATCGTGAATTTATACAGCAAGCAATTCTGCTATATATATATATGTATATATCTTGATGTTAACGATATTGTCTCATCCTATATCGATATTGAAAATATATATATATCGATATATATCACCAAAACTCGATATATCGCCCAGCCCTACCCCTGACTCTCGAAAGACAAATGCCTCTCCCAGCAGCGCTGCTGGGGGAATGGGAGAGAGCCCTTAATGACTGCTTATCACTTTCTTTCTTCTAGCAGAGCATTTGAAGTGGGAGCGATTTTCCAGTGATGGCCCATTTAAGAGACCATTCTTTTGGACAAGACTTTCTTAATGTTTCTGTGTTAAGAAATGCAAAGGGACATTTTATTCTAAAAGCACACACACACACAGCACCAGTTAAGTTCACTCCTGGTTTAGGCCTTCATGGGCAATTTGTTCAGATGTTGCCTGTTGTCATTGGCTGCTAATGGACACCTACCATTTTATGCACTTTGAAATGATACAGTGTCCATATTGCGTCCTGATCGCATCTGCTGTAGGTGGCCTTTCACAAGCGTGTCATTAATATCCACAGTTCGCAATGCCTTTTTGAGCATCTCGCATTGGTCTACGGGTGCTTTTCTGGAAGGTCTGTGCAGATCTCAATTGGGGTTGTGGGTGCCTTTCTCAGCAGTGTCTTTGTGTGGACATTTTATAGTGGAAATGTAGCAAGACCACTGAGAATATCCAGAGGGGGCAGGTAAACTAGAGGAGCAGGGTGTGTCAGTGTGTGTGCTATAACAGCAGTCAACCAGCAACAATATATGATCATTTAAGTCAGTGTCTTCTGCAAAGATGGAGCCTCCCTGCTGCCTTTCAGGCCAGAAAAAAAGAAAACATGCTGGGAAAAAATCCTGCAAACACACAAGTGACGGCTGGGGAAAGGAGGACAGCAGATTAGATCACTGAGTCCCCAGCTTCCCTCAGCATTTTGTCCCACTCATTTGGCAGGAGCCCCTTTCATTTAGATGTCATGCATCCCCCTCAACATTTTCAGCAAAGTTACTCCACTGTGCCCAAATGTTCACACATGGCAATGGTGTCCCGTGGCTAGAAGGAGGATGTGGGACTTTGAATTAGCTGGACAGGGCGAATAAAGCTGGCGTGTAAGTGCCTTCTCCAATGCACTAGGCAGAGGGTTGTTTGCACGTGATTCTGTTTGCTTGGTGGCTAGGGACTTCGAAGTCTGGCTACTAAATAGTGTAGCATTTGAAATGTTGCATGGCCTTTGCTAAATATTACTAAAACAGCCCTGATTCCCATGGTGGATCTGAACAGAATGAATTACGAGTGAGGGCGCAAATGGTGCAGAATCCAAAAATGACAGTTGATGTCAAACAACGTCCGGGCCATGAGACCTGTCTTTGTTGAGGTGTTTAGAATTATTATCATCAATAACAAAGCTGCCTCTATGATAGATCTCACAAACTAGGGAAACATGCACTCTTCAATGCTGTGAAGGGAGTGATAGCACAAGGAGTACATTGTTGATGTTAACGATATTGTCTCATCCTATATCGATATTGAAAATATATATATATCGATATATATCACCAAATA
The DNA here is from genome assembly GCF_040938575.1 of Ambystoma mexicanum. Classification (NCBI taxonomy): domain Eukaryota; kingdom Metazoa; phylum Chordata; class Amphibia; order Caudata; family Ambystomatidae; genus Ambystoma; species Ambystoma mexicanum. The sequence continues at coordinate 1,369,649,811 of NC_090923.1, forward strand.
TGTGTGTGTGGTATAGTACTAGCTATTTAGTGCAGCAACTATACATGACAGCTCACATTTTCTGGTGTGCCGCAGAGGTTGTATATTCTCTTTTGCATAGAGGCTGCAACCCAGGATGTTTTCTGGCATGAACTTTGGTAGAGATCATTTGTGTCAAGAAATGAACATGTGGAAAGGTGAAAGGTGAATCAATTAAGGGCTAGTTACGTGATGGGTCATGGTATGCATATAGGAACGCCTCTGAGAAACGAGAATGCACTCATGCTCTCGGTGAGAGCTCTTGACATCTTGTGCTTTCAAAACATTTCTTCTGGGCATTGCAGTCCAGAATTCATGGAAGAAACCATTTTATAAGACCGAGAAAGTAGGAGGAACTGTCAAGAGATCAGAATGGTGGGTGCAACCAGAAAGTTGGGTGCAACCAGCAGAACAGAATATCCTTATTACATGGGCAGAGGAAATGCATTTGAGTCTAGGCTCCCCGGTGAGATGGTGTGAAGGGGTTAATCCAGAGAAGATGAACCATGAGGAGAAATCCAGCAACACAGGACATCACAGCAAGGAAAGGGCGCGTGGATAGCTGCAGGAGGAGGGTCCTTGGGGCTTAATAGACAGGTGACTTAACAAATGACAAGGGAGCTGCAAGGTGTAAGGGGGCTTTCATCTAATGTACTGTTGGTTCGCTGCAGACGGAGTGTGTAGAGGAAGGTTCCTACGAATGGGCATATTGAAGCCTTCGACGAGTGAAGTGATTTTGAAAATACTGTTCAGTTTGAATTCAGCCACGTTAGGCTGACAGAAAAGCAGGAGAAGCTGATGAAAGTTTTTGTTTGACCAGTTGTCACGGGAGACCGGGAGCGTGTCTGCGGAGGCTCGTGTTCGGAGCCGGGAATTGGTGAGGAAGAACAGCTGTCCCTGTACTACGTAGCAAGCTGTCTGAGGGGATCGAACGTCGAGCAACGTGTCATTGAGTTAAACTGTAAGTGACACGATTGGGACTAGTTATGTAACGCGGCTGTTACTAAGTGAGCGGACTGCTTAATCAACATGGAAAAAGGAAACTGACATTAATACGCTCGCTCACGGAGCAGGGCTAAGGAGGCTGATCTATTTACAAGTAAATGTGACAAGTAGTTAATCTACAAGTGGGGAAAAGCGACCATGAGGCAATCCTTGTGGCGGAAGTACTCTGAGAAAATAGATTAAGCAAACTATTGACTTTCCTGCAAACTGGGTTGGGTTTGCCTGGAAGAGGACTCCCAAGAAGAAATCTGGTCTTTAGTGAAGTGTTTCAGATATCTTATTATCCTCCCAGAATTTGGATACAACTATTGGTGAACTGTCTGTAAGACTAAAGATGGTCTGATACTGATAACTCCCCCAGTGAATTCTTGTTTAAAGTTAGTAAAGACTCATTCTTTCCTTTGCCTGGGACACCAAATCTGCGGTCTAGGACAAAATAAAGAAATAAAGGCTCTTATAAGTTAACTATTACCGGTGAGTTGTCATTATTCCTCCACAAATCTGTGACAGATGGTCACAGTGGATGATTGAGCTTAAGTGTTTCTTCTTCCTGAGCTCCAATCCCATGCATTCCCTGTGAAAGGGTTTAGGCTGACACAGCACTAGTCGCTAAACTATGTGCACTGCCCCGTTCTGATTAGTTGTCCTCTGTTTACTGTCCTTTCCACATCATTGTGGTGCAGTGAGTTGAGTATGCTTTGTCAGATTACAGCTTGTTCTGCTTGGTTTCAACAAGTTGGTCTATTTATGAATTGGTAAACATTTGCCTTTACTTTAGGCAAAGGGGTGTGGTAACTGTTAAGCGGTATCAGGGGAGAGGTTCATGTACACAGGAAGTAGGAAAAGCACATTGTTGGCTTCCATTATTACAGCAGTCTTGCGCTTCATGGGGCTTCACAGTGACCTTTTGTGTAGACTCATGGGCTCAGCAAGGAGGCAGTACCAGTCATACTCTAGAAACCACACAGACACCTTATTTTGGAAGTATATGGCCATGTTTAAACCTTTTGACATTACTAAGCATTACTAAGCATAATTAACACATTCACACATTCACACATCAACGCGACGGACACTAAAGATTTACCAACTACATAACAATAAACGGTACATATCATACATCATATCCATATATTTACAGTAGCGCTTCCTTGTGACAGGCAGTTCAGGTGTAACTGCCAACTCTGTCCCCTTTTTCATTGTACCACAGGGAGGTCCCCCTATGCTGTCACGGACCTCCCCGTTGTACCCTATGTCGGGGGTTGATCCCAGAAGGCACCCTTCCCTTGTCCCGCACCTTCCACTTCCTGGCCACCCACCCCCCCGTTTTCTCCACCCACCTTCCCATCGGACCCTCCTGCCGGGCCAAAGCCATCCCATTGAGAGGCAGACCGTGCCCTCATCACTGCGTCGAACTGGCCTCAGAGTGCCCCCAGGAGGGGCACATTAATGACCACTTGGTCCACCCCCGCCTGCCACAGGCCCTTCAACCAACTGGTATGGGGTACCCTCCCCATCCCCTGCTTGTGCTGTGCTCATCAGGGCCAAAAAGTTCTCGAAAAGCAAGTCTGTTCCTTGGTCCGACAAATGGACTCCATCGTGATGCATATTGTCCACCCCTCGCACCAAGCCGTTGGCCACTATCCGTAGCCGACTCTCTGCCAAACGGGCCAGTTCATTATTCAATTTTCTTGCCAAAATGTTTACGGGCCTTGCCAGCCCTGGAGCTCTCCAACTTGTCCTTGGTATTATTTGTGACCAAGCGCTCAATGCATGTAGGCACAAATTGCACAACCAACTGCAAAGGGAGACCAGTGCCATTCGAAGTTCCTTCCGCCCCATTGGCACCAGGTCGTTTCCACCTATGTGTAAAATCACCAAATCTGGCTCGGGCAGGCAATGTTTTGCCTTGTGATCAACCATGATGCTGCGCACCTGGTCTATTTGTATGCCCCCTTCTCCGATCCAGTGTATCGGCGCCCCGGTCTGTGTCGGCATCGCTTGCTGTCCTCTCAACGGCTTTCCATCCGTTTTATGAAGGGGTGACCGATCACCCATGTTATACGCACCAGTGGCATCTTCTATTAATAATACAAGAAAATGACATGTTAATCATCATCTACTCTGGAAGAGACTCCTCCTCATGCACAGTTGACATTATCCCTTTCCCCCTATGCGGCAACCATCTGCGGAATTCGTGTATCTTAAAACGAGATAATGCATGAGCAGTGTTATTGAGCACCCCTGGAACATGTTTAGACTGAAAATGTACTCCCTTTCTCAAGCAAATCAGCACCATGTGCTTTAGGAGTCTGAGTGCCATAGGGCATGATTCCCTCTGATTGTTAATTGCCATTACCACTGTCATGCTGTCAGACCAAAATACCACATGTTTCCCCTGGAGTCCCTCCCCCCAGATTGTCAATGCCACCACGATAGGGAACAATTCCAGAAATGTGATGTTCCTGGTCAGGCCACAGGTGTCCCATTCCTCCGGCCACATCCCGTTGCACCACTTGTTCCCCCAGATGGCCCAGAACCCGAGGCTTCCTGCGGCATCTGTATGAAGCCCAATCTCCTGGTTAGGTTGCGCTTTCTCTGGCCATACTTGTAGCCTATTGAACTATGTCAGGAAACTATCCCACACCCTGAGATCCCCCTTAAAAGAAGCAGATAGCCTAGTATGGTGGTGTTTCTCTGTGAGACCGGACATTGCCCCTGCTATGGCACGTGAGACTGGGCGCCCCATCGGGATAATTTTCTGCGCAAAGTTGAGTTTCCCCACTAGGCGCTGTAGCTGTGCCAGCGTCACCTTCTTGACCTGCAGACATGCATATACTGACTCTCGAAATGCTGCCACCTTCCCGTCCGGAAGGCGGCAAGTGTCCTGCCCTGAATCAATTTCATTACCTAAAAAAGTGATGATGGATACCAGGCCCTCGATTTTCTCCTGCGCCAATGGCACCCCTTTGCTCCTTTGTTATTTCCTGAAACGCCCTTAGTGTGTCCGCCCACTGTCTTGATCGTGGTGGACCTAGGAAGAGGAAGTCGTCCAAATAGTGCAGCACTCTTACCCTTCAGCTCCCTCTTTGTGACCCATACCAGGAATGAGCTAAATGCCTCGAAGTAGCTGCATGAAATAAAGCACCCTATTGGTAAGCATTTGTCGAAGTAAAACATCCCCCCGCCTGGAACCCTAGAAGACGGTAGTGGTCCGGGTGAACCGGTAGAAGCCGAAATGCTGATTCAATATCAGCTTTGGCTAGTAAAGCCCCCTTTCTCAGCTCCCTAAGCTGACTCAGTGCGTCATCAAATGATGCATACCTTACGGAGCATATATCCTCATTGATTGAATGATTTACTGAAGCCCCACCACCCCCCTTTGGAAAGGACAAGTTGTGAATCATCCTGAATTTTCCTTCTGCTTTTTTGGGCACAATGCCCACTGGGGAGCAAATGAAAGTTGGGCACGGGGGTTGTGCAAACAGCCCCCCTAATTTCCCCAATCTCTTTTCTTTCTCAATTTCTTCCATTAGTACTGCCTTATTGCTTGCCTCTGATGTCTGATTTCTTGGCACCTCTGGTGGTATTGGCCCCTTTACTGGAATTCGTAACCCTTCTGTGAAACCCCTCACCAGTAATTGTGCAACCGTTCTCCTAGGATAGCTCTTAGCCCACACTCGGAGTATATCCACCCTGTTTGGTGTGGGCAATAGGGTCTTTTGTGGCAGCCCCTTACTTGTTTTTCTTGAATTCCCTCTCCCTCCCTCTATTATTGCATCTCTGTTCAGAGTGCCCTGGTAGCCCGCAACATGAGTATGCATGCTTGAACCTGCCCACTGCCCTTGTGCATGTTTTAGA